>NC_070646.1:7068038-7385538 GCF_947347685.1 Pleuronectes platessa
AAGCCTGATGCTAATTACAGATTCACAAGGCACAACCTGTACTTCTTCTTTTTCAGGAAAGCCACTATTTTCCACTCGCTGACTGCTCAGAGAAGCAGAATGGTGCTCGCAGCTCTTTGGAGGCGAAGTAACACCACGAAAGCTGAGGTGGGGAAAAGCCTCAGTGCAGAAAAGAGGATGAGACAACGTCCCACTCAGGAGGTTCTTTGTCCTTGAACCCATCCAGTTGCATCAGGCACATAAACTTCAATGAGGGTTGTCTATTTTAAGGTTTAAGGCCTTGTCTTCCAAAAAAAAAAGATCTGTTCACACGACCTTCGTTTTAGAAAATATCTGAATCCAGTATGCCGGGCCAGTAGGTGGCGATAAAGGCTACATCAACGATTTGTCAAATAACAGATAAGAACACTGAGGTACAAGTACAACTGTGTGTGACCAGAGTTTTTGAAAATCTGCATTTCAGAAGTTTAAAAAAATCTCAGTTTAAGTGACTTATAACAATATTCGGGCCCAAACACTGAGGGAAGGGTTTCTTTTGCAAAACATCGGCTTTAACGTGAACAGGTTGTAAGACTGGATCTGTTTACCCCTCATGTTACCAGAGAGTCTGTGCCAAAGCTTTGGAATTGATCAAGTTCCCAGATTGTAAGAAAAGTCTAGTCATCAGAGATGATCTGGGCTAAAACTCGTGTCGTCTGAGCTCAGCTTTGGCTTTAATACTTGGAGGACCACACAGCACAGTCAGAGGAGCTGGTGTGATTCATCATAGAAGCAGAAAAGTGTATTCAATCATGTTTATGTAAATAGTATTACAGGGTGGTGAAAAAAGCTTTAACCTCAAATCCTGGCCTGTTGTGCCAATCTTTGACGTAGCTCATGTGTGTGTCGATGTCAAATCTGCGTTTCAACTGTTAGTTCTGGCTAAATTCTATCATGTAAGCAAATGTGCAGTTTCATGTGGTTGTGAGATTAACTTTGAGTCAGAGGAACATCATGCCATGAGAACGACCCTCAAATCTACTGCCAGGGATTTATGACTACATGCGCAGGATGCAGCATGTATTAACGACCACCCACAAGTTCTTACAGAAAAAACATACAAATCTTTATGCCACTTCTTTGGCAAATGGAATTAACTTTCTCGCGCAGAGACAGCTTCTCTCTCAGTGCGTGCAATGCGGGCAGCAAACCACACAATGGATCAACTCTGGTTGTGAATCTCACCTGGGCAATAGTTGAGTTTGCAAATGAGGACGGTTTCCGGCTTCTCGCTCTCACATTCTCCGATGGTGTTGTCGCTGGCTTTGCAAACCACCTGCCTCTGTTGGATTCCTTCGCCGCAGGTCACCGAGCACTGACACACACAAGACACACAGCAAACAATTCAAGCTGTGCAGTAACATTTTTATTATACATTCATTACGCTTCCAAACATGGTCACTATGCCAACACCGACAACAACACACTGAGCAGCTACGATAGTCATTTTGTTGAACCAGTGTTGATGTCGATGTTGTGCCTGAGTATCCACATCTCCTTCACAATGATCCTCTCAAGACTTGTTTTGATTAGAAATCTATGTGAGCGTTTTCTATTTATATCATCACAGAATGGAAATCCTGAGATAGGTTGCATAGAGTGTGTCAACCTTGTAACTTCTTTTATTCTCCAGACTAAACAAATCGTAAATTGACAAACAAACGTTAGCTGGATCAGTTACGTACACACAGTTACACCTGCCGGTTTCTTGGTGTAAATATTTAGGTAAACTGACATAGTGATGCGTGAATCTGCGATAAAACCAGGCTAGGTTTGACTCTCAGCCTGTATATGAAGGTGGACCACGTGTCTCCACTTCCTTCCATTGCACAAAAATGAAGCCAAAATAGCTTTTTGCACAGTAGCTTTTAGTTTAACTAACATGGAGGAGGCAGGTTTATAACGTTTTACAGCCAGACACCAGGGGGCGATGGAGACACATGTTGTCCATCTACATTCCATTGTTTGACTTTAAACCCCCCCCTTACCTGAGACCAGGCCCCTGTCCTCCACTGGGCGGGGCATGTTGTGTGGTTACACGCCCTCCTCGTCTCCGGACGGTTCTCGGTGCAGTGTTTGCTGTGGACGGGCCGGTTGGTGCCGTTGTGGAGCGCCTGCATGCACTGCACCACCCTGGTCTGGTAGCCAAGCTTCCCGCAAGTCTTACTGCAGGGAGTCCACTCCTCCACCACCCACCTGTCGGCACAGCGAGTCTCCATGTCTCCATCGCTAGTCAAGATTGTACTAATAGTCCCTTGATAATTGCATACATTATACTAGAGTTGACATTTAGAAGGAGAGCTATCATGACCCTTAGTAATGCTGTATTAGCCGTAGAGAAACATCAGTATGGATCGACCGTAAGTAGCTGCAGGTCACTCACGTTGGCTGGCTGCACTCTTGCACATTGCAGCGTTTGCGGATGGGTTTGGGCTTTTTGCTGGTTTCACAGAAGTTGCGATGCACCAAGCGACTGTCACTTTTCCTCCTGCAGCCGTATTTTGTGTACTGAATGCCTGCGGGATGGAAACATGACATCATTAATCTTTCAGCGAGGTCATATAGACATGTAGTTTAAGGGAAATAGCGAAATCTGGAAACCAACCATCATTTATTTGGGGGCTGAGTGATTACTTATGGGCATCTGGAGCTCAAAAAGTAAAAAATCGACGGATATTCAATTAAAATCACTCAAGTAGAAAATCGAAAGATTAAAAAAAAAAATGTAATAGCAATCGTATTTCAGTTTGTGAAAAATGCTTGAAACTATTATCAGTTGCTCATAGATTCATTTAGCATCTTTCTCAAGCATTCAAGCTGCCAGTCACTTGCAGACCAGTTATAACAATGACTTGATGGAACACTTGGTGGATGGAAGCGTTACTGGTCAGGGAAGAACCCAATTAATTTTGGTGGGGATCTGGGGACTTATTTACTTTCTTTAACATATTAAAATACCGTTTTCACTGTTTTCCCAGGGCACAAATCATGGATCTTGATGTAATCTGTGAGTGTGAGCACTGTGGTGCAGCTTGATTTGATTTAAGGGGGCTGTTCGGCCTTGGCGGAAGTATGTGCTCAACTGAGTGCCTGTGTTTTTTTTGTGTGTTTTTCAACTCGCTGACCTCCGCCACATGGTTTGGAGCACTGAGACCAGCTCTTCAATGCCCACTCGTAGGTGTCCAGTTCGGCTAGAAGTACATTGTTGTTGGTGATAAGCGGTAACAGGTCCTCGTGTATGATGTACTTATACGTCAAGCTGACTTTTGTATCTTCCTCCTGCGGCATAACCTGCAACAAAGGGGAGAAACTTTTAATTGATGTAGATAGATGGTGGAAAAGCACATGAAAGTACATGATTGAGTCCTACTAACCAGAACAATGATGCCCTCATGCAGAGGACCAGTTGTTTTCAGGGTCTCCTTCTCATCAGCCATGGAATACTCCCACTGTAAACCGTTCTCGATGAAGGTCTTCGACTCAGCGTCCTCACTCTTTGCATTCAGTATGAAGTTCCCTGTAACTTGATTCTTCACAGCTGTAATGAAGAGGAAGGTATTTTACGCATGTGCGGTGGAAAAGAAAGTAGTTTTTCGTTGCATTTATTCCTCATCTGAAGAATCAAACCGAAGTTCTGGATCAGACGTCCTTTGCCACACAACACAGTGTTTTCCTTTAAGAAGAGGGAACGTGTCAGTATGTATTTTGAGATGTTTGGCGTTGTGGTTAGCCAACAGTAATTCCTCCAAGTTGTGTGTCATCTCTTCTTCCCATGAGCTAATCGAAGCCAGAAAGGAAAACAGCGGAGAAGAGAGGAGAGGGAGGGTTTGGCTCAACGCCCCCGCGATCTGGACTCACGGAGACAGAGCTGCTGAGAGCACAAAGGATACGAGGCCGTCGCCACTTCACATACTGTGATTGGTGAATATGGGCTATGCAAAGAAAATTGGACTTACTGATTGAACCTGCACTGTGCTGGAAAAACTGCATTGGCTGCCATGTGCATTATCCGTGCAATCTTCCAACTGCTCAGTTACATTCAGTCTCATTGATGTGACATTCTGTCGCCGATCAGATGTCATTTTGCTCTTTTCACGTCGGCACTTTCTAATTGCACGTCACATAATTCCCCCCCCCCGAGGGAAATAAAATCACAAAGAAGTTTCTCTGCAAATCAAGCTGTGATAAATGTTCGTTTTCTCATTCCTTTGTTATAAAGATTTAATATAGAAAATCGACTTTAATTCAAACAAAAATGGTTCTGTAATGAGCCCCAAGGAGGAAGGATTGTGAATTATTCTCTTCTCAGCTGCTGCATAAAATGTTCCCGATCCGGAAGAGAAAACACAGGCTCTGCTGGAGCCTTTTTCCACATCCGCAACTTTACCTGGTGACCTTAATAGAAATGTGCTTCTGAAAGCCTTTCATTGTAGAACTTTGTCAAAAGTGTGTGTGATGTCAAACACCACAGGGGGCATCCCTTCTGTCTACAGATACTGTATATATATATATATATATATATATATATATATATATATATATATATATATATATTGGATCTTCAGCATGGCCCAAAGCAATCCTCACTGTACTCACTAAAGAGTCATTTTTTCAGTGGAGCTTCTGAGAAACGGTATGAGGATTAAAAACATCAAGGTCGCGGTTTTTATCTGAAGCCGTTTCCAGACATGAGCTCCGGAAAATGTTTGGAAAATCGGGTCCGAATGTTTTTAGGGAAGATGGACTTACAACTGACAGTATGACGAGCGCAGAAGGAAATTCTCAGAGTCTCCCACTCAAATGTTTCAGTGTCCGCAGCAACTGGCCGCAGCAATTTTGGAAAATGTCCGGAGTTCATGGTGCACTTGAGACCTTTAACACACCGAGTTGTTTCATTAAGGACACTCTAGTCCGTTCCTTAGAGTCCTTCACTCTTTCATCTGGGTGTTGAACCCAACCTCAGAACTTCAGAGCAATATTTAGACTCCTGAGCCATTTGATGGAGACACTTCAGCTTCCGAGTCTTTGGGTTTTCGAGGATTTGTTGACCGATCAAAACCAACCAACGAAATTCCCAAAACTCCGATCTACTTACACTTGACCAATATGTATTATTGACATTGGACTTGGAGCACCACAAGGATAAGGACGTTTTTGACCATGCAGTTTGACCTCAGTGTTCAACACAACGTTACACCCTTCCCTGAACCTCATACTATTGACCCTTGCAGCCTCAGAGCAGTCCAGAGATTCCAGAGGGACGGGAGCAGGGTGTTGGGTATGTGCTGGAGCACTCAGAGTCCTCTGTTGGAGTGAGTAACAACTGGGAAGTCCACTACTCGGTAGTAATGCAATCTCAATCCCATTCACACACATCAAAAAAAATTGACTTGTGTTATGACATTGTAATCACACCCCACTTCTTTTGTCTCACAGGGTTAAACCACTCACCGATTATGTGAGGGGAGGTGTCGTTCTCTTCAATAACAATGTGGCGAGCTCCTATTGGGATGTCGAACATTTTCAGCATTCCTGACAAGACAAAGAGCAAGGTTCAGCTGGGAGCCTTAAACAGTGCAGACCTATTCTGGGCTGTAATAGCAGCCAATTACTTCTGAAGCAAGACACTGAGACTGAAAATTCAGTACTTTGATGATGGTTTGGGAAACAGGCTGTGGTCCGTCATAGAAGACAGAGGCGATGTGTTTAAGGCCTCGGGATAAGCTGTGTAATATCATGACCCCTCTGAAGACAGAGCCGCTGATCTCAGCAGTCCTCTGTCCCCACAGATGATGATTACCGTTCTTCTTTGGCGTCTTGGTGAGCGTCAGCTTCACGGTGCGACAGTGGGAGTTGTCCCCCTCGCACACTCCGCACTTGTCCTCTTGTTTATAGGAGCCGACCTCCTTGTCGCAGCCAACGTGCTGTGAAATGGAGGGGGGGGGGAGATGGTCAATCAAAATGGCATCTGACTTTTAGGTTTTAGATGATACGTGGTGAAAACACACCCAGACATAACAGGGCGCAGCCAAAACAGTGCGTGACCGGCCTGCCACAGGGAAAATCCCAACTTTATGCCCACAGTGAAAATTGAGACAAAATACTGTCTGTGTGTGTTTGTGTTGGAGGAGAGAGCAGAAGTGAGCAGCGTTCACTACTGCTCACAGTTTAGTTTACAAGTATCCCTGCAGCTCTTTTCCAAGGGAACCATTTTATTATCAAAGCACAATTTAAAAAACGGTTAAGGCCCTGTCGTAATTACTGTAATTATATTAATAATAACTGTAATTAAACGTAGAAGTAATAATGCACTCAAGAGACGGATTAAATACAGAGCTGAAATAAATGAATAAAATACAATGTGAAACCCTCTCTGGTGTTCGACCTTGACCGCACAGGATGGTGTGAGCACAGAGTTTGAATCCGCCGAACTTTTCTCTGTGCTAAACATTGAATCTGACATGAAGACGTTCTTAAATTATTCATTGGTTCAGGATTTCTCAATGAAGGAAGAGGAGAAATTGCAGTTTACATTTTTTTTTTAAATAATAAAACATAGTATTTTATATGTTTAAAAACTGGCTGTATTTGTGTTTGTCGGTGCACGGGCGTTTTTCGTCAACACGTACCAGACACTCTCCGCGGGCGCACACGCTGAAGGGGTCTGAGTAGCTGCAGCGGGTCCCATCATGCATCACCTGGTTCATGAACACCACCTCTCCTGTGTCCTTCGACTTGCAGCTCAGCTCGCACTTGCGGCCGTCTAACAAAACAAAGAAACAAACACCCCTTGGGTCAGAATTCAGATAACGAGCACAGAAGGAGCGACTCCTGCAACCATCCGGCGTCGACTTGTTGCTCTGGCTGACCTCGGAGAGAGCGAGCCAACCCGTGCTTCACCCTCCACTAGCCTTACCATCTGGGTGCTCGTATGGCAGCCAGGTGTGCTTGATGTTCTTGTGGTATTTGTTGCTCCTCTGGACGCACTGCTGGGCACGGAAGTCCTCGTAAGGTCCAGCACACTCCTCGGTGTTGCACATCTGGTAGTCGAAAGTAGAGCCCGGGCAATCTCGACCACCGTACGCAGGCCTGGACCGACGATAAACAGGAAACCACGTTAACCAGCGTGACATTAGCAAGGTTCGTTCTTCAGGGGATCATTCTCAGTTCTTAGGTTGAAATCTGATCCTACCTCATTCTACACATGCATTTGAAATCCTTCATAGAGCATATTATAGTGAAAATTGCCTAGAATTCCACAAATTAATTTAGAAAGAGGATTAACTGGAAAATATATAAAACCCGTGTTAAATTGAAACTGAACTGAATAATATATAATTAATATTTATTAATTAAATCCTGAAAAAAAAGCTTTACAAGAGGAAGGCGGTATCTTGTTCTTCCCAAAACATACTCCTTTTTGTCGTCTGTGGGCTTTATTGTGTTCAAGATGTGAGCTTCCCTTTGTGTATTGTATATGAGGGAGTCCTGTGCCTGAACAGCATGTTTTGTCTTATCTCTAGTACCCACTTACTTTGCAGTACACCACAGAATAAATTAAGCCATTATCTCAAGTCTTGCCTGAAGATAAATGTTTGATTACATCCTGTGGGGGTGCATGTACAATGGAAAATATTATGACGTTTAAAAATAGAACTTAAATGGAGTAAGTGTACAGTGGCTCAAACTTCGCATCAACAGCTGGATCCAGTCTCCAGTTACATTTGACAGTATGACGTCTTCCTTGCTTGGATGAACAACACAGAGTCCGTTCCCCTCGCTACTCACGGAGGGTCGTTGCACTGTCGGCTGCGGGAGCGAATGCCACCGCCGCAAGTCCTTGAGCAAGAACCGGACTTTGACCAGGAGCCCCAACTCCCATCGTGGCCCTGAGGCTGCTGGCTCGATCTCCAGATGCAATGGCCCTTGAAGCACCACTGAGAAAGAGAGAAGAGAAAAGACAGACCTATAAGCCTGACAGAAAGATTGTAAAACTCCAAGTACTGACTTTGAAGCCGTGTCCAGCTTTTTATTTTTTATCGTCTCGACTTTGTCTCTTTATAGAGCTCCGCTTTGCAATTATTGTGCCATGAAACTCATCATTTGAAGCAGATTCAGAGACATTCCTCACCTTTCCTGGTGCACACTCCGTCCCGTCCACCGGAGGTCCCTTTTTAGTTTTACAAAAGTACTGGTTGTCGGGGTGACTGCACCACAGCTGCTTGCAAGGGTCGTAGGTTCGAAACTAGATGAGAAGACAGCCAGTTATTCTTGTTGGGAATGTTCATAATCGTACAAAGTCGTCATGCTGTTTAATATCCATCAGAGACACATCTGTGATTTTCTATTGGAAACAAATCCCATGTGAAAAACCTGAATATAATCTGGATCATACAGTATTGCCCTCTCATTTAGTTTTGATCCCTTGTGACGTGAGGATTGTCGATGAGAAGGGACTTCCGAGTTTCAGCTGACGAGTCAATAACGTCAGTCAACAAATAATTCCTGGGACTTACGGCTGTGCACATTTTATAACCGACGCCAAAGTCAAATCGGCACTGCTCGTCCATGGAGTAGTTTATTCCGGGGAGCTCGGGAAGCTTGGGCCACTTGTGCTCAAAGGGATCGTCCAGCAGGCAGTCGTACGAGCTGAGGGGAAAACGAGAATGACAGTCAAAAATGGGCCCGTGAGGTCATTGGAGAGATGAAGGAGAAACTTCATTAAAAAGACAAAATCGATAACTCGTAGAGCTGCTTCACACAGGACTAGCACTACGCCCACATGCCATCAGGAGAAATCATGGATTTGGAGAAGCACAACGTACTGTATGTATCGATTGAGCTCCTGCTTGCTGCATCGCGACCAGTGGTAGCGGTGGAAAGCCGCTTGGACGAGTGGCGCCATGATGCTCCCCATACTGGTCTCATCAGCACAGCGGTTGCCCTGGCCGTCGTGCTCCATGCCCAGCCTGACGGAGGGAGGACAAGGTTTATTGAATAGGAGCGGATTCTTGCAGACACTTCCGATCACTGAGAAAAATAAAATCAAATAAAAAGTGACAACTGGTCAAGATATTAAGTAATTCACTTCATTGTGTTGGCGCAGCTTCAAGGTTCTGTGGACTGAGACCCACAGCCGCTCTCTACTTTGTTTTCTGTCTCATTTACTGAAGGTTACAGTTACAGAGAGAAAGTTATACAACCAGAATAAGCACGGAACAAGAAAACAACCAATTCAAACGGGATCGGGCAGCAGGTCCCTTTATTTGGGGCATGTGTCTCTGATCATCCAAGAAACAAGACTTGTTAGAGAGATATCCTGGAATAAATGAAGTGTAACTGGAGCTGGCGTGGTCAGTGATATATTTGTGTGTTCACAAGCAAGGCGCTCACTTTGTCTGTCATTAATAATACAAATAAAAATACACAATATTCCTCTATGATGAGAATATTTGAATAATGCTTGTGGAGCTGAGATGAGCAGAGGCGACAGACGAAGGGTTAATAATTACAAGACGACCTCTTCATCCATTGTGGGTGTAAAAAAACGATGATTAAATCTGCTTTAAATCAATGAACCGGCCAACTGGAAGTCTATACATAACTTGTTTTCATTTACATCATCTGCCATTGTACGTTGCCAAGGCGGCAAACTCAAGACTGTGCTCCTTGAGGCGTCACCTTTGTGTGAATGTGTGTCTGTGTGTGTTTGTGTGTCTGACAGAACCACAAAAATCAAGGCTTGTCTTTTTTTTTACACGAGAAGCAGCTGTGTGGGTTTCTTATTTTTCTAGTGCCGAGCTTTATTTCGATAAAAAATCATCCAGCTCTTATCCTGTTCAGGATCATGAAAAGCTAAACAGGATTTCCCAGCGTGCCCGAGAAAAACACGGTGAAATTCTCCCCACCACACACCTCAATGGAGACCAGGAGCACATATCACATGAAAGGCCCAGGGGTTTTATAATGAGATGAACGGAAGTCATGCCTCGTACGATGGGAATTTGAAATTTAATTAGATAATATTAAAGATAAGCAGTAGGGACTATGGAACAGAGCTCAGATCTGGTTGCTGTTTCATTTAAAACAGATCGTCACTGTCAGTCTGGTGCAGTTAAAGGCTGCGCTGGTAAACTGTGGGGCACACGTCAATCTCCAGGCGTTCATGGGTTAATGACTTGCCTCCCACCATGCGCACAATTAATTGATGGCTGGAGATAATCAGTCTGCACAGCACAGTATTTACCCTCTCATATTTTTCTTAAATGACATCTGGGATAAAGATGAGAGTCAGTGTGCTGATTGAAGTGTCTGGATGAGATGTGTGCACATATTCCACATTTTTAAATGCGACATCAATCAGTTGTCTCCTCTATGAATGGATATCTGGATTTTTAGCAGTGACTCATCATTTATAATTTATCATCTGCTCGATCTGAGCTACCTGAAGTCACACTGTGAGTCTCATTAGTGTCGCTGGGGTTTGAACACCTGATAAGTGAACCCGTGTTTACAGGAGATTGTGAAGCAGTGACGTCAAGATGGTACTTTATTTAACTCTCAGGTCTGTAAGCGGTTTTATTCTTATCAAATAATTTATCAAATACATTATTCTTTTCCTTTTTCACTGATTCCCCGTGGGGAAATGTAAATATATTAATTTGCTAATTTATTAACTTTGGCGTTTCTGTCGACACTATTTCCCGGAGTTTGAAAGAAAGTGAAAGAAAAGGTGAAAAGGGTATTTTTGGAATTTAATCCAGGGTCAATGGCTCTGCTTCTATCAACTTCTGGGATTCCGGGTCAGTCTATATAAATAGCAGCATCGGTTGACAACAAAACAACAAACAAGCAAATGGTGATATGGAAGAAAACAAAGCAAAAACCTCAATTTGAGAGCAACTATTTGAAGGAAAGAACACAGCTCATAAAACTGGACTTTTCGGTAACTTCATATCTCCACCTTCTCCTTTGCCTCTTAAAAGCCCTCCTCCCTAACCCTAACACTTTTTCCTCTCCCTTAAGGGTAACTTAAACGATCAGCTCTTTCTGAGGATTCCAGAATACCGCCCCAGGCATCTGAGCACTCAGACATAATATAGAGTCTGTCCTCTTTCCATTGTCAGAGGATGAAGAGGTGAGTGACCTTCTCTTTCACGGGTTGGACAGTCGATCACGTCTCTCTGGACAGTTTTCAATGCTTTTGCAGGGGGGTGGAGTTCACAGACCTTTAAAGCCTCATTACACGAGAAAGCTTTCACCGAATCGATTTGGTGAGACAACTTAAATGGGAAATCTAAAAGCTGTGCACTCACACAAATGAAACGCCAACATTTCAGCCGGCAGCTGTACAGGGGGGATTGTTGGAAAGTATTGCATTAGCTTTAAAGTCAAAAGTATAAGGTGAATGAAAAGTCCTCCGCCGTCGGAGCTGGGGACGTGACCTGAAGTGGAATCAACACACTTTACGTATAGAATGATTTTGGGAAACTCCATCTCTGAGTTGAGATGAGATGAAGTGAATCAGATAAACTCTGATGCCCGCAAAGAAAAAATATTAAACTACCACAAGAATATTACCAACTTGTATTTGGAGGTTTGATTCTCAGCGGTCGGCTGTGGCTGAGGGGGTAGAGTGGTCGTCCACCCATGTTGAGGAAGAGGAAATTAAAGTAGCGTGACGGCCACTTTATTAGGTACAGCAGCACAATCGAATGCAATCCCATGCAACAGTCTTCCTTTGAGAATTTTCTTAACACAACTCAAAATTGTCATCGTTTGCTGACATTGTTGTACAAATTCATTTACAGTCAATGTTTACTGCTTTTAAAAGTGGTGCTGCACAAGACAATATTAGGTGAGAAATGTTTTTTTTTACAATGAAGCCAGCAGGACATTCGAAACTAAATTATATACAGCTCAACAACAGCCACTTGTTGAATAAACCCTTCAACAACACAACAATACGCAGTGTGATGGGCATGTATTGATCAGGATGAAGAGGTGTACGTGATGAAGTGGATTCTGAGTGAATTACAAAGAGGACAGAGCTATATATATATATATATATACACTTTGCATTAGGGGCCCCGTGAGACTTTGCCGGCCGTGTCATGATCACACCGTTACTCACACGTGGCCGGTTTCGTGCGCCACCACGAAGGCCGAGGAGAAGCCGTCCTCGTGGTTCAGAGTGCAGCTTCTCAGTGGGTGGCACATCCCCGTCACTGGAGCGTAGCCTGGGCGAGAGAAACAAGACCACACAGCCCCAATAATCAAGCACCGGGATGAAGGAGAGCAAGATAATCTCTTCATGTGACACTGTTGAACTCAAGAAGCGTAAGTGACACAGGAGCGGTCGCTGTAAAGGTCTCGGTCTTTCCTTGATGTGGGGAACACTCATCAGAGAGACCATATATCTTTATGTTCTAAGGAACAGGCTTTGAAGGTTCTGTCCTCTCTTTCCTTTATAAAACCACATATCTACACTTGTTTACTGCTTTTGGTCTGAAGAAGAAAGGGCACAGTTAGGTGGCAGCCCTTTGAAAATGTACTAATGAGTCCTTGTCTGAAAGTCTGTTCATGATGTTTCAGACGGTGGAGGATCACTTGTGTTTGAATTAAGACTGTACTTAGGAAGAAAAGTATGAATATAAAGTACATCTCGAGGATTTCAAGGCCTTTTAGAATTCAAATACAGAATAAAAGCACCTGGCCTAATGTACTTGTGTGTGTGTGTGAGTGTGTGTATGTGTGTGTGCGTGTGCCTGCAGTCCTTTTGTGACAGCTTGTGCGCCAAACAATGCCTCACGAAACATAAAGAATGTCCCCCAAAGAAAAAAGGAAGAGCGAGCTCCGCAGCCTGTCGTCATTACCCAGCAGACGTTCAATGAATTTCACAGACACACACACACACACACACACACACACACACACACACACACACACACAAACACACACACACACACACACACACACACACACACACACACACAGAGAGTTCATCAGGACAACAAACTTTACAGCAAAGCACAAACATTTGAACAGAACTCGATCAAGAGGTGTGCAGCGATTCAGCTTAGCGCGTTCGGGTTTTGGTTCAGAAGCACGGCCTTTTCTTTTGGCAGCGTTCAGATCAGTTTTTTTTTTTTTAGCTTTTTGCTTTCATGCGTTCTGACCGTCAGAAGATTCACTTTTGGCATGCAGGTAAAAAGCAGAACAATGCAGCAGCAGGCAGCCGGTGGTGAAGCGTGAATGTCAGGCTATCTCGGTTATTTCGGTCACAGCACGGTTGATGGCTCCGGGGGGTTGATGGACGTGAAAACAGTGAGATTTAAAAGCAGATGTAGAGCGTGACCCCCTTATCTCAAAGGAAGATAAAAGGAATCCAGGGGAATTCAGTTGACATTCCCATAAAGCAGGCAGCTTTGAAAGCTTTGCACATTGACGTGAAAAGGTTCAGAGGCAACACCCCGGTAAAAAAAATATATGTATTTCTCTAGAGCTGAGGAGAGAGACGGAGAGCTGCTGAGCTCAGATCAGTGATGAGGACAGAGCATCGTTCTCAGGAGAAGCTCGTCTCCGGGCGCTCTGCAGCTTCGCCGTGAAAAAAGAACAGAAGTCGCTTCTGTGCGTCCCAACAGCTCCATGTGTATCATGTGTGTGGATATAGAAATCGACCATGTACACTTTTGACAGGACGGTGTGATGTGTGCTCTCGACCCTGTGACATGGTGCATGGTGCAAGGCGCCATAGGAACCAGGCGATGTTGTGAACACAAGGCAACGGCGGTTATGGCAACGTGGGGATGGTCCACAAGCAAAGCAGGCAGCCTCCAGTCGTCCTCTAAACATGACACGTGTGCTTCAGAAAGTTTAAAGATATGCACAGGTCTCTGCAAAAAGATCGAGCGGCAGCACAGAGGACGTGTGTTCGCTCTGGGCCCAGTTTCTGCGGCGGCTTTTTTTTTTGCTGCTCACTTCAAAATGTGTTATTTGAAGGGGCTGAAAAAAAGAAATACAGCGTGAGACAAATTCTAAACTGACAAAACAAACATGTATGATGCAAAAACTGCTCCCGCTGGATGCATACATGTATTATTATCAGAATGATCGATAATAGTAATAATTAACGTGAAAAACTCAATAAACAGAAAACGAAAAAATCACTGTTAGTGAACATAAATGACCAGCTATTATCATCATTTCTGTTTTTCTCTGCATGCCAAAATAAATCCTCTCCAGCAAAAAAACATTTTTCATAACCAGGGTGGCGTAAAATGTCAAGTCAGCAAGGTTTTGGAAAGCTGCTTAATAATCGGTCTCCTGTGAGGGCGCCGCTGCCAGAATTGGGTTCGTGACCTCAGCTGCAGCCTCAGCTTGTTTCTTTTTTTTTTTCAAAAAAGTTTCCATTGACCTTACCTGGGCCAAGACTTGAAGCCAAACCCCTGAGTGTGAACGGAAGCAGAGATCAGCACTCAGTCTGCACAGTCCTCGATCGAGAAGAATACAGTACCTTGCATACCTGCAGGACCAAAGTCTTGCCTTGTCAGGAAGATGGCGTGGTCGTGGTACTCGGCGTGGTCGGGGTCGCGGCGCTGCTGCGTGTTGGCCCACCGGCACACCTGCTCCAGGCTGCGGGACGGGTTGCCACGCTCGATCAGGCTTATCGACTGCGGGAGCACAAGAAGAGGGGGGGGGGGGGGGGGGGGGGGTGGAGGAGTGAATAGAAAACAATTTGCTCACTTTATCAATTCCCTATTTAAAGGCCGTCGCTCTCATTGAGGTGAGAGCCAGCGACGTCTCAGCATTTATGGATGGAGATAACTTTCCGATCGATTTCCCCTGGGAGAATCACTAAGTGGAGAACATCTGATCGGACACAAGTAGACAAAAATCTATACATGGGACTCGATTGATTGAGTTTAGGCTCCATTCGTCTTTTCCTGTCCACACAATTAAAGATTAGTCAGAGAATCAAAGCTGGGACAATTGAGCATGTTTGTGTCTTTTACAGAAAAATTTGATTTGACACTTGACACCACACGAGCAGAATGGAGACTTATTATGTTTAAGTGGTCGCACAGTCACAGTTGTGTTGGATTTGGCTGCTGAAACTCTCAAAGTGTTTTGTGGACTGAACCTCTTCACCGAGCCCTCCCTCGGCACAGTGGGGGGTGAATATTCATTTTTGGGTGAACTATCCCTTTTGAACGCAGAAGCGACTGGTGGAGTGTTTGTGTGTTTTGCTCAAAGTATCACAGTTGATTTACGACTGCAGAGAGATGACTTCCAAGTGGAAACGGTGAAAATGGAATAAGGACAGTTCAATCAGAATCTGTTTTCCAGGGTTTTTCTTCTTTGTGTGCTGCGTTTTACTTCATCCGCTTCGTCAACAAGGCTGAGTGGAGGATGAAATTGTGCGGTGATTGACAACAACAACACTGCTCATGCACAATGTGTGAGGCGGGGGGTAAATGGAATGAAAGGATCCGGGGGAACTGGCAAAACATTTATCTTTCTTCCCCCCAACGTGTGTGTGTGTGTGTGTGTGGGCGCTGCAAGAGCCGGGCCGGTGACACATTCAACATGTCTGAGCTCATCTAATTGGTGCTGTGCAAACACTAACACAATATCTCTGCTTTGGAAACCCCACCGAAGAAGAGTAGATGTAAATACCCTCTAGTCTCCAGGCCGCACTCGTGGAGAGATGAGTGTACGAGATGTTCAGTTTATCTGCGTTACTACAGATTTTGCAGCTTTCAAACAACCAAGGTGATACTGGTGCAATACTGTGGTAGGATGAAAATAACATATATGCAATGATTTTTTTTTACTTTGGTCAACAGCAAACTAGAACTACATGCAGTTAAACCACAGTAGGATATGAACCTTTTCTCATTAGTTTGTCTTTATGTGTCTCCTGGCTGAAATGAAAGAAAAAAAAATCTCATGTCCGTAATCTATTGTGAATATGAGTTATTGAAACAAGCAGCGTCTTCTTCTGAATATTCATTTATGGTAATACAACCAAGGACTGAGCTACTTCAGTATGACTGTGCTCTGCATTATAAATGCATGATTACACTGGGATGATTACAGTGTTTTTAAAGTAAATTCACAGTACTCGACTGCAAAGTACAGTCTCTTTTTCAGCTTCTTACTGTTTTAAATTGATTGATTTCAATTCACAGTGAGCCCTGCATTTATTCGTATTCATATTTTAATAATAATAATAATAATAATAATAAATAAAATAAAATACTACTGACAAAGGGACAATACTTCTTATTTTTTTTAAACCATTTATTCATTCAAAAATATGTCGTCAGTACAACGGAAGCAAACCTTCACCTGAACCTTACCTCTCCTTCACTTTTCCTCACTTTTCTTTGGTTGGACAATTTCGGTTAGAATGAGAAAAATAAACAGTTTATTGTCAGTGAGTGAGTGAATGGGTCGGTTAGTGAATACAGAAAGTGGATCCATGTGTGAGTCGGTGACCGCATGAGATAGTGTGAGCGAATCAGACAAGGTACCACGTGAAGTCATTCAGCTTCTTGATGAGCGTGCTGACTTGTTGATTCACTGACGTGGCCTTGTTATTCACCATCTTCCCTCTCTTCCTGCTTTGCATCTTCTCCCGAGTCTCTTTCTCGCCTCTCTCAGGATAAATGCAGGTTCTGAAAAGTGATGTAGAACAACCAAAGTATTATTTCAGGAGATATCCATCTATACACGTGACTTTTCATGAAAGTGAGGTGATGCAGAATATTGAAACATGTGATTTTCACATTGTTAAAAAGGAAGAGCAGCAACAACAGTATTAATAGAGTCAGAATTAATAGGGTCAGCAATAATGTCTGTCCATTAGTCTAGTTCCAGCCCACCGGCAATTACCTTATTGCTTCCTCTGTTATTACTGTGTATGAATCACGCTGTGTGGTAAAGTATTGTTAAACAAGCTCCTGCTTTTGAATACAGATGCTGCAGGAACACTGCAGCATCTTCCTCAAGAAGGTGCTGAAGGTTGAAATTGCAGGAGGAGAAGAATACGATGAGCCCAAGCACAAAGGATGTTCCTTCACACGGCATCTCTTTTTTCAACATGTTGATCATCCATTACTGGTTTGTCTGGGTCCCTGTTCCTGAAAATGATTACAGAGAGAATCACAAAAATTAGGAAATAGCTCATTTTGAGTCTGAGTTATGAACAAGACAATATTGCAGTTCTTTCTATAAGACTCTATGAACAAAACACATTGATTAATACGTCGTAAAGTTTTTGTTTTTCTGTTTTTAATCTTCTGCACTGTTGAAGTTTATAACAAACTTAGATGCAATTTACAGAAGAGTGGAGTCATCCATATTTCATTTCCACGAAAAATCTCAAGCTTACCAACTACAGTCAAACGTGGGGTTTCAGGCAGTGGGACAGTCAACTCCATGATGTCTGGTGTGGGAGACACCTTTTCAAAAGCCCCGAAACAAAATGAGTCACTACCTCAATACGTTAGTCCACCCAGTTGAATTGTCGTCCAGCAAACGCAGCAGTGGTGCTTTAATTTGAATGTAAACTGGAGGAAATACTGCTGACATGTGCTGATTTTAGCTACAGCACGAGGCAAATATGACGCTTTTCAAAAACCCTTTTTAATAAAACTGGAAGAAAACAAAAGAGAAGCCACACAGTTGTGATTAAAGGGTAAACGTACTTGGATAAGGTTGAATAAAAATCTGTACTTACATCAGTCTGTGTGTGCTGCCCCGACAGAGAAGGCCGAGCAGATAGAAGTGTGGACGGAGGCTTTTTGACGACAAGGACAGGAAGACGAGTGTGCTCCAAAGTCAAATTGAACAAAAAATAAAGCGCAAACTGCATGTGGAAACTTTTTCCAGAAAATAAAATGGTCCTATATGGTAGTCGGTTCTTTTCTCTCACCTTCCCGAGATGCTCAGCTGTCAACAGTATTTACATTAAAGATTTACATAAGCAGAATGAATCTCTCCCTGAGCTGAAGAACAGAGTACAGCGGGCTAGTTGGTTGCTGCTGTGGACATTTTAACCTTGTTATCACATCCTATTCAAGGCCATGATGGTATAATAACCAATGTACAATGTACCAAGTATCCTCAGCTTCAAGGACGCTTGCACATGAATTTGCACAAACAGACACTAGCAGCGCCTGACCCCGCTCACCTGTCTGTAGCCGACCATTATCATGCGGACGAGGACCACGTTGATGTTGGTGCCCAGAGATTCATCGTGGTAAATTTCATCGACCTGAGGGGAAATGAATAGAGTTTGTCACTGAGCTGAAGGGTGGGAGAGACCCTGGAGGTTAATGAAGGTGGCTGAGAACATCTCAACATGTGCAGGCCAAAAATAAAACAAAGCTCTTTTCAAGCACCCGCTGCTCTGAAGGAACACAATGCACACAGGCTGCAATTGGTCTCTGAAGTGTTTGTGTGTGGGGGGGGGGGGGGGGGGGGACCCTGTTGTGAGCGAGAACTGTTACAAATCAATATTAGAGTTTATTATGGGCTCATTTCTAACTTCCGTTGCCAAGTTGCCTTAATTATAATAAGGGAGTGAAAAGGACAAACACACGCCTCGTCTAGCAATGGAAATGAAATGATATCAAAAGGTGAGAAATAAAAAAGTGAAGCTTGGTTTTCCAAGAAATCTTTCCGGTAGCGTATTGAAACTTGTGACTTTTTTTATAGCTTGACTCACGGTCCGTGAATAAATTAGGGCACACACAAACTGCTCTTCATCTCGGGATGGTGGTCGCTAAGAAACTTATTCTTCTGACTTGGAAGTCTACTTCTCCACCCTGCTTCACACACTGGCTTAACGAGATGTTCTCTGTTATTCAAATGGGAAAAACTGCGACACCACAAAGGCAACACACAGAAAAGGTTTGAGAGAACATGGGGACCTGGTTTAGCGCAGTGCAATATATCTTTAACTCCACAACAACTCTGACCTACCTGGCTACGATATAGTATATTGCTCTGTTCACTTATTAGTTTTATCTGGTCCTATCTTTGAGAACATTCCCGAAAGACCATATATGTAATTGAGTAATCTGTCTGGCAGCTTGTTTTTATTTTGTTGTTTGTTTTTGGTGTGTGCTTTTACCCTATGTTTTGTTTTTGTTTGTGAAGTTGTTGTATGTCTTGTCAACACTTTGTTATGTATCTGAAAATTGTAAATAAAGTATTAAAAAAAAAAAAAAAAATTAGGGCAAAGAGAAAAGGAACAGGCGACTGATTTGCTTGGGTTCCCTCCACTGAGAGGCCAAGCTGTTTGGGGGTCAGTGATTTTACCTGATTGCAGCTTTAGGAAGAAGATAAATGCTGATCTTAGAGCAGCCGTGATGTTCAAACTCTTTAAAGTAACGCGGTTTCAGGTCAATTCATTCCTCTGTGTCTTCATATCAGCCGGGTTTATCTCAAATCTGTTGAAACTAGCAGCAAAGATTAAGTTTTTGTGTTTTCACATCTCTTACAACAATCTTAGAATAATGATGAAATATATTCTTAAGAAGTTGGCAACCGTCCAGGGAAACCAGTGTTAGTTATGCAATGGCAGCGAAGCCTGTCCCAGAAATGTGTTAACTGCAGTTTGGCTTTGTAATAATGCTGTGGTATGTAAATGCTAAAACCCAGGGCCGAGCCAGGATCCCGCTCAAATCCCAAAGTTCAATTTCCACTTGGGTGTTGATTTATTTTCACCAAATCGTGGCTGCGAGTAAAAGTTCAGAGGAAAAACAAAGGGTGGATATTTCTTTTTCCATAAATCAGTAAGTCATGTAGTTGGGACATACTGGTTATGGATTGTAATTAACAAAGTGCCAAACAAACTGGGCAACTCTCGACCGGAAAACACAATGGAGTCATTTAGCCTCACAAAGCACACTCACATTTCTCCATGTGACTTCTGAACCGGTTACTGGGAGGAAACCAGTGTTACAGCTGCTGATCACCGTAAGGGACAAACTCCTATAATTCAAGCTTGGAAAATATTTTTATCATACCGCTCTGTATTATTCGTTGTCTTCATGATTTGTGCAACTTTCTCTCGCACTTTCAGGAGCCTCTCGTCTTGACCGTGTCTCCAAACTACCCTGAGTTTCAAGTTTTAGAAATAGCAGTTTCCAGGAACAGTCGGTGCTAAAACGGCTCCGCTGCTGATTACAAATGCCGTCCTAATGAGTGCAGAGTCTGATGGTGCTTCACTGTAACATCACTGGCTTTATGTTCAGCTTTCAATGCCCCTGATGATGCCATTTTACACGAGTCCCTTGTAATTGGTTTTCTTCCTTTCTATTGAACAAGCACGTTTCAGGAGGCTGCAGGTAATTCTGTTTCTTCCTCTCTTCATTGTGCGGCGCGTCCCACAAGGCTCAGACCTTGGTTTAATGATATTCAGTTTATTCTATTCTGTGGTCAACCTTGTCATGCTGAAGGTATATGTTTTTGTATGAGCTTAATTAAGATGTTTCATAATCCTCCTCTGCTACAATTTATTTAATAAATATTGTTATGCTCTTCCAGGTATAAAAAGCCCACTGGTTGCCTGCAGCAGGCAGCTTGTTATGACGCATTACTATCTTTCATTGCTAAGCAAACTCCTATTAGCCATATTAATTGGTGGTCACGCTTTTCAGAAAAATAAATCTAGAGAGGAAAACTCACTCAATCCATTTAGCTCAGGCTAAAGTTGTGATGGGTTTTGTGAAGCACTACTTATACCACATGTTTAAGTCCTTGTATGTGTATTTGAAAGGTGCAGTGGAAATAAAATGCTGTTGGTGCTTGGTCAGTATCAGTTTTCTTTAGAGCACCGCGCAGCCTGTCAATAACACGCAACACTGATCCGGCAAAGGTCATCGATTAATTGGTGTCGCTGGACAAATCACAAGAGCCCCGAGGTGAGGTCCCACGTTTTCATTAAAACTACAGCAGAGTCGAAACAGCTGGGATGTTGTTTCTGTTCATAAGCTTTAATCTCTACAGCTGCCGAGGAGAAGCAGTATGCAAATAGTTGAGCCAGTGATTTATCACCGCGACAATATGGACAGAAGGGAAACTAATACGGACACAGGTACCTGCAAAATCACAGGGAAATGCAGTCGTCCATGTGTCCGAGGTGATGAACTAACACAGAGCTGATGGGACCATCATTACAGAGACTGCTCAACTTTCTTTATCCTTTTTTTATCACATTGTAATGACTCTGCTTGTTGTTTTCTGGATTGGAGAGATGCCGCAGCTGCAGATAGGAATAAAAATGTGTTTCTCTTTTTAGCGATGCTGTAAAATCTCAGAGCTCCTTCAGTCCCTGTCCTTTTTTTCACGCTCATAAAAAAGGCTTCGCATGTGGCAAACAGAATAACAGCTTCGGCGAAACAGCTACGAGTGTGTGTCAGCGAGCTTTCTCCGCGTAAGGAAGTTATGACCGTGCAGAACAAAAGCTCCGTCACTGAAGAGCCGCTGACCTTGGCCTGAGTCCACCCACGGCGTTTAAGCAAATATTCCATTCACAGAAGCCTGTTCAGGTCAATAAGTATTGTAAAGAACACTCGAGTGACCCGGAATTCACGATCTCACATTCCTCCCCTGGTCTTTTCTGACCTATTTACAGGTTGGATCTGAAACAGAGAAGCTGTTGGAAAAAATGAGGTCACAGAGGTCACATATTCTTTCTCACATCTGTAATGAAGCTTCAACAAAACTTTTTCTAGTGAGTCCTGCAGTGGGACGGGGCCAGCCCCCGCGCATACAGGGATAATTACAAAGCCAGGAGAAGCCCACGGAGAGCTGGACTCAGGTTGTTGTGGCTGCAAATGGGAGAAGCAGCTGTGGGCCACGGTCTCTATAGGTGTCACTGGCTTTTGTATGGCGTCGAATCGATGTGGACAAAACCTGGTGCGCGCTCAAACAACACAGCCATTGTGTGGCGAGGCACCTCGGCCGTCACCTTGGCTCTGCGCAGACAGGATGTCCAGTAATCAATCCCTCGGGGGGGGAGTTTCTCCAGGTGGTACTACGCATTCTGCAGCCACGGAGCCGGGATTCAGGGGACTTAAGTGGGCAGAGCTCTTTCAGACACAGCGAGCCAGTGGCTTACAAACGTAACTAAAGGGTTTTGTTTTGTTCGAGTGGCACCTTGCTCTCGGGAAGTGGCACGTTTCTCTCATCGGATTTGACTCAGTAGGAGGGAGGTGGTATGGATTTCACTGTGTGTGTCAGTCGATTTCATCTCAGCGGACCTCCTCGTATTCCCGCGAGTGATGTGCAATGCTCTGAGTGCCTGTAGCAGAGAGAGCTGGAGGACAATTACACTCTCACAGCCACTTCACGGTAGAATAAATAATTCGCCAAGATCATTAATAATCAGGCATTTCTCTCTGCCAAAGACATTTGGGGACAGAATGTGAATATTATATTCTAATTAAATAAACACATCATTCCATGAAAGAAGAGCTTGGCAGCGCGAGCGGACTTCTGGCACTGGGTTTCCATGACTGCCCCGCACAGCTTCCAGTCAACTTTCTAATTGGTCTAGCGCAGCTAATCAGACCACCATGCAGGGTCCAAATGGTAACTGTTACAGAGTGAAACCAGCACCCTGTGAAAATCTGACTTGGGGGAATTTGGGCCCAGTAAGTAGATTAGGGTGGTAGGAGCTGGTGGAACCCGTAATGAATGAGCTGAGAGTTTCTTTTTTTCTTTTCTTTTTTCTAACCCCATCTCCTCACTGGTAATCCACAAACAGCTAGAGAGAGGGAGGGAGGGAGGGAGGGAGAGGGAGATGTAGAGAGAGAGAGAGAGAGAAAGAGAGGTCTGGGGGAGAAGTGTGGCGATGTCTGATGTCAGAGAGGACAAGGAGGTGAAAAATATCTCTAATGAAGATGCGATTGCAGAATTTAGCAGCAGCTCCATGTCGAGAAAGGATATTTCCTAATATCTACATACTAATAACATCTGTTTGTCTGTATGATGAAGAAATATCCTGCAAACCTTTCATCTTATTGACTGTAAACCTGCCATGTGTATTCTTAACAGTCAAAGGGAAGTGCAGTGTCAAATTTGGTGCAATTAGGACAAGGGCTGCAGTCGATATTTATAAAAAGCAGTCATTTTGATTATCTCATATCAGACTGTCACAGACATTCGTGGGTCTCGCAGGTGCTGATCTGTGTCCTGGCAACAGCATTCATAGAAATACTCTTCCAAGTAAAAGCACAGTGTTGGTTTTGTTGCTGCCATGCTTCACACTGAGCCGAAGTACAGAGCTTTTACTTTGAAAAGTTGTGAACTTGGGTCTGAGGATGGTGTCGATGGTGCTAACGGACCTCGGAAATATCCGACATGCCATGTAAGAAGTTTTTAACAGTAGTTGAGTAAATCATTTTAACTTATATTAAAACCACTCGTGTGAATAGTAAAAAGTTCCGTTAAATTTTTTGGGAGAACATGGGAGAACATGGGAGCCGGGAGGGGATTGTGGATTATTCAAACACGTCTTTATGACAATCTTAATTGAAAAAAAAACATCTTTTGATGTCTCATGTCGAACATCTGTACAAACAAAGTGCTGAGAACTGACTTACTATGTTCATGAGCGTGAGAACATAATTCTGCACGTGCTCCTTGCCGTGGAAGCGCACCACCGAGTCGTCCACAGCCAGCAGCACCTCGATGTTGTAGTCGTCTTTCTTCGCGTGCCTCCTCTTGCGCTCGGTTTCGGACAACTTCTGCTCCACGAGATCCAGAGAGGCGGGGAGGTCCGCGATCCCGAAGTCCGCCACTGCGAGGATAAGTCAGCACATAAACAAGTCAGCGCACAAGACTGTGGGAATCGGACGCATGTGTATTTCTTCTCTTATTTCAGCTCCCGTGAAGTGATTTACTGTGCGTCAGTGTCAAACTCGACATTAAAACAACTGTCGGCAGGTCTCAGAGTGAGCAGGTGGGATCCTTCGGGGGTTCTGACAGGGCTGCGGCCGGTGGATATTTTCTAAGTCGCTCGATCTCGAGTCAAAACGCTCCCCCCGGACTCATAAATCACTGGCCTGGAGAGTGAGAGGTGTATTTCCTCATGCTCCACGTTCGGCCAAACTATACAGTGTGTGCATTCAGAGATTCAGTCCCAACTGGGTCACACTGATTCCAAAAAACATGCAGCTTTTGCACGTGTGATATTCATGCACAGCATCTCATCCCTCCACTTGTTTGTTTGTCAGAGATTAAACACTTGTGTGAATTTGGAATTTTACTGATTCAGGCCACGACACAGACAACAGATTTAGCTCAAACAGTAATGTGCAGTGAACCACATGTTTGGAGCACAGCACTACAGAGCCACAGGCACAATAATAATTAGGTTTTCTGTTGCATTAATAATCAAAAATAAATGTGTTATCCTTGATGGAGGTTATAATGCTCTCACATGTCATTTACGCAGCATGAGCACAGTACACATGTCTGAAATTGTTTCATGCATCAAGATAGCCACCGCATGTCACCCCAAGCGATCACACTCAGGAATCTTGTGCAATTTGAACCTAATTTCACATTTGAGACATCGCTGCTTCAAATACAAATGGAAAAATTAGAGTTAATCTTATGCAAACCAGAAAATTAGCGAGATATCTTCAGAGTTACAGAGCAGAACGTTTCCAACAAAGGATTAATAACATTGGATGCATTGTTTTGAAAACATAGTAAGTGGCTCCGGGTAAATCTACTGAGAAATGATATTGAACATGAGTGAATTGAGATAAATTCATCAAATGACTGCAAAGACTTGTGTACTTCTAGTGATCTGTTTGCAAAGCTTTGTAATTAAAACCACATAAGCGTGGATACAGAATCAACATGAGAGTGACGGAGCATGACATATTATTTCTGTTGGAGTGAAGAGCAACGGCACATAGACAAGAGGTTAATGCTTCTCTCTGCGAATCACGTCTTATTAGAGCGACACAGAATCAGTAATGGAAAAAGGTGAAAATGGCGCAAAAAAACCATCAGACAGCTGCATCACTTTAAACAAGAATGTAGCCTGTTAAAGATAAAATTGAAGGTAATGGGCGGTTGGGAAGAAAAGGAACAAGGAGCGAGGCTAAGAGGATGTGAATGAGTCAGTTGATTAAAATTTTGTATTATGAGCTCGAAGGGCGGGAAATGAAAAGAGACGTTTCCCCTTTTCGCAGGCAACCGAGAAAACGGGCTGAGGTGAAAAAAATAAAATACATCTTCCGCCAGATGCTCAAGCTATTGTTGCGGCGAAGGAAGGAGTAGAAGAGGAATTCACGATGGCGTTGAGTCGTTTGAATGTGAAGGAAAGTTCACCTCCCCCCCACTCTCTCTCTCTCTCTCTCTCTCTCTCTCCCTCACGATGACCCCCCCTCCCTCCCTCCCTCCCTCCGCGTCCCGAGCCGAGTAGTACCACCAGAGCCGAGCATTCCTCGCTTCGCCAGGTGGTTTAGTGAGCACTACTTGGCAGAGAGGCGATGGAGTCTTTAAAAGCTGCAGAATTAAAGGGACGCTCCGAACGCTGCAGGGTTAAGTGACTGCGCTGGTGTGGACTGGTTTCCATTATGTATCAAAGTCAGTGTTTGAACTTCATTGTCAAAATGTGCAGTTGTGTATCCGACCAGATGTGCCAGCAAAAAGTGTTTTGTAGGAAACATAATGATGAAGATTAAATACATGGCAGACTAAAATAAATATATACATGTACAGGTTAAGATTAATAAGTGTAACTTCTAATGGAATTACTGCTATTTTAATCAATGCCGTGCCGAGCATAGACTGCATATAAAGATGGACGACATGGCGTCTCCGCAAAAGTGAAGCCAACGAGCCTCGATCGCCTCCTGGTGGCTGGCTGCAGTGTAGGTCATAAACCCGCCTCCTCCATGTTAACGGCCATAGACTAAATTAAAAGTTGGAATACATTTTTCTGAATGAAAACCTCCGTCTTTGTAGGTATAGTTCTTATCACACTGATGTTTGTTCGAGGGGGTTTTCCCGTAACTTTGGTTTTAATTTGTTTATTTGATACAATAAAAAGAAGGTGTAACGTCATGATTGACAGCTGAGACCGACTCCTGATTGGTCGAGTGCATCCATCGCCAGGACCCCTGTGCCACAGCTCCATCCCCCGATCACTACTGAGCAGACTCTGGCTCCATAGATATTGCAAGATGGCAGAGTTTGGATAAGGGATACTTTAGCTTTATTTCTGGCAAGTCTAAGTCAGTATATACAGTATCACTCTGACCTTTCCATAAAGCACGAGTTCTTTAAAGTGCTGAAACGTAAAGAAGAAATAAAGGAGAAAGAAAAACAGCCCACAACCTTTTCCTCTTCCCTCGGTAGGTTTGTTATTTCATGAGATTATGAATTCATGGTCATGTTTGGAAACTAACAAACACATATAGGGCAGAAAATGCACTTAATCACACATGCACCCGTACACAAGTTCAAGTGAAAACACACACAAACCCACACAGTGCTTTTTGTTTCCACAGACGTCACGCTCCCTCTCCGGGCCTACCTTCGTTGTGGAGGTCCTCCCTCCGCTGGCCCGACTCCCGCTTGATGGCCGACCTGCGGTAGACCACGTGGACACGCCCCTTCACTTCCACATCCTGCTGGCCCTTCTCGAGGGGCTCGATGAAAAACTCCCCATTATCAGTCCGGATCAGACCTGCCTGGAAAAAAAATAGGCCTTCACATTAGTGCACCCCTCCTCCTTCAAAAAGGACGGTAATTCCACTGGAGCCAGTAATTATAGCGTGCCGGATCAATTGGAGGATTTAGAGCAGGGCTGAATATGGGAAATGACGCAGGTAGATGCAATTTGGGGCCCTTCAAGCCCCTCACCGGATTTTATTGAGTGTCACAATGATTTCAGCCCGGACGAGATGATGAGTCGCAATGTCTCAATTCAGCCGCAAGTTCTCATGGGCTTTGTGCGTCTCTGGTAAAGCTCTCGTGGCGGATTCTCTCAGCTGTGATACTTCTATGATGTTTTTCTAAGCCCGTATTGAAGTTTTACAGTTAACATTCTGATGAAGTGACTTTATCTCAAACTTCAATGAGCAGTCTCTGACACGTCTCAGAATCCTGAGACTCAACTACCCACAGAGAGCAGCTGTCCTCAGGCTGTTTTCAAACAAAGGGGAGAAGGCCTCAGTGAGACAGACTGGAAATACTGGGAAATTGTGTTTCCCCATCGACATGTTGATGCACCACGCCGCAGCTAATCTTTGTTATCATTCATTTCCATGGCACAACAACAATAGCAGCACAACACAAATTTTGAAATCTATTAGATCTGGGGGATGTGGACAAAAATGTCCCATCCATTCATCTGTTATCTCTACCACCGCCTCTTCTGAGAGGCATGGGGGGAGCTGGAGCCAATCCCAGCGGATATTGGGAAAGAGACAGGTCTCCAGCGTATCACAGGATCAACAGACAGAGGCATACAACCACTCACACTCACACTTACACCCACGGTCTGGGGGGACACCCAGGCCGGGTCGCTGGTCCATCGCAGGACTGACATACAGAGACAAACACCCAACCACGCTAGCACCAAACCGCAGACAGTCGAAGTTAACATATGGAGGATTCAGAAAGCTGGAAACAAGACTTCTGATAAATCACAATACCGTTCATCTCATATTCTCGCTGACATGTCTGAAACTTAAAATATATGTCGGCATTTAAAGCTTGTTCCAACGGAGCCTAAGCGGCAATAAAAGGCGAATGAAACTTCTCCCTCCATGATACATTATTGCTTATGTAAGTGGTGGTGGTGTCTAAAGCTAGATATCATAGGCTGTGCGTAAACAACGGAGCAGTCGTCTCTAACATCCACTTCTGTTCGACTCTAGCCTGGACTGTGTGTGTGCAGTATAAGATAATGTGTAAAGCTTCTGCCAGCACTGTATGTGTTATTCTTTGTTGGGTAACACAACCATTAAAACGTAGGCTGCACGTCTCTAGGCTGCAGGAAGGAACCACAAATAAAGGCCTCATGGTTTTCACATCTTTTCCTAATCAGGACACTTGTGCGGAAGAGGTTATGTTTCCATCGCCGTCTGTTTGTTTGTTTGTTTCCAGGCAAGATTACATAAGAACAACGGAAAGGGATTACCTCAAAACTCGGTGGAAAGACGCCGTACGGCACAGGGAAAAAAGCAATAAAAAGTTGGTGTGGATCCGGGGGGGCAGATCCAGAATTTATTTGATCACTTTTGTAAACAATGCGAGATAGGGCCGTATTTTGTGATTTCCGTTATTTTCTCAGGGAATAATGCATGGATCTTGATAAAATCCAGATCTAGTGAATTTAGAAGTGGTTTCATAACGGGACTGTATGGCCTGGGCTGGGGTATGAAATCTAGAATGTTGGTTTGTAAGCAAGACTACACAAAAACAACTGAAATGATTTCCTATGCATGTTGGTTGAAGGATGGGACATGGGCAGAGAAAGGAGAATCCATTACAATTCCATGAGGATAGATGCAGGAACTCCTTTATCTCTTTCTTTACAATTGTGACATTGGTTGATTTTATTGATTTATTAGATTTGGTGCTATTTTGTTAATTTAAAGGGGACTGTTTGGTCGTGGATCTACCGAGTGCCATTCTAGTAAACAAAAACAAAAAAGCTATTAATATGAACAAACTTTCAAACCCGTCCAGGCAATGTTGTGCCGTCACGTTTCCTGTGACTCTGTGACAGGCTACTGAGGTGATAATTAAGTGTGAGTGTAACAGGAAGAACAAATAACCGAGATGACGCAGAACCATTTCCTTTTGTGTTGCTACCTTGTCTCAATTAATATCAATCTGAATACGCAGTGCAGGGCACAAATCACATTTCCCAGATTCCTACTCCTCACTGAGAGAGAAAATATCTATCATTACACTCATGAAGATGGTACACGGACAAGACTTTGGATAGGATGTCTGTATTTATGACTCTGAAATGATATTGATATACAGCCCGGCAAAGAGAGCTCCATCCAAACAGCTCCAAAGCCGTGAACTTAAGGGCGAGCGTATGACGGTGAGGGCAACGAGGAGAGAAAGAATTTGTCCAGCCTCGGACCAGGAAATGCCAAGTAAGACATGCTAGAATACTTCCTCTGTGGTCTCTTATTTCAGCGGTGGGTGGAAAGTGAAGCCGGGTCTGTGAGGGGAGAGCACGGCAGCATCTGGAAAGGCCTTTCAAATGCTAACATGTGTACACTGCATGGTAAAGCCTGGCCGAGGGGGAGGAGACGCAAGGTTATTGGATTCTCCAAGGTTATAGGTTAAATACGGCATTATTTAATGGCTGCATCGCCATGAAATTACATTTAGATCATTTAAACATCAATACCTGCATCGAGAGCATCGCCTCATTCTCTGAATTTGCAGCCTCTCAAAAATGTGTGGGTTTGTTTCTTCTTTCTGTATCGCATCGCTGTAAAGTTAACATCTCCAGGGTTTTAGACTCTTGGTCTAAATACATAAGCAAATCCACAACCTCCACTTGGGTCCAAGGAACATACACAAATGGTTTATTTCCAATTTTGGCATTGTTGTGTTGAACGATTCATTAGCTAATTTCAAATAGACAAACACTACGACCACAATATGTTCTTCCTCAAAAATCACAGAAGAGGTATTTTTTTAGCCCTGAATAGTGTCTGCAGAGCTTCCTGCCATGCAGCTTTTAAGTAGCCTGACAGCCAACACCAAGGGAAGCTAAAAAAAAGTCCCCCTGCAGGTCTGTTGAAGATGACACAAACAAACACATCTATATTTTTAGGCTCGTTACAAAAGCGTGGCTTTAATGTCAACACCTCAGACCTGGACGGAAACACCTCACTCAAGAAATATCAGGATGGATTATCTAGAGATTTGAAACAGACATTTATAATCTCTGCAATGGAGCGGGATACAATCGCTGCATGCTCCCTGGTCAATGCAGGTTTTTAATTGGCTCCAGCTCTTATCGACAGTGATGGAAACATGACACCCAGGTGAAAGTGATAATTTGACAACACAGCGAGGTGTCAGAGCGCCTCAGTTGTGACATGGGGAAAAACACAGGGGGGCAAACTCCTCCAGTGACGACGGGAATGGAGTCAATCTCCTCTTTTAGCAAGTTTACGGGCAAATTTAGGTGTGAATGAGTTAAGCACACCGTTTATACGCTGTCGTCAGCAGCAACTTGGGGTTCAGCGTGTTGCCGAAGGACGCCTCGGAATGCAGAGCGAAGGACTTGGGGATCGAACCACCAACCTGCTTGTTAATGGAAGACCCGATCTTCCATTAGAGGCGGTGGACTAGTGGCAGAAACTTGGAATATGGGCAGAAAAGGTCTCTGGTTCGTCTCTGGTTCGACTCCAGGGAGAAACAACAAAAAGACGAACCTGGATTGATCTGTCCAAAAATCCAAGAGGATTCTCCCTACCCTGTCTAGTGCCCCTGAGCAAGGCACCTTACTCCCCCCAACATCTGCTCTCCGTGCGCCGTACATGGCTGCTAACTGCTCTGTGTGTCCTTCACCAGATGGGTTAAAAGCAGAGGTTAAATTTCCCTACCTGCATGAGTGTGCCTGTGCATGTCTGTGCATGTGTTTGGGACGAATAAATGTATCTTAATCTATACTTCCTAAGCCACAGCTGCCCTGAATAGCATACAGAATAATATTTTCTGTTTTGCACCAAGCCAAAGTACTGCACTCAAACCAGGAAGGACCAAAAGCACCTCGCTGTGTCACAATAACGGTCGTGTCATTAACTCAAGAGCTTTAGTCATTCAGAGAATCACGGCCGGTCAGTCAAGAGAGTCTATTTAGAGAGATTCTGGTCAGTAACTGTCAACCTGAGTTTTAAGGATACAGAGCTGGGATTTTGAAGAGTGATTGAAGATGGTGCCTTGTCCCTATTTGGGATTAACCTCTGAATTCGAGTGGTGCTCACAGCGGGGATCACCGTCAGCCTTGTAGTGCTCAAGGGAGGGTAAAATTCAAAAAGGCACTGAGGTGGAGGCAGCCAGGCAGAATCACTCCCACCGTGCACACACACACACAAACAAGAGAAAAAAAAAGGCAAATATAGCTCACACTTAGACTCACCCGTGCACTAAATTCCACACTTTGGTATGAACAACTTTGAAGGTGGATATTTACTGTATGTAATTTCAGGGCGACTTCTCTCTGCTATGTAAACCAGCAGCTGGAGTCTGTCCCTTAAACACTGAGGCAGATAACAACTGAGGCGAGAGGTGCCCGGCAGATCACTACGCTGTTGAACCGTGTCTAGTTTAAAGGAATAGCTTAAAATAAAATAAATCTGACAAAATACGACATTGAAAATTGATACCAGCATCAGAAATGTCTCAGATACGGCAGAATGTGTCAGGTCGGGGGGGTCGGCGAGCACGAGAGTCTATGTTCCGATATGATACCACATCTCTGAAAAGTGCTTCCAGGGGTTAAAGAAGGACTTGTAAAGTATGTACAAGACTTAAGATTTTGGGATGGCACGGGCATACAGTTGTTAAAGCATGTTATACACGTTTTTTTGAAATGCACTGATATTGGATTGCTACTCTTTATAAACGTGAACACAAAGTCCAGGTATGAGAATCTGTAGCGGAAAGGGAGAAAGGAGTTTACCTCCCTGTGTATATGAATGGAATTAGAATTAGTTATTGTATTTGCCATAATACCTGCTGGCAGTAAAGCAACATCTAGAATCGCTATATTCTAAACAACCCTATAGAGCCCTGACACTTCCTAAATGTACTACAGCTGTGTCTCAATGCTGGGGTCCCGTCCTTCAGAGGCAGGAGGCCCACGGAGGATGCCGTCTGTGGGCGGTGGAGACCGTGAAAGGCCATAGTGATCTGCAGAGAAGCCATTACTTCTTAGGCTGGGCTGGGACGGATCCACATTTTGGAATGGAGGGACGCATTTATCGACAGTCCAGTCTCGGGACGCAGCCTCCGATGGACGCAGGCCCTGCATCGAGACACAGCTCCCAGCAGTGTGCTTAACTTTCTTATTTTTGACTGGCGTGCAGTTCTAAAAAGGGAACACGGAGCACTGGTCGGAACCACTCGCAGCTGCTCCTTGAGCCTCGCCTGCGCTGTAGTGGGATGAGGGAGTCGAAATATAACAAGTAAAATTCTGTTGCAGCTGAGAAATGCTTGGAGCGACATGAGTGAGAAAATCAGTGAAAAGAATGTGTTGTAAATAGAGACAGACAAAGACAATAAAGTCACAACATACCACTGACACATGGAGGTCTATTTCCCCCCCCCCCCCCTCCACACTGTCAACGTGACCTGGCGGAGACATCTCCACAGCTACATGACGGACAAACAATCTAAAAATGGAACAAGCCCTCGAGCTGCAACGTGCAGGGAGATCAAAGTCCAGCCGTGGTTCCAGGAGCTTAACCGGTAATTTGCAGAAGATTGTTCAGAAACATGTAATTTGGTTCCCAGTTCATGCTCTCTGTTGATCCGCAAACAAGAGATAGAGGGAAACAGGGTCGTCCACCGTCACCCAATGGGATCGCAGTGCGCCCTCCCGCAGCAAGGTCACACGTGCTCCTGTGCAAAGTCAGAAGACACAAGATTCCATCGAGCTCTGTATCGGAGTTAAAAAAAGAAATTAAACTCCTGACGCACACACTCGCAGGCAGCACCTGACATATGATGTGGTGTCTGATAAGAGCTTTGTTGGTGCAAACCAGGGAAGATCAATGGGCCAGGGAGCGAATCATGGCTCAGCAGAGACGCGGGTTTGAAATAATCGTATGAGACTTGGTTGTGGGAGCGTGGGGATTACGACTTGATTCCTTTTTATCAGCTTTCACGTCTCACTGTGCTGTTCCACAAAGGGCAAGCATGGCTGGTGATCAAGATGAGGATTACTGATAGAGAACTGGGCTCACTCATCTGCATGGGACTTTAAAGAAAGAGCAGTTAATTAAAGCAGACGGATATGATGCTGCTTTTAATGCCTAATTGGTTTTATATGAACGCAACTGTGTTTAAAAGAAGATTTAATGTTGTTTCTATTACTTTAATTACTATTAGTATAATCAATGTAGGGATAGCAGAGGTAGGAGCTGGCACTGAGGGCTCCTTCACTTTTTTGGGTTTAGTCCGATCAGGTGTGAAAGGTTCCTCGGACCAAGGAGAGGAGCGAAAGGACCAAATTTGATCTGAACAGGAGAGATTGGTCCAAAATAACTAAAAGTAACTTTCAGGGAACTTAATGCTCTTTTCAGGGGAGCAGAGGTCATGTTAGTTCCCCTGTTATTTAAAGCATGAGTAGCTGTATCAGCAGATGGTTGTAAAGTACCTGGTAGAAGTAAGTAGTGGTAGAAGTATAACACAAAGACATAGCCCAGTAGAAGCAATGGGTGAAGAGGTAGTAGTGGAAGAGGCAGATGTGGTAGCAGCTGTATTGGTATATTATATTATTACTATGCAATGTGTAAAATGTCTTTCACATTCATAAAGTCCAAGTTTAAACGCTTTAATTGGTTTAAATGTGTATCCCAGTGTGTGTGTCTGAATGAACCAGACATACTGTAGCTGCTGAAAGTTAAGTATTAGCCCGGGAGGAAATAAATCACGTTATTGGCCGAGACGTTGGGCTTCCACTGATGGAGCTCTTAATTTAGTGACTCCCCCTCCGTGCCAGCAGAGCACTGGAATATGGAGGTTACTGGACCGGGACCAGGACCCTGTACAGAATCCCTGCAAACATTCATGAATAGAACAATTTATTCAAGCGTTTTCCATCTCCAGTGAATGGAAAACTGAAGCCCCCCCCCCCCCCCCCCCCCCCACCCCCCCTCCCCTCTCCCCCCCTCCCATCATAAAGTAAGAGGCAGTAGCTTGACTGACTGTTGCTAGGTGGCTCTCGCTCTATTTAAGCGATGGACACAGGAATAGCGCTCTTCAGTCCACGGCTGTTCAATTCAATCAGCCCCGTCATCTGCGCTGATTCCCGACACATGAGCAGCGCCGGGGTAATCATAGCCATCAGTCAGCGCCCCGCAACAATAGTTCACGCTCGTCTGCAGCTGATGCCATCGGGGGGGGGGGGGGGGGGGGGGGGTCACTGGGGTAAGGGAGGAACATGACACGAGCTGACACTGACAAGTGGCTCAATCAAACACAAATTACACTACCACTAGGAAAACCCTCAGAGGGATGTCACATCTGTGCTGCACTGTTAAATGCTCCATACGCTGCATTGTTGTGCTTTTAAAAGCCGAATTTTGCTGATGGATGAAGAGATGAGACCAGTATAACTGACCCTAACCCTCGATTATTGTTATTATGGGGATAACAAGGCCACTGTGAAATGAGATTGAACGATTTCATGAGCATGATGAGGCTGTAGATATTAATATCAAAGCTGCAATGTCTGGTTTAAACTTTGATGTCATGCTGTGACCTTGACCTTTATCAGATTTGAAATAAAAGGTCCTGAGCCTAACCCGGACAAATTTCGAAAAATTGGATAAAAACTGCTGGATCTGTGTCGGGCTGAAAGACAGACAAACAAACAACAATTAAAGGTCCATGCTGTAAGATTTGGGTGAAAGGGATCAATCTATGATGTTTTCACTAGTGTGTTTAATCTGAATTGTAGAATTGATGTTTTCTTTACTCTAGAATGAGCCTTTATATTTAAATACTTTATATTTACATCGAAGCGGGACCTCTCTACGGAGGCCGCCATGTTTTTTTACAGTAGCCAAAACTGGACAAACTAAACATCTTCCGAGTTTTGTCATATTTGAAGTGTGAGGGGTGTTCAGCTGCAACATGCGACTTCACCACTAGATGTCACTAAATCTTACACACTGAACCTTTAAAATACAACTGCCCACAACCACCAAGCACGGGTATAACGAAACTGGAGTGCAGGGCGGTTTTAGAAACATCAAACCATTTTAGATTCACTTTTCACAAGTTCCATTCTCAACCTGGCAGCCAGAGGAAGAATGTTTTATCTGTCGTGAGCTTTGACTGCACATCCAGGCTCATGGCAGGAGACCAAGCTAATATAACCGGTTACTGGTGATGGCACGGCTCGCTGTTTGTGAATTATCTCTGAGAGAACAGTCCTTCTGCAGAGGACACACAGAAAGGGAACGTGTGCACACGCGTTCTTTAGAGCCATACAGGTTACAGCATTTATGGTGGCCGACATGAACACTTTTCTTTGGCAGAATAAACAATGCAGAAAAGATTTGCATTCATGTTTACATTTGATTTTTCTAAATTCAAGTTCTATATATTTGCTTGGATTTGTTTATTTCCTCTCTGTTTAAAGTTATTTAAAGTAAAGTCCGCCGTTAAACTATGTAAAATATCAAGACTACATTAGTCCTATAGCTTAGGAATCATTGGCAAAAAAAAAAAAAGATATGTTAATTGGCCGATGTATTGGTATCGGCATCGACCCCAAAAAGTCCACATCGATGGGCTGTAGTGTTCTTCAAGGATTGAAAATTACCTATGTAACTGTGATCTGCTGCAATGCTCCAGTTTTCCATAAGTGACTCTATCAAACGTAGCTTTGAAGATGAGAAGCTGATGGTTTGTAAAGATACACTGAACACTTTAATGGCAGAGATGCAGCCCGTATGCGTCAGCCTCCGCACATGATTCACTTTCTTATTCTCCTCAAACGCAGGGCTTTCATCCGACGTTATCTCCTCGGTGTTCTTCCACATCAAACAGGCACTTCAGACTAAATAATATTCCTACGAGCCATTGGCGCACCTTCACATGCTACCCACACAGCCCTGCAGGCACTGACAGGTCCGTGTTTATGTTGGCTTTGATGCAAGGAAATGCATAGACGAGATTTCTAAGAGTGTGTGGCCTTTAAAGAAGGAGTTCACCCAAATCAAAAGAAACTCAAATTAATCTTTCCCTCACTGACTGGTTCTGGAGTTGTTCCGCCTTGTCTCGAGCCTCGGCAACCACCCCCCGCAGTTCAACAGAGGTGAATTCTGTGTTGTTTGTGATGAATAAAGCACATTTTTCTCTCCAGAGACGAACACTGTGTCGATCACAGACTCCAACATCTTCAATTTCATCCTTGAAACTACTGTCTACTGCGGAACAAATGACCGTTTCATCCAACTTGAAGTATCTCACATAAAGGAAAAAAACACACTGAGCACCACGTGTCAAATGCTTTGGAAGAAGAATGAACACAACTCTGGATCTCAGTCCTCTGGTCCTACACGTCCAATATGTCCAATTAACAGTGAGGGACGAGGCTGTTCGGGCTTTAGATGGGATTCATGTAGTTGTTCCAGATGAAGTGATCGGTCATTGATCCGCTCACTCATTTAGTCAATATTGTCTGTGCCTCTTTGTTTAGCTACAAATTAGAGAAGTGGACAAACCCAACATGACCGGTTGTTTTCTGTGGCTCTCCTGAGCAGAGGGAAGCATTTTTATATCTAACATTCACAGATTTGTATCTACTTTTACTGTGGCCTGCAGTGACTCATTAGCATTTTCTTTCATGAAACACTGGATTCAACTTATGAACTTAACAGTATTATATCGGTTACTAAATATTTTTGACTTAATTTTTTTTGACTACTTTGACAGCTGGCCCCAAATATCGCAACAGCCAACCAAAATGAAAAGTTTTCCACTTAAAAAGTAAAGGGCAACTGTGAAAAAATAATTACCCGACTGCGTTTCTAAAGAATATGGAAATGTCTTTAAATTAAATACACAAGGAACCTTCACATCACAATATCATTCAGGCTGAATAATAAACCGGCACTGACTCTAACATGAACCATGCAATCACAACTTTTAAAAGTGGTTCTCATTTCAATAAAGATGAAACAACCTATTGACTGTGTTGGTGTTTAGCAGTTTAGTTGAAGTTCACCTCATGTCTGAATGATCGGAGAGATGTGGAGTTTCAGAAGAAAAATGTTTTGGCTCGCTTCTCTAAACACAGATTTTCTAAGGCAACATTGCTTTTCACAGAAGGCAACATTTTAAAGTATTTAGTTTTTAAGACGGCCATCTTTTGTGCGCTTAAGGTCTGGATCCTGCTTGTGGGTGAATACAGCTTTGTGTTGCTCACGGCCACGAAATAATGAAGGTGAATGATCAATTAACCTGCGCTTAAAACCACTCAAAGCCTTTTAAACTACAAGTCACATTCAGCCATTCACCCACTGATGAAACAGACAGTTTGGACAACTTCTAGGTTTTGGCACAAGGACACCTTAACATGCAGATCGGAGCCGATGGGGATCGAACCACCGACTCACTGATTAGTGAACAACCCGCTCTGCCTCCAGTTACCTTGCAGCGACGATGACAACAATACATCTCCATCGTTTCTTTGGGATTTCTCAAACTGCTGATACAACACAAAGAGCTTCACTGTACTAACAAACACACCAAGAAGCAGAGAGATGATATCAGGGGCTTGTAGAGATTCTTTATAAAGAATGTGAAGGATTCATAGCTCTCTGTGAATGTGTGTGTTTATGTCTCACTTGAAGGCTTCAGGAGCTCAGAGGGAGTACGGCGCAGCCTCCCTTTTGTCAACCTGCCAATTCACATGTCACAAGCGTGTTTGAAAAAATTCCCCCTAATTTGCTCGACTGCAAACATCCATTAGTGGCTCAACTCGTCTCCCACCGCTCTGCTGCTGCATCACGCTGCGATGGAGTCGATGACACCGAACGACTGCGTTAGAGCAGAGTGATGAAATGACCGATGATAGAGGGAGGAGGTTGAACACCCTTTGAAATGGTTTTACCCAGATAAACCGAGTCATAACTAACAGTAATAACACTCTAAAGTGATAGTCTTCCCACAATGTGTCTTTTTATAATCAAATAAGTCTGTGGCTTTGAAAGATGGGCTTTAGAAGGATTGCTGAGAGTAGTGCTCTTCATCAAGTCGGATTCAAGTCAGTTTCCTTTGATTCCAAAGGAAACCTGTTGTTTTTATTGCATTATAGAGATATTGAAAATGTTTTTTTAATGTTCCCAACATTCAATATCAGATCAGATTCAAGGTCGGTGAAGTACTAGAATTTGGCAAGCTCCAAGAAAGACCCAGTCTCTTGTGAAAGTTTCACCTGATGATGAGCAAATCACAAAAGCCAAGTGAAATGACAACATCACTGTTAGTTCACAGTTGATCCGTTGTGGCTATAGATATATATATACATTTACCAGCATCGTAAATATCTCATATACAGCAGAAAATGCCGGGTCAGGCACGGATGAGTACTTGAGTACATGTACCAATACCTCGTCTTTAAAGTATACTAGTTTCACTATGGGATCAGTACTCAGTATCGCCAGATACGCAAAGTCCGAGGGAAGGATGGTATCACGACATCTCTAGTTGTAGCTAAATAATGTGAATTCTTGAAAGATGCTAACGAACATTTTGAATGTGAAAGAGATCAATCAAGGTGATGATTCCCAACTCTGCAGCTCTGATCAGCTCTACAGAAAACGTCAGCGTTTTTGTTTTGTTTTGTTTTTTGTTCTCGTCATTGTTGTGAGACGCTGCAGCTAACAGATGCTACTGGGAGAAAACCCTACAGGCTAGCTGCTGGTGAACACAGTGGTGCAGCTATACCGGCTAAATGGTCAGATATTTATCACGGGGTTTAAGGACAAAAAAAACAACAGCATCTAAATATAAAGTGAATACATTCGACAGGTGGCCAGAAACATAACTCCAAATGTCACATGATCATCATAAATGTGTGCAATCAATATTCTGTTTATAGCTTGTTGCATTGCCACAAGAGGGCAATAAGTAAGTTCAACTGAAGTCCACGTCCGTCCTCAGCCAATGATTGATTGGTAAAGAAAGAGGTATGGACTCCAATTCATTTTTGCTGAATTCCTGACTCTACTGTTTCTACCTTCATCAGTTCGACTTTGCTATGTTTGCCTGGAGTCATTAGCTGTCTGGAAAAACATCAGAATATCAAGAGCCGGACGCCCCGGATGTGTCTGCTAGAGTGTAAACAAATGTTTTTTGTTTATTGGCAAAAATATGTGTGTGAGTGTGGAAGATGTGAAGCACACAGATGGACAGCACAGAACTCATGCTGCAAGACAGGTTTAACGTTTTAATGTTTTGTGAAGACTGGTGACATTTAGAATCCATGGTAACTGACCTGGAAACAGCCTCCGATTAAAGGACCCGACTACAAACTGACCCATCACTCAATACTACACAGGGTTGATTGTTTGATGCGTGAACTGTGGATTACAGATGGAGAGTGGTTGAGATGGTTGCATGTGTGTCTTTGGATGCACATGGAAACTTAGGTCAGAAATTCTTAAAACAAATGAATATGATGCAAGCCAATCCACAACACCCCCACATTCTGTCTGCCAATGGGCCAAAGACAGAAAAAGCATCTTTCCTCCTTCCATATCTCTCTCCATTGGTGTCAAGAGGTCATTGGGGACTTACCAGTCCGTCACAGTTGCTGATAGCCACCGTAGCCTCCGGCATATCGCTCACATCCCCAGTGAAAACACAGTTCCTGTGGATACGTTCCTTGGCCTTTTCCTCATAGTCCTCCTGCCATTCCACGAAAGCCCCCGGGGCCACCAGCCTCCTGTTGGCCCTCAGGCGGAGGTGCAGTTCCTTCCCAAACACAGTGACATTGAAAAACAAGTGCTGAGACGAGGAGGAGGAGGAGGAGGAGGTGACCGAGGGTGTCTCGGGGGCACCACGGGCCACCCTCCTCTTGCTGCCGGGGTCTGAGGGACCGGCGGCAGCAGCACCAGCAGCGGAACCACCATCACCTTTACTTCCACTTCCAGCAGAGACCACGTGAGAGATGTACCGGCCGTGGGAGTCTGTGCTGAAGGGCACGATGAGACCGTATTCACTTAACTTCCCAGAGAGTTGTTCTGCTGGGAGAGATAGTGTCAAGTGAGAAACAAATTCACAGATCCATGGCGAGCAAGGAAAGGAAGAAAACAAACTATAAAGTAAGGTAAGATGAATAATCAAAGACTGAAAGAAGAGAACTGAACTTGATTTGTAAAATATATTAAAAGGAATCCTCTCTTTATAAAACTTTAGTCGGTAAAAAAAAGTTATCCAGTAGCTCAACACATTGAATTGAAATTGCTCCTCCACAAAAACAGGGCTGTCAAACTCTCTACATTGAACTAGCAATAAGAAATAGGTCATCCTCTTTTTTTCTAAAAATCATTATTCAACCACATTCAGGCTTCACATTGTATCAGCCGGAGCACAGCTTTTTTTTTTAAAAGAGAAGAAAATGAGCAGACAACCTACCATCAGTTTCTGCAGCGAAAATATGTTCCAAAAATAGTTGAGTGAGTGAAAAGCGCATGAATAAATACATCCAATCCATAGCGAGGGCTGCAGAGTGAGAGCTGCCACTTCAGCGCTGACTTTTCCTGTCTGTTGTAAACTTTGAGCAGAGGAGGAGAAAAAGGAAACACACACACACACACAAGGACACACACACACACACACTGGGCAGAAAGTGCAGGATAGAAAAGTCCTCAGAGTTCAACTGCAGCAACGCGCATTTCTGTGCGTTTCCCTCCAGACGCCAAACTGACGGATCTATTCACAAGTTGCTTCCAGCCTTCACGGCCTGTGCTGCTGAACTACATAGACCAAGACTGCCCCATCCATTTAGGGAGCCGAGAGTGGGGGGAGATATCTGAGCGCTGATGACGACAACTCCCCCGGTACAAAAGCCGGGACGGTTTGGAGAGTGAGCCCAGTTTTCTTCCTCTTCTTCTTCTTCTTCTTCTCCTCCTCCTCCTCCTCCTCCTCCTGCTCCTTCCTCTACTTTTCCGTCCACTTCTTTGAGAGCAAGTTAACGCACGTCCACGCAGCGGAGGGGAAAAGTCAGAGGGCTTCAGATAAAGGGAGCAGAGACAGAGTGTCCCGCTGGTGAAACATCTGCCGTCCAGTCGTGCGCCATTACGCACCAGTGGTTCGGCTGCGGGACTTCACACAACTTGCAGCTCAACTTGAAGCCACTGGTCGCCAACAGTGGGAGCTCCTTCTCCCGTCGAGACGACCACGTATTAAAACCAAGAGTTTCTCTTTTTCAACAAAGAAAAGTGGTTGAGTCATGATTTCCTGCAACAACAACCAAAAATTCCAAATCCAATATTCAGTTCAATAATCTATAGTGGTTCACATAGGCAAAAATAACAATAATAGAATAATAAAAGTTATTCGAATTTCACTTACACGGGTACAAAGTGGTTTACACATGGGACTAAAACAACCCAGAACAAAAATAAGACATGATAACATAGAAGACAATGTTATAAACAACATCAGTTAGAACCACTTTAAATGTAGGGATTAAAAGGCTTCCCTATAAAATTATAATGAATAATAACAATAATAAACTTTATTTATGCAGCACAAAAGACCGTGAACAACTTAACAAATCAAAACAAAAGGACAGTTGTGCAATTTGAGGAACATTCACTTATCATTTATTAAAAAAGGCTAAAAAGTCAGGTTTAATCAAGAAGGGCTGTCTGGTGGAAATACGTTCTGGGTTTCTTCTACCAGTATGACAAACGAATTGAGGTTGACAAACAACTTGGATAAAATTAGGAATGGTTTTCCGGGTGAAGTGGGTTTTAAAAAGGGAATAAAAAGATGGCTCTGACTCTGCCTGCCTCATTTCCTCCTGCAGGTAAATCCAGAGCTCCAGGGTCCTGACTGCAAAGACTCTGTGTCCCTTTAAACATCATTTTAAGAAAGGACTTAAAGTACGTTAAATGAAAAGCAAAATGAAACCGACAACTGTCCATTTCTTGAAACGTGGATTCAGCTCTTACACTTCAGATCCCAATCGTTGTCCACTTGAACACAACAGGTCATTTCTGAACTTTTTCGTTTCTGGACCAAAACAGTGATACAACATCCCAGTTTTTCCGACGTCACAACAATCAATGATTTCTGTCCTTATAGCACGGACAGGAGGACAGGGACCAAATCCCTTTTCAGTGTACAAGTATTTTCCCTCCTTGAAAAAGTGAGCCTACCCCTTAAATATAGAGCCAGATTTAGTCAATGCAAAGTCAAAGTTGAGAGCAAATGTGCCTTTTAAAACTGAAACCATCATTGGCTGCAGGGATTAAATCAGATTACGTGTCTCTTGGATAGAATCCTGGTCTCAACACCATCCGTTGCATTATCCCATTTAACGACCTGTGTCTCACGTTCTTCATAATCTGGCCTAATCCTGCAGATGTCACTGTGAGCATATGTTCCATTCGGAGAAAGGGAACAAACCCAACGCGGTCATTACAGACTTAGAAGGTGTGAAAACCTCGTACAGTGGATTTCATCAGAGCCATGACAGCCTGTTAAAACTTTGGATGACTGCTATAGAGACGGGGATTTCTTTTTTTTCCGTTTTGGCCCCCAGCTCACCCTGCTGGAGTCCCAGACTTAGTCAGACATGACCACGCAGCAACTGAACCAACAACTTCTGGAATCCTTTCTCTCGGAGGAAGAGGAGTGGGGGTTGGGTTGGAATGAGTTTTGACTTTCAGGTACTTTTCGGAGAAAAAAGGTGTCTAGACTGGACCTTCTCTTCCTGCCACAGTTCCTGGACTTTGTCTGGACGAGCCCCCCTCCACCCCCACCCCTCCCTCGCTCCTCCATGCGGGGCCTACACTCTCACTCTGGGGTTAATTACCTCCACGCTCCCAGGATGGTCAATGTGGAGCAGGTGTGGGTTTTATGCAGTCGCCCCCCCCCCCCCCCCCCCCCCAACAGGGGCGCCAACAAGAGCTCTGGCCTGTGATCCAGAGCTGTGCATTAATAAGCGATGGAAAGTTAACCACAGCATTAAGAGATGGAAACCATTAACTGCCTTGTAAGAAGTTTTATGCTCTTTTTCCATCCATACTGTTTGGAGTTGTTTTCACGTGCGTCGAGAAAGGCCAGGATGAAATTCCACAATATAGTATTCAATTAGAAGCCTTGTTTTTTCCCCCTCTGAAATGAATAGCTCCACTCACAGTCTGTGGTTGAGTCCACACACCAGAACAATTTTCTACTACAGCGCTCGCATTAGAACACTCTGTCCTGAGGAGCAAAGACTCAAACGGGCCCTCGCTCCGGGTCGGACTCGGCTACCGAGCGTCTCGAGAACCAGCCGCAGATGTTCCCACCCTAAAGTCAGAAATGTGATTTATTGACGTATAAATAAGCGAAAAATATTAAACTCTTTGTTCTCTACCAGTCTCGTGCTTCACAGAGACAAGGGGGGGTTTCGCTTTGTGAATCACAGTGACACGTTGTAATCTGCCGAACAGTAGTTAGTCCAGCCTGTGAGGGGGTGAAGCTGCAGAGAGTAAAGCTCCTTCCCCTGTGTCTCCAGCAGCGGGGAGACATTACAGTACAGTGTGCAGGCCTGCGGATGCCTCAGTGTGTGCTGTAATGTGGTCTAGCCATGCCAGCGTGCTGGGAAAATATGCGACTTTTCATCTCGGAGATGCAGGGAGATGCAAAGCAGCTGCTCGTCTGCCCGGCAGCTTGAGGGAAGAGCGGCTCCAGCGTCTGCCAAGTTACAAAGCAGCGACTTGGAGGGGTTGTTATTATGGTGCTCTGCGCTGTGTAAATGCAGGGAAGGCTTTCAGAATGAGTCCTGAGTTATGACCCCAGTCAGACATGATGAGTCTCACTTGACCTCCCTTAACAAAATGTACTTCTGCAGCGGTGTGTGTGTACGTGTCACGTTGTATTTGTGGTATTCAAGGTTTTACTTTGTCGCTTCCACCAAAGAGGATTGTTTAATCAGTGTTTATCTCAGAGAATGACTCAGCGCCTTTTCATTAAATGTTTATTGTATTGAGCGGAGAGTTAATGGATCGGTTCAGCGTTTTTGTTCAAGGTGATTTTTCTGCTTTCTTGCTGAGAGTCAGTCCTGCCATCACCGTGAGGCTGTCAAGTGGCTTATTAGAAGCCACTTGACATATTCATCCTTCAAATTGTTGGTCTTACACTTTGCAACCCCCCCCCCCCCCCCCCCCCACACCCCCCACTCCGCTTCCGCCCTTTATGCTAAGCAAAGATAATGTCTCCTAATGACTCTGGCTTCACATCAACTCAACAGGAACCAGGGTTGCTTCAATTTTCTCATCAAGCTCCCGGCAAGAAAGCAAAGACAAGTATTTTTCCAAAGGGTCAAATCAAGCGTGTGTCATGTAGTTGCTGTAAAAGAAAACAACACAAGACACCGGACATTTTACTGACTTGACTTCTTCCATGGGTTTTATGATTTGCAGATCCAGGACCACTGCACCGCATGCTGGTGGATCGTAGATTCTGATCATGGACCATAGCTCATGATGGTGGATCACGAATCAGAGATCGTGATAGCGGATCATTGGGGATAGTGGTTGTGGATCCCGATAGTGGATTGTGGATCGTGGTGTCATCTGATTGTATAAATACTTAAAACATTGACTGTTGTTTTGTTGTTAATACCTCAGTTTAAGAACTGTGGATCAGAATTTGGATATCGAGCACTGTCAATCCATCCAAAACATCATGGTCTCCATCTGTAAATCAACTGTCACAATGAGTATTTAGCAGAAACCCATTCACACTCAGAGTTTAGGTCTCTGATCCTAATGTCCTGTTGAATGAAGAATGTAGGATTTATTAATCATCCACTTCAGGACTTCATCTTAAAATAAAAACACTTAAATTGATGGGACGTTTTCCAAGTGATCCACTTTTTGGGGGGGTGGGGGAGCAGTTAAAAGTTCTCTATTAGATCAATCAGTTTCTTTTTTATCCTGCCTGCAGAGACTTTTCATTACCTTGCTCAGTGGAGTGTGTAATACCTGGCCCATTAGAGATTGTGTCTTACTTCCCCTGGTAAATGAAGGTCCACGCTTCCGTTCCAACACAGGTTCGCTGAAGATTCCTACAAATCCCTTTCACCATCTTGCTATTATTGATCAAATCCCCGAGAGGGCTGAGAGCACACGTAAGTCTAGGAGGTGTCTGTAATGCTGCTTTTATCCAGACCCCCCCCCCCCCCGACTCCGGCACCGTGCCGTCTCCCCAGAGCAGCTCTCTCTCTCTCTCTCTCTCTCATCTGCAGAGGGAAGCTTTTCACATGAAGTTCATTACATCCCCTCTCGGCGCTCACCTCTCAATGCCGCTCTTTGTCCGCCGTAATCTCGGGATCCTTCAGAACCGCTAGCTTGAGTTTCACATTGGGGAGTATCTCTGCGAGCTTGGAAGGGATTTCAAAGGCGAGGGGCCGCTATATCATCCAAGCATGGTCCTCATGTCCTGGGCTTATCTTGACCCGGAGTCAAGTTGGCCACATGCTGCAACTGAATAGCCCGTCTCCATATCCGCATGTTGTTTTAACCGATTTGTCTACGTCGGTGGAGTTGGGAGAAATTCACAAACACACATGCACGTGAATTGACCTAACATATCTCACAGGCACCGTCAGCCCCGTAAAAAGCGACAGATAAAGCCGCTCATAAACCGAGACGATGCCGAAAGGAAACAAGTGCAGCTAACTACAAAAAGGTCTGTTTCAATCCGGACCACTTGGTTTCCATTTACAATAATCCAGGATAGGCCGTGGTGTGATAAAATCCTAACAACTTCCGCGCTCCTCGAGATAAGCCTGCTGTGCACTTACAAGACGGGAAGTGATCTGGGATATCAGCCTTTCAAAGCGGGGCCGCCGAAGCCAAGTGAGCTTCACTGATGTCCCCCCGCCGGTGGGTTTTAATCCCCACACAGGCCGCCATTCTTGACAAGAGTGACCTTCTTTCTCTTTTTAATTAAGACGTTACCTGTCCACATCAAAAGGCAACTCAGATTAGTCGTTTGATCTGCCTAAGCTCTTTATTACTCCGCATGGAACACGTGAAGATCTCGGCCCCAACAATGAATTATCTGTTTTGGGTGCAAGTGTAAGCTGCCTGATGTTCATAAACTCCTCCGCTCTCCGAGACAGCGAGAGCGTCCAGATATGCGAGCGCTCCTCAGCAGTGGAGCAAAAAGACAAGATGTGGAGATAAGGAGGGAAAAGAAAGGAAGCCGAGGAGGGAAGAGACAATTATTTTGGCTCGGTCGCTGGATCGGAAACTTCAATGAAACAGTGCACAGGGGAGGCCTGTGTGCAAAATATCCACAGTCGACCCGCCCACACTTCAAAATCCAAATCCTTGACACAGATGGATCTGTTTTATTTTCCTCCTTATAAAGTGAAATGATACCAAAAGCAGACACGGGCTGGTAAAACTATTCAAATTATTTTATTTGAACCCCCCCTGCCCCCAAAATCGGAAGAAAAAAACACCAGATACAGGGAATAAAAGATTAAACATTGAGTTGAGTTCCTCTGTTTGAAAAAAAAACAAAAAAGTTAAATTAAGAGCATAGCTAAGACATTAAGGTGTTAATACAACCTGCACATGAGTCTATAAAACATTTAAAAATCATCAGAATCTTTTTTGCTCAATTAGTCGGGATCAGTTATGTACAGTGAAAATGATGTGATGAAATTAAGAAATCTGAATGGCTTCTGGTTTTAAGGCAGGATTCATTCTGTTTGTACAGCAGATGTGAAGCTACAAGTTGCTAGCAGAACAAACAATTATAAAAAAAAAAATATAGAAAAGTTAGGACATGTAAAAAAGAAATGCTGCCCAGTAAAAAAAACTGGCACGTGTGAAATAAAAGCAATGTTCCTCCCGCTGCCTTGCTTGTCTGACAATACAATGACAATATAACAATATATTGTCCTGTACAGTTAATCATGCAGCTTTGCCTTCATATACCCTTTTCATAAAGGGTAACTTTATCACGTAATCATCAATTTTAACACCAACTCTTTTCTTTAAGTCAGGTATTTGGAGCCTTGACCTTTTGCAACTATTCATTTTTAGTCAGATGTATAATTTGATTCAAGCTGACTCATCGGTTATGTCCCAGAAAATGAAGCCATTTACAGAAGTAATGTCTGCGAGAGCCAGGCTGATTAAAAAAATAACTCCGCTAGTTTTTTTACACATCAAGTTTGATTGCAGGTTTTTGGGAGCACTAGTGAGCACCTGAATGTCTCACAGAGCTGTGAGCGGTCAGGTTGCATCGTGGGTAATGTAGAATTTAATGTAGGAAGGATATGACTTGAAAGGAATCTCAGAAAATGATGTAATAATCTGTTCAGGTAGCACTGTGAATAGAAACAACACATTTACAGCTTTAAAGAAGAATCAAACTTACATAAAAGATTCCTGCCATGCTGCATTGTTAGTACCTGACACATGAGAAATCAAATAAACAGGAACAACAGACTGACTCATTACTGTTGTCTTACTGGGACAAAACAAACTCAAGGACACGAAAAACAACTGTTCGTATGTACACAGAGTGGTTGTCTTGAAAACATATTTGAAATCAGGTCGGACAAAGAAGAGAACAGGGTACAAGAAAGATATCAGACCACAAAAAGCAGTTGTGACATACGGAACTTGCTCCTGTCCTCCAAAACAACTTAATCTGTTGTCCCAGTAAAACAGAAGTTCAAAAAGGCCCTCTCGCCTTCAAACGTGTGGAAAAAACAAACTCATTTTAAAGTCGATTTGAAAAAAGTGACATAAATATTAGTCAAGTCTATGATCTAGCATTGAAAAAAGGCACAAATATCGACTACTAAAAGTAACAGTCTAAAAACACTTAACAAGAATGGAACAGCAAAACAAACAATAGATGAAATGAAGATATGCATTGACACAGGGGTAAATATAGAAGTTGTGACAATGTGACTGTAAAAATGTCTTTTATTCTGAAAAGCACAGTGCTGCTCTGGTGCCTTCGCAGTGATCCTCTCTCAGATGAACTCCCCTCGGAAAGGAAGTGAGTGAATGTTTTGCCGTTGCCAGCGGCAGCGCAGCCGGGCCAGCTGCGAGTCCCTCGGGTTCTCGAACTCGGAGAAGGCCAGCTGGTTGAGGATGTCATAAACTCCGGCCCTGGCAGCCACCTACCACGGAAATACACGAGATGTTAATGAAAATGCAACATAGACGGCCAAGTTTTCTTTTTTAATTGATCCATCATGACCACACGAGTGCTTCGAGTGCCACTTTTTCCGGGTTGAAACATGTTATCTGATGGTTTTCCGACACTTGCAGCTGTCGCACTGGAACAATAAGAGTCTGCTGAGGGTTTGGACTCAACAGGAAGTGGTGGGAGAAGTATTCAAATATTCCACTTGTATAAAAATACCAACACCACAATGTAAAACATTATATTACAAAGAAAAAACCCTGGAATAACCAGTTAACTTAAAGTGGCAGAGAGCGTATGTTAAGAAAGGAGGGTCTTATGAATAGAAAAAAGCTGCTAAGTTGCATTGTGGGAAGTGTAGGAGCTAGTGTTTTGAAAATTAAAACTATTCTTCAGAATAAAATTCTTCGTCTATAAAATGTGTCTCATCTAAGTGGTAAACAAGGAGCAAAACTTTTTTTCAATTAATAAAAGAAATTGTTTTATCAATAAAATGTCAGAGAACAGAGCAACATGCTTATTACAAGGGACACAGTGTAGAAGGAGATGTGGAATTAATTGTGTTTTCCGACCAAATCCATAATCCCAAAGCGTTCCATTTACCAGGACAGAAAATTGGTAAATCATCACATCTGAGAACCTCGAACAACCAAATATTAGAATTTATCCTTTGTAAAAGACTCGATCGATTAGTTAAAGCTAGGGTTGGTAATCCTGGAAAAGCAACTTTGAGCAGGATACAATTAACATATCCGTCCAATACATACGTCAGCCAATCATTTCATTTATTGTGAATTAAACTGATTGGTCCTGATGTCTCAAAATGGCAATTCAATCAATATTTCAGTGAAGAACTACACTGTAAAATCCCACTTTCCCGTAATATATTGGCCACGTTTCTTACGTAACAGCAGGTTTTACTGAGGCAGATGTTTTTTTTTATAAGCTGTGTGTGTTTTATGTGTAAAATCTTAATCCACCACTTACTTACTACAGCAGAAAGTTTGGTGGAGGAAAAAGGAAAAAATTTCCAAATTGCACAGCGGCCGCAAGAATTTCTCACCATGTGCTGCAGAAAGTATGAAAGGAATCAAGCGCATCATCCCACAGGAGTTTCATATTGTAGAGCGTATTGTTTAGTATGAATAACAGAGCCTGTGCCAAAACATGAAGAACTGAAGGGGCAGCTGATCAGAGGGTTGAGGGTTCGATCTCTGGCTGCTCCTGTGCACAAGTGTTCTCGAGCATGACACTGGGCTGTGAGCGAATAGGTGCATGGGAGGAGACTTTTAGAAATGCTTTGGATAACAGTGCAACATAGAAATATGATGCAATTGTAAATTGACATAATGTGTGAGCCTCTTTTTTCGTGGTGAACAGTCACAGGAGGCACAAATTAACCTAAAACCTAAAACCCAGCCATCAGTATTTTATTGAAGTGCTGTAAAGGGGCATTGACACAACACGTGGACACAGTGCATGTCATTCCCTGTTTCTGAGTCATTACTGAATGAATGAGAACAGAGAGCTACATGATTAGCTTCCTCTCGGGGGAGATAGTTCGGCGTTCTAGTTAAAACTGGGTCACGCTGACTCATGGTCTGCTCCGGAGCGGCGGATGGGAAGCACCAGGGACAACCAGGAACATCTGGCCATAAAGCCAAACGATGCACACAAACACAAACAAGCCCCGCAGAATCTTTACAAGATCGCACACACCAATTAAAAAGTGCCCCAGATGGATGTTAAGAAAGTCATGTTTATTCATTTCTCTTGATCGAGAGTGATGAGTAAGCTGTGTTGGTTTTCACATCACAGGCCATTTAAAGGATTGCAGCTCATCCTCGAGGCGCAGCTTGCAGGAAAGTTCAGTCTCGCTGTTTGGAATCAGTGTGGAACGATGCTGCGCCATCAGCTGTTGGCAAGTTTGACCCTTGAAGGGAATCGGAGAATGACTCAGCGGAGGTAACGTGGCTGAAAAAGCTTTGCCAACTTCACCTCTCTTTTCCCTCCTCTCCTTGGGCAGACAAAGAGTCTGAAAATGTTTAAACATCCGGGTGAATAAGTTGATGGAGGCATAGTTTCAAACTAGACGAAGAATGAAGAGTATGACTGTGGTTGAACTCCTGAGGCTGTGAGGTCATCCTGTATGAAGTGCTGCATAAACGGACCCTCAGGTTGAATTCAGGGGAAGACATGCTGGAACAATGAACAAAATAATAGTATCAAGATACCCCTTCCACTGCAGTGATTATAGTTTAGCTGGCCAGCTTTGTGCAGGAATAAATAGAAGGCACCACAGCATGGCCTCTAGATTACCTACTCGCTGACCGTGCAAAATCAAAAGTTGCAATAGATAGATAGATGCACTGAACTCCAAACAAAAAAATGTTGTTTGCTGCAGAAATCTCGCAGAACTTGCTTTCCAGTCCCCCTCGCAAAATATATCTTCCATGTACAAGACACAAAGGAAGATGTTAACTTAAAATGATGAGAGTGATGACAATGGCCGATGAACAAATACATGTTTTCCTCAGAGGAATTCATACTTCACATCCTGCCTCCTGCAGCTAAAGGAGCCAACTCTCACCTGAACATTCCGGACAACGTCAAGTCTGACCCCGACAATATTCGGCAAAATGTCCGAGCACAATTTTCAGCACATCGTCCAGAGCTTCTGCCTGAAAACAGCTTTAGAGACCTTTGCTCCGACTTGTGTGGTGTCTCATTCTCAACAAATGATTTTTCATGTCATTTACATTGGGTTAAAAAAACTGACTTCATGCATGTTTGATGTTTTCCTGGAAAGCTACCAAGGGAACGGATGACTGGGAGCAGCGAAACCATTAGTCAGTGGACGTTAATCCCAGGAGGAACTCTGGATTCGCGCTGGTCACCAGGAGACTTAACCTGACTCATCTCCTCCACAGCCCAGCTGTCTAAATACAAGGCTGAAACAGTCACAGACACTCAGGGCTCGCTGAGGAGGAATATTGACTCTCTTTCTTTTTAAATAATCAACTAAAATCCATCTTTCTTTTCAATATGCGTGAAGGGCAAAAATTCCAGAATGACTTCTCACACCTTCTCACTAATTGGCCTGTATGTTTAGAATATTACAAATATAGTTTACTCATGATTTGCCTCCTTTCCTCTAGGTCTGTTTACTGCAACATCTTTTCCCATCTCCTCCTCTTTTCCTGACTGCAGACATCGGCACAGCAATTTCCAAGTGTAATCCTCGTTTAGTTATTTTGATACATCTATAATGGAAATTGAAAATATTGCCATGACTCTGGCCCGTTTTAAAGGTAGATATGAAGATATACTGTTAAAAACACAGATAAAAGAGTCAAAACAAATCGGATCTTTCAGGGCACATCTCTGAATTCAAAGTGAAATAAAGAAGAAAAAAAGCCTTCAACTTGTTGGCGCCCAGTGACAAACCTACGCAGGGATTTGTATTTCATGTTGCATCCAAGGAATCGCAAGCGGCAAAACTCATTAGCCGGCCGGAGGGGGTGCAGCGGCGGAGTAGCGAGGAGGCGCTGGTTGTCCCCACAATCTGCTATCTCAAAGGCTGCACATACTTGGCCGGTGCAGAGGGACAGGGAGGCCTCTGTGCCACATATCAAAACAGCTGGAGTGACTGATAGGGTACCTCTCCTGCAGGCATCCGTGGTATGCGCTGTACACAAGTCCTGCCATTGTGTGAAGGGCCACGTTTTGGATTAGCAAACATGGATTTCAATTCCAATAACTCCTCTGATGTCTCTGCTCTGATCTCAGTACATGGCCCCAAGGCAACGTGCACTAATGATGCCGGGGACAATATTTGTCCAGCGTGCGCACAATGCGGTAGGAGGCAATATTTACTTGAAAATATATATTATGTGGCAATTAGCAACTTTGATTCTGCAGCAAATCAAAGCAAACACACGAATCCGCAGTTTTACGAATCGGAATGAACAGGAGCAAAAAAGAGAGAAATAGATCGGAAGCCGGTTCCCGCTGTGCACAACTGGAAACGCCGTGGAGATCAAATAAGTCCATGCACACACACAGACACACACATGCCTCAGCCCGTGCAGGATGCAGGGCAGACTGTACTGGTTCAGATGTGGCTGGTTGTGTAACAAGGGCTTGAAATGCACAAGCGGTGATGGCGGTGACCCTCGACCGCTGCCTTTGGCGTTGCAGCTTGTCATTGATGATCCGGCCACGGTCACTGGTGACAGGCTTAATGATTGTGCCTCTGGGTTGGTTGGGTCGGATTGGTTGGGCTGCTGCCAGATCCGGGTGCAACTGGGCCAGTAAACACATCGTAATACTGATGGCGGTGGGGGGGGGGGGGGGGTGTCAAACGTATCACATACTGTATATCACAAGGCGACAAAATATTTATATATATATATATATGTTGTATAATGTTCTTTAAGCAGTAAATTGTTTTGGTGGGAGTGTTCTCACATGAAGATTAACAGATCAACAGTCTTTTTGGTTTATTGACTTTATTATTTTTAGTTTGTTCTGTTTATAAAAGGTGCTATATAAAAAAGTGAGTATTATTATTATTGATATAATATAATAAAAATAATAACACAACACAGGATCCACGCACCCGCAGCAGAGTGAAGCAAAAGGTGCACGTCGGAAATAAACAAAGTGGACACGTCGGCGATCACAGCTGGGGTTAACATCCCTGCTCTCGCTCTCCTCCTTCAGAATCGCTTGTGGCATCAAAAATCCATCAGAATAATCGATTCAGGATGACACCTTATTCTAATGTCAATGAGAAAGGTTTTCGACAGCAACCGTCTCACCACACGCAGCCTGGCTCGTTCAATCGAGTTCTACCGGAAGCAGTACGGTATATTTTTCTTTTCCGTGCTCAACACTCATCTGTGCTATTGTTAGTTTTCAAGTGCGCTTCGAAGAGATGGCCTGTCAGTCAATCAGTGTCTTGGCTGTGCTGTCCACTACAAACAAAGCACTGCTGCTGCTGCAGGACGTGACGCTGACACTTGAGCAGTGTGCACTTCGGTGATGCAAAGCCATTAACGGTATTTATACAGTTTATACACTGTATACATTCACAGCATATGTCCGCCTTAATGGTCATGCTATGTAATCACAAAACCCTGGGGTTTGAAATAAAGGCCAAGGAGGATTCTCAAGCATCACCTCACACCTACCAGCCCCAGACTCACACTATTTCTCGCTGTGTACCACACATACTGCAATTGTATACAGCAGATAGAGGGTGCAAAGTAAGAAATTATAGATAATGTCGGGGTGCAAGTTCAGATCCACTCGTGTTCACTGAGAGCGCAACAGCTTGCTCCAACTGTAGGTGCATTCTGCTCGCTGTGAGCTTCATGTCAGGCCTCCGGTAAATAAGGAAAATTGGATGAGTTCATCCAGCAGCTCCATCATATGTTAACCATGTACCACAGGCAGGATATTCATGTGTCAGGTTCTTCACAGCAGTGACCGGGGCACCACCATCCAGAATCCGGCACATGTGATTATACAGCGTGATTATCAGCTACTGTATGTGGCCAGACGTCAACCTCTGGCACCCGCCTGGTTGGTTGTTAATTAAACTTCCTTACAGTGAGTGGAGAAGGTCACTCGTTATATAATGTGCTACAAGTCTAAGAGAGCTAAAAGTCAAACCTAACTCTGTGCAGTGGTTCGCTGCTGTCCATATAGGCCTTGTTCTTCTTCCTTTTAGAGCAAAGATAAGCTTCCGTTTCTTATTTCTCCATTTACCAATTAATTCAACCTAAAAAATGAGTTCCCGTCTACCTGTCGCCCCGATGAAATTCAGGACAGAGCCGGCTTACACAGCACAAAGGCACTGGCCATGAGATATTATGTAGATGTATTCGTATGATAATATGCGTTTTCTGTTCCCTGCTTCACGGCAGAGCGTCCTTGGCCTCGGTGTGCACACCTACATTTTCTCATGGCATAACTGGGCCATTAGAGTCACTCTGATGCACCGCATATATTTGCTACTCATAACAGGAGGAAAATGCACTGATTGACCGCACATAGTTCTGTGACAATTGTTTTCACAGCCATTGTTCCAGTCTATCTTGAAATTCCGCGTTGTGTTTTTCTCGGAGTTCATTCCACCTCAATAAAGACAAAAAATGCGAGAGATGTTCATTTTGTGATTTTCAAACATTCCAGCTTCTTCACGCTGTCTGCTCGCGAATGAGAATAGAAAATGGCGGTCAAATTGCCCGACTGAAGTCCAAACTATAACTTGCTCTTTTGCTTTCATCCTCTCTTAAACGTTTAGACAACCGACAGAATGTCATCATTCAGCCTGAAGTCAACTAATTTGAGAAGCTGTGCTGAGCCTCACATCTTTTAATTATAACAAATTGTATATGAAAGAGGAAAAAACACAATGTAGGTTGTGTGTGCTGCGGCGTCAACTGGGCATCCTCACATGTGTTTGACAACCTGCCAAACTGCTAATTAACCCCCACGCGGGTTTAGCATATTACAACATACAGTGCATTTTAATTTCAGCGTGTGTGTGTGTGTGTTTGTGTTGGGTACCACATACAGACTGATCATTTGTTTGGAATGCACATAAATTCTCCACTTTACTGTAGAGGCACAGGTGGCCGAACGATTAATGTACCCACGCAAACACAGAGACGAGACCTTGTGAAGAACCAGGCAACAACCTGAACCATCTCGTAAATTCCTGGAGGGAAAATCTAAATAAAAACGATAGTAACCAGTTCACAATGTGAACTGACTGAGTGTGAACACTGTCAGTCATTCCCTGTTTCTCATTAACTATTGACCCATCAACACTGTCGGGGCTTTTCTTATATTTCTACTTGTTTTCAGCCCCGACCGTTTTTCTACAAATGACTTCTCAGTGAGGTACACGCTTCACTGAGTGCCATTCTGGTTCCAAATATATTTCAAGGATTCATAAATCGACATCATTATCTCCATCTAGACTTACATCTGATGGAATTGGAATTGTGAAACAATTCATCACAGAGAGTGGTTTACAGAAAACAAGTAGAAAGCACTAGAAGTCAAGAAGAAAGATCCTGTACCTGTTCCATCCAGAGAGAGAAGGAGCGCTGCCAAGAGTCTTTCTTCTCTAGATGCAGGTATGTGTTGAAGAGGATGAGGTAAATGTAGCGTTCCAGGCACTGCAGGCTCCTGAGCAGCAGCTGCTGACACTCCTTCTCCGTCTTGCCGCTTTTAATCTAAGAAAACAGGTAAACAAAGCTCTGTTGGTGTTTGAATTGAGCCCAACACATTTTCCCCCCATAAAGCAACAGCTGCCGGCAGCATGGTCACTTTTTAATGTGTTTACACTGTAGAGAGTATGAGAAACTGGGCAGGCATATGTGCTGCTTCTCTTGTACTGTGACTCGTTAAAAAGGTTTCTAACTGCTTCCTGCAGTGGGTGTTTGCATCCCCTTGGCCTTTCTTGACATTTTATTCATCACAATAGGTCTACAGAGGGTTTTCAAGGTCAGACGTGTTCACAACAACAGCAAAAACTTCATATTTACAGCACATCCACAACGGGGTCTGCCCTGATCATTACAGGCCCATTTTCTTCAGTCCAGAGACATTTGTATTCTTTTTAACAGTTTTTCTGTCTCAAGTGAAGATGTGATGACAATTGTGATTTGCGGTCTTCCGTAATGGATCTTTTCAGGAGAAGCAGCTTATCTGCATCTAAATCAAAAGGAAATAATGGAAAATGTTTTATTCGCAAGAAAACAAACAAGGACAGACAAGAAATGTGAGCGGGGGACGGTGTGAGATTGCTCCGTTCAATTCGAGTGCAGCAATTGACAGAAAAATAACACATGAATGTGTTTCCTGAGACTAAACCCAAAACAAATCCCTTGAAAAGTGCACGACCTAAACCTCCAGCACACTGCACTGACATCTGTTGCTGCTAATTAACTAATGTATAAAATGGCCCAGCACCATAACAACAACATGACAACCAATTCATTTTGAAGCAAATCATGTCCTATTGTGCAATACAATCAATCACTCTAGCTCCCCCCCCCCTATTTTGTTGCATTAATCGTACAGTGACAGGCGGCATTTGAAGACGTGTGTGGCCGCTGAGATGAGTTGTTTTCAGCTTATGTAACATTCTCATTCCTGCTCTGTGGTTCTCCTACATCCTAATCCCCAACTCCCCCCTGCCGGCATGGACATTATTTACACTTAGCACAGTCATAATATTAGTCGCCCTTAGGCCATCAGCTCCACCAACGAAGGGTCCATGTCCTCTAAAGTGCAAACTGGGTAGCAAACACATTTTGAGTCCTGTGGCCAAAGCTTTGACCGATCTGCCCATTACAATACACACACACACACACACACATACATACACGTACACAAAGTACCAGTGCACTTGGAATCTACATCATTTTCTTTGGAGACTCAGACCTTGACCAATGAAGTAAAATCGGTTCCACTTTGAGTCCGGGTGACAACTGGTCAGAATTTTCAGAAATCCCCTGAGACAGACTTGGAACATCACGTTCAAGAAGCCAAAAACACGTTCTGTGGGACGGCCGTGACCTGAGGTGAAAACATGTGCCAGATTTGAAAAAGATCACTCAAGGCGTTCCCGAGATGCTGCGTGACCAACGAGACCAAAAACATGATTTGTACGGTCACCATGACTTTGACCCTATCGTACTATTTCATCTCTTCTCCTCTTTCATCTGCTGAGGAAGCCCATTTAGTGTTTCCCACAGGTTGTGAATTAGATTTTTGTGGTGGGTGGCACGTTCTTTCGCGGTGTGACCTGCAGAGAATCATGCAGTTTAGAGGGGAAAAGCCTAAACTGGATAATAGGCGACTGCACACGGAGTAGACTTCACCACCTCGGTTAGCGCTTGCATTCCAGACAGGTGTGTGCCCGGAAAATTGATTGAAGAGTGAAGTGAGGCGTTCTTTTATCGATCCACTGAAACTTTGATTTCCACCACACTGTGGAACAACAGAACACCCTTCAAGTGCAAGTTCACCCGAGGATTGGCTTCTGTCACAGTGCTCATTCTCACAGTGCCTTAAGATAGTTTAGTATTTTTTTTGCTATAAAAAACAGGGTTAATATGTCCCATGATCTTCCCCTGAAACTGACTCGCGATTGGTGGAGCGTGTGTACTAGCGGGACCTTTATATCACGGACCCATCCCCACATCGCTACAGCACTCTAGACTCCAAATGCGCTAGATGGCAGCGTTCAGATACAGAATATTTTGGCTTCATTTCTGGATAGATGGAGGAAGTGGAGACGTGTCATCCATCTTTACATACAATCTGACAGACGGACTCATCAGCAACAATTGATCCACACCACCATCTCACTATCTTTTATTCCTATCTGCCTCCAGAAAAAAACTAAACATGTAGTTCTGCTAAAAACCGGCAGAATGTTGAATAGCTTCTAGCTGCAAGCAATCAGGATCATTAGCAAACTGTGCCCCTGTGTCAACATTGAACTGACAACTGCACCATAATGAACAGTATTTCAGTTTAATGGACTGCGATTCACTTTAAAAGCACTATGTTGAACTACACGTATATTTTTTGTATCCTTCCAGTTTTAGGGCTGTTGGTTGGAAGGAAAGACATTTCATTTTTAATTTGCCAGTACAGATACATAATGAAAAAGTCAAACTACATCCGTATACCTGAAGCAGCACTAAGGTGAGAGCAGGACGTTTTTTATCAATGTGACGCATTGGTGTCGACATATTCTCCATATAATTTTTTTCCTTCTCTATTCCAAACTGCTTCGAGCCTTGTTGCACTTCCAGGCAACAATTGACAGGGCCTGACATCCAGCTGTGTGTCTGGGTGGCGGAGCGTTGATTGAATAAAGTGTATATTGGGGTTAAGAGGAAGTAACGAGCCAGCTCAGACAAAGTGCAGCTCGTTGCACGGTAAGAAGGACACCTCACAGCAAACTGTTGTAGTTGCAGTGGCATGAACAACTTACTTGTTGTGGTCTTTTTTTAAAGGTTAAAGCAGATTCAAAGGTGATCTACTGACAGTTTATCGCATGTAGGGGAAGTACATTAAAGGCCAGAGACTGCCACAGAATGAAAGCTTGCGGAGTAGGTGGGCTAGCACTCAAGGTAATTTGAAATCTGCACATTGCAGCATAATACGATCATTCCAGGGCTGAATGACGCAACAGAGGGGGGGGGGGGGGGGGGGGGGGGGGTTTCCTGTCCATTCCCAAACAGCCGTGGTCGGATCCCAGTTTTCCAAGCATCTGCAGCGGAGTGGAGGAGAAACTACCACTACCTAGGCAAACAATGGATGTGCTGTCTGTTGTCCGTCAACTCTGCCAGGGCAGAGAGGGGGAAAGGAACCACACACACCCCTAACTTGTCTCAATCTCTCTCAGTTAACATCGACCACAGCGGAAAGGCAGGGAAATAGCCGGTGAACCCGATCTCCCTTTGCGCCCTGCACCCCAAGGGGTCTTTCAACATTTCATCTCTTAGCCTGAAAGTCCACAGTGCCAAAGCCTGGCAGCTATCTTTGCACAAGCCACAGACGAATACTGAGCTCTCTCTCTCTCTCTCTCTCTCGCTCTCACACACACTCAGATCAGTTTGCAATGATTACATAATTCACACCTCTAAAATCTGCCGAACCCCATTTCTGCGGTGGCCTTCTGTCTGTCAACATCGACTAAGCCATGTGTGTGGTTGAGCGGCCTCTCGTGCACTCTCAGAAATTCCTTCAGAAAACAATGTTGGGGAAGATGTGGTGTAGAAGCAGAGCGAATTTCTTCCATTCCATGTAGAGACAGCCTTGAACGCGCTGGATTTGCACGGATTACAATTCGTTTGTACCATTCTGTACTGTGCTAATAATTATAATCCACTTTGGAACAAGAGCAAAAAACCAACACATGTTGCCAAAAGAATTTTAAACCTTTGAAAATCAATGTGTTTTTCTTCAAACTTAAAAATAAAAGGGGAAAGTTTCTGCTGAGTTGGTGAAGTAGCAGACAAAGAATTATGTCGCCTGGCCTTTCAGACACAAAGGAGGTGACTGGTCCGACCTTCTTCATTATCAAAGGTGAATACCATTATCCAGCCAGCTGCTGAGGTGTAATAATGAAGCCACTCGGCTCTGCTCGGTCCTGAGTGGTACGGGGGGGGGCTGCCCAAACACAGACCGCATACCATTGTTGAGAGTCCAGGAATGCTGGCTGGCTGCACAGAGCTTCGAGCGAGGACAATATGAAATAGAGAGACTTTGAGGAAAAGTGGAGGCAGTGCCACGGCACACAAGTTCACGAGAGTCAACCTTCTGTTAGAAGCAAGGATGGAAAAAACGTCCTTGAAATTAACTTTCCCTCAACACAAGCCCTTCGGATTAAAAGCCGCAGTCCTGTGACATCAAAGCATTCATTGTACATATCCAATGCTAATTTACCATTCAAGGTAATAATTCATAACCAAATCACTGTCATTAGATTGCGTGTATACAAAGAGACAAGAGTGTTTCAAGAGATTAAGTGGGCCCAGGCGAAAGGGAGCAGGGGGGCCCTACATGAGTACGGATGCCTTTTAAGTTTTTTAATGTTTCTTAGGTCGGGCTTGGTTACTTTTCTCTCAGGCTCAGTCAGGTTGAGTTAGAAAATTACAGCCACAGGCTACATTCCGCTAAGATTAACAACAAAGAATAAACTCTTTATATCAGCTTTCAATCTTTTGGTCATGGTAACTGGTCTGGTAAAGACCACAAACTAATATATATGAGCAGGTGAGTTTCACTTGTTATTCAATGACCATGAGTGGTTCTGCTTCAACGTCTAAATGTGTATCTGCCAAAACCTGGAACTTTCCCTGAGAAGCTAAAAGACTGAAGGCAGAAAGAAACCGCTAGCATGGATCTGTCCAAAAGTATAAAAAAGAAGAACACCTAGCCACACCTCTAAACCTCAGTAATTAACATTTTACAACTCACTTGTTTATCCATAAAAAAACAACAAGTTGCATTGTTTAAAAACAAGTTGGTGTTTTATTGGCGGTTGTTGTGCTGAAGTGCTTCTTGGCCAAGAGTTGTGAACACCTCTCCACAGGAAGAGGAAAACCACAACTTACCATTTTTACTCTTTGGTTTCTGCAGAGACTAAAGAAACGAGATATAACGTGAGGCAGTCTCAGAGGTGTTGGTAGCCTGAGGTTAGCTATGCCCCCTCCATTTCCAGTCTTTATTATAAACCAAGTTAACCATTTCCTTGCCTCCTGCTTCCTACAATATTGGACAGACATGGTGGTATCACCTCTCGCCAGGTAAGTCACCCTGTGGGCACCGTGGGCCCTCTTTGATTGTGCACAGGCAAATACTCTGACTATAGAGAGGCTGGCAGCACTTGTCATTGACGTCAGGCAAAAGCTAAACTGAATTGTGGTGCCTTTGCTTCGCTCGCAGTACAACTTCACATTTACGAGCAAAATAGACAAAATCTGAAAATGTTTTGGCCAATTCCAGTCCCAGTCCATCCCCGGGGTTCAACGCATCCAGGACGCATTTGAGATCCAATCACTCAGACCACATTAGGAGGTGGTCTGGGACAGTTTTGGCTATAGTCTGGGTCACACTGAGGAACACCTGCCCAGGGGATGACCACTGACCAATGAGTGGAATCCAATTACCTAGTAGAACTTGACCTAGTAGAACTTGATGCAGCCCCCCCTCCTCCTCTCTCCCTCACTCACACAAACATTGACAACACACATCTGTATTGCAGGACTGGCTAAAAACAACATAATTTGGTCTTTTTCAAACAGATAGGACGTCCGTATTTAGGGTAGGGGGGTGAGATTCGATCACAAGCGGTGGAGGAGCATTTGGACGCCATGTGTGAAATGACAAACTCGTGAGCGCACGGTGTTAGCACGTCAGAGAGCGGCGTTCAAGCTCTTGGTTTTATTTATCGGCGGATTTAGAAGTTCGTGGAAATAATCCCTGTGATTTACAATGCAGATTTGTTTCGACATCGACATGGAAATAATCGGCTTTATTCTTGCTCCCTCGTATTCTTTTTGAAAGTGGAGATGGTGCAGGCAGTGAAAGTTTTAGTCTATTTTAGATTTGACTTGCATGATCTAAAAACGTGTTACTCTGCAGAAACAACTACATGTCATATCTGGACAGGTGCCACAGCCCCGCAGGTGTAGGTGTATTATGACATACTATGATGAATGTCGTCATGTGGTCATGGTTATATTCACACAGTCCACTAGCTTGAAATAACGAGTTAGTGCTGTGAAAGTCTCTCCACATACACACACATACACACACACACACACACACATACATACACACACACAGATATGTCAGTCAATTCGGCTGGCCAGTGCTATAGATTTATCAAATCACTGACATTTTGATCACCAGGGTGTTTGAGGGCACTGGCAATTTCTGTCCGTCTCTTGCAATCAATCAAAAGGAAAACCTCCAGGGCTGAAAAAAATAGATATAACGCCAATGTAGAGGTGCCAGTCCCTACGGGGGGAATTCACTTGAAGCTGTTTTCCACGTATTTTCCAAACATTGACAGCGACGACATCTCTCGGCGCTTACGTTAATAAGGCAGTGACAGAAACATCAGACCAGTTAAGAAGTAAAATCAAGACCAGAGGCTCTGAAATAGTAAGTCAGTCGGTTTTTTTCTGATCCTAATGTTTTTCAGAAGCATCTAAATCAATATGTACAGTGCCTGTGTACTGGGACGGTCCATATTCCATCTCAGTAGTTTTTGCTGTGTGTCCGGGACCATTGGTATTAATCTGCCCTCACTGCCAGCTGAGCTTGTTTACTCAGCAGCAGAGGCTGTAGTTTAAGGTCAGAGCTCTGGTCGCTTGTGAATTAGAACAAAAGAGAGTACACCCACTCTCTGTCACTCAGCATCTTTCCACAAAGCTGAGCCTCACAAACACCGAGCGCTGTAACTGAACACCGAAACTTATTGTGACAATAACGATAAAAATTCATACCCATAGGTGCGTTAGTATATGATCTGCAGCTCAATACCTCCTCATTTGTGTCTTTTTGATTGTTAGCATTACACCACAACTACCAAACCAATTTTAATTGAAAGTTTCCGGAAGAAAAAAACTAAAGATTTGTATGTTAATCTGATCTAAATATGTATATATGTATACTTTTATGGTAAGAGGATGTTTACAGAAAACGTACAGTCGGGTTATTTTCCAACAGGAAACAAAACAAGTTGTGATTTGAGGACATTCAGTAAAAGCTGAAGCAAATCAGTAAATAAAAACAACGCGCCTTAGACAAACTGTACTGTACTGTACAATGTAGATGTTTTTATTAAATGTAGGATAATAATATTTTTCAAAAAAAACAATTAAGTATGGCTTATCCATGGAGTAAAGTAATATTGAATGGAGCCCCACAGTTTGATCCCTAAGTGGTTGAGGGTCAAGCCTTTCTGTGGGCGAGGGCTGCATGTGAGACGTGCACAGTATGGAGCGGTCCGTCTGCTTGACATATGGTGCCAATTACCTTCTGATGGGTTTGCCGAGGTAAAAAGGCCAATCCATATTGGCCCTTCCCACCCAGGTTTGCACAAGCAGCCATTCATCAGATTCTACGAGAACACCTCCCACCCAAATCCCAAACTAAACCCCAACCTGTCTGGGGTGGACAGGCAGCCTACACATGGCTCCCCGACTCCGTGAACAGACAACTCAAAGTCAAGTTTACAGTACACGCTGGTTTTAGGTAGGTTCATTAAGTGGAACCAAACCAGGGCCCAACTGCAATCTTTAATACTGCTCTCCATCCAGGATGACTTTGGAACTAAAGAAGCCAAGTTATAGACTTTTGAGAGTTTATAACTTAATAAGAATGTGTATTAAATACTTCCTTTTTTTTTTAAGTGAGAAAGTAGTGAGAAAAAAAGCTTGAAGATAAAAATTTGCCTTATGTACCACTACCCAACATAAACACAATAGATTTCAAAATTAAACCTGTAGATTTATTAGTAGATACATAAGTAGTTTGTACCTTCGTATGAATTTCTGTCCTCTGATGACACAAAGGATGAAAATAACCTGGTGTCTCCCACGTTCAAGTAGCTTTAATCATTATAATAGAAACCCATGTTAAACGCTAACACCTAGGTAATATCACACTTATGTAGAGAGCAGCTCGTCTTGTATGAAACTTCAAATTGTCTCCTCTAATTTCATTTCGCAGGAAATAATGTGACATTTCTTTTCTCCTTTTAAAATGTAGAGTGCTATAATAGAGTTGACCTTTGTACCTGGAAAATGTTTACAGCTTATTTATAATGGAGCCGTTTCTCTGCAGTGTTAAGAGCTGCAGTCTTCATTTTTTTACATTTTCCTCACACATTATATTTCAAATTTGCTGTGACATATATTATGATTGTTATATTTAAAACTATTAAAGCTGGAGTTGTATTTTATCAAATCTTTTAGTAATCTTCTTAGATAATAGGCCAGATGCTCAGTGTTAGAGTCAAAGCAACATATTTCTTACATATTCTTCGGGGTTGCAATCACCCAACCAGCATGTGTACATTTACCCACCCTGTCTGCCATCTGCCAGTTTGGCCAGTAGCAACGCAAGTTATATTTATGTTATATATGATCTGGTTTCAAGCTGATCCTCATGGATGGAGATCGTGCACGGACCTCCTTTTTCAAGAGGGGCAGAGAAGACATGTAGCAGCCAGCGAGAGGAGGGGACGGAGATGCCTTTATGTTAATGGTTTCTACAGATTCCAATCCTCCGTCGGTCTTTTTCCAGTTGCTCAGCCACACGACGCTGATTGAATCATGAAGTCAAGGTTGAGGTGGAGTTTAGGGGCAAATTGTGTCAATTACATAGTGTATATACCCCGATCTGCCACCAGCTAATCAGTCCAGATGTCTAACCAAACACAGATTCACCTTTCCTTGAATATATTATGCGACACAAAAATAAGAAAATAATACTCTAACACATTAAATGAAAGACAAATAAGCCCTGAAAATAATCCAACGTGGGGAATTGAAAAAAGGAATGTAAGTATAAAAATGGTTAATAGGCTTTTGGATTAGAAAAAGCCACAGCCACAGGAGGAGACGGGGCTCATCAACTTAGCCTACACAGAGACTGGAATATCTGCCCACATTAACCACAAGCATTATGGTACATTCTGTACGTGCACATGCCTGGCAACAGAGACACACCGAAGCTCCAGCTGTGTATCAATCATTAACCGACCTATCAAAATATTTCTGACTCTGGGGAATTTAAGTGGTATGTCTGTGAGCTACACATAATCAGACACTCAATATTTCAAAAACCTGCCAGAGTTCTTCTCATCAAATTTGTACTCTTGGCCACAAATTACATTTCGAATCGATGCCTGTGGTTTAAATTCAGCCAATGTATTGAAAGTTGAATTTTATCTTGCGAAGGCACCAGGTCTTTTGTGAAGAGCAGCTTGGTGAAAGTCTTTGGTTCCCCTGGAAAATTCTTGAAATAGCTATGGATGCATTGCCATGGAATTAGGTACAGATATTCTTGGATGCCAGTGGAAGAACTCGCTCTAGCTCCATAAACAGGTCTAAATCTCAACACTCACGCTGAACATCACATAAATGGCAACAAATGTTAGCACAGAGACTGCTTAAAACAGACACCATGCTCCTAAGTTGCACCAAAACGCTGTTATATACGTTTATTAACATTATTATGAACTAACTGGCTGCGAAATCTATGATAATCGTCTCTTGACATTAGGATTGCAGTAAAGCACGGCCCAGCGCAAGTCCACCTGAGGTAAAGTGCAGCTTAAGCAAACATGGAACTAATTCTAATGATATAGAGCCAGGGCTCCTGGCATGCATATAGACTTCACTTTGAATAAGCCTGTCTAGCATTTGAGTCACAGAAACAGCAACACATGGATTTCACCACCTGAGCAGCTGCCTGCGTCAATCTATGGAATGCGTTTGGGCCATGAACCACTTTCGTACTCACAAATAACTTGTGCCATGCAGTCTTTATCAGAATTTAAACACCAGGGATGTGTAAAATCTGTGTTATTATAATGATTTGATTCCCGAATGCGGAAAGAAACCGTGTTGTACTTGGTATTGGAAGAGAAAAGGTAATTTGACGAGGCAGCTCTGAATGTTCCTTTCTGTCTGTAAGAGTTGTTGGCACTCTGGGAGCAGTTATGGCGTCATTAACACCGGATTCATCTGTTGCTCAACTGTCCTCACGTATGAAACACAGCCTACTCGCCGGGGCATTACTGAAAGTGTGATTCCTGGAGCGACTCGGCCCAGTCACGACTCCTGCATATTCCACATGGCTGGCATTTAAGTCACTTCACCACCGGGATTGTATTCCCGTAGGCATCTGTTCAGTGCCAGTATATGGCTGGTGTGAAATCTTAGACAAAGAAGGTGCACCTTTAGCTGGTGAAATGATTTGGGGGCTTAGCAGGATCCAAGGGATAGCATGACCACAGCCACTGGGGGCATGCTTAAACACTCGTGCATGGTTTTGGAAGCAGTTATTCCTGGTCTGTGGGCCTCGGGCAATGACAGGTTTAGTGTGTGGGGGCAGGAAATGGCAACCCCTCTGTGCAGCGCCCAGCCAGTTCTGGAGCGCTGTTATGGGGCCAGTGGTTAAGAGGGAGGTGGGGGACAGGAGGGAGGTCAGGGCAAAGGGCAGGCCAGGGCAGCACAGTTATTCAGGGTAAAAGGGGACAAGAGTAGAAGGCAAACATAACAATTCCTAAACTGGTCAACATGCAGAGAGTGAGAGCATGAGAGCTTGAAAAGTGAAATAAACAGCCACAATTACGATGACAGCAAAGGCTTTCGAGTGCAAGGTTTTCACTTGTAATAGAGTATTTATAAACTGGGGTATTAATACTTTTACTTATATAAAATATCTCTTTTCCTCAGAGGAAAGAATGTGAGAAAAGTGAGAAATAACACAACCCTTACTTTTCTTAAGCAATAAAGAGCGTTTTACTCTCTGGTTTTGCTGGTGCAGCAGTAACTGTGTTGGAATAAAACAGAAGCTTATGGTAGCACACTTTCTAATATATTTTTTTTACTGTAGATTAACATTTAGCATGATAGTACGATTGTCATTTGTAGATGTTGCTAAACATAGATTTTCCAGTTGTCCCGTGGATCTCCTGCTGCTTTCCTCATATGTGAAAGACAATGTCGGGATAATTCGGGGACACAAATGTCCGGACATTGAGTACATGTCTGATAACAGCTTATGTTCCCGTTAACACAATTGTTACCAACATTAAGTTTGCTAACATTAGCAAAGCCACCGCAACAATGCATTTGAATCCTTCTGCAACTTTTCATTTGTAAGGATGAAGATTACTATATTATTTCCATTTTTAACAATTAGAGAAGCTGATTTTAAACATTCAAGGTAACTAATTATCTCGTGCTTTTTAAACAACCCAGCCTCCAACACCTTTGATTATAACTGAGTCAAACAACTCCATGCAATCAAAGGACTCCCTGCTGCTACGTGTATCATTCAGCCGCCTAACAGCTCATTGTTATTGTGAGCTGGACACACAAATAGACGAGCAACAGCTGCCAGCTCGCACAACACTGTATTTTTCTTGGCATTAGTGGGATAGAATGATAATGACAACGGGTGGTGAGAAGAAACCATGTGGTTTGTTGATGTAAAACAAGCGGATCTAACGGAAATTCCTTCTGTAGCGATAGAAAAAGGTGAAAACAAACATTTAGATTCAGATGTTGTTAAAATACATTGTAAATCACAACAAGGTGAGGTATTACAGTCATTGTATTGCATTATAATGAGATATGTTTGCAATATTTTTATCCGCACATTTTAAATGTTGCACTAAACTGGATTCTAAGGAAGGTGCGTCAGTTAAACTAGTAGACAAGTATACACAATTTCCCATCCTGTTTCAAAACATACATTAAAAGGAGGGAGATCTATGTTAGCGTTGGAAATGGTGTGTCTGACAGCTGTTGTGGGGTTGCACAGGGGAGCTGCCTTAGCCATTTTTTGTTCTCACTGCACATGCTGCCACTGAGTGACCTCAGCAGAGAACACAATGTTTGTTTCCATAGTTACGCAGATGATACACAACTTTACATTGCCGCTGAGCCACATTTTGATAATGCTCTGCACTCCATTACTGAATGTCTTTCAGCAATAATTACATGGATGAGCTATAATTTCCAAAAGCTTAATGAGGATAAAAATGAAATCCTTTTAGTCGGCCCAAAATCCAAAAAGAGAAATGCCTGGAAAATAATCTGGGTCAGCAAACTCCTTGGATTGAATCAGAAGTGACAAGTCTGGGTGTTACGCTCGCATCGGAGTTTCAAATCACAAAAATGAAAAGGTCAGAAACAAGCAGATCGGATTTGTGTTCTGAGGTTTTTTCCATGTTCAATTTCCAATCACTCACTCTGCCACTTGAGAACATGCTGGTTCTGGATGTAAGAAACAAAGCAGCTAAGTGGTGCTTTAAAGTACAGCGTTTCTCAGTAACTAAGGTTTGAAAATCTGGACAATGACTGCAATCCAGGGGGTTTGAGTATTATGTGGAGTATTCAGGTGATTTCCCTGATTGGCCCCTCAGCTTTGGTTGAAGACGTGCTATTCAGTGACTTTACTTGCGTCAGTGCCCCCGTGGTACATATGGCTTTAAATAAACACCGCAGATCATAATCTAACAGGGGTTTGTTTGGCTCACAGTCAGGGAGCAGGAAACCAGCAAAGAGATCATTTAGAAGTCACAAGCACTTTGTCGCAAAACTTTTTACCACCAGTTTACTTACCTCTAAAAAATGTGCAATAACTTTTGTGTCGTTTATAAACAGTAGTTTTGTATTTGATTTTCTGATTTGTTTTATAATGATCTCTATAGACTGGAACAGTGACTGCCCACTCTTTCCCATTAATTTTCTCCACTGACGTTTCATATAATCCTTATAAAAAGAGTTTTCAGACCGGAACCAGGTTGATCGGCTAAAATATAACATTGAAAAATGGAAAAGTAAAGGATACAGGACTGCCTAAATAATTATTAAGGAACTACATGTCCCATTAAACCATTGTGAATGATCCCTTACCAACAACTTCCAGCACGCTTACTCCTGAATTTGACCTTGCTGTTAGTATATAAATGCAATATTTGTATGTATTTATAAAGTTTTTAAGGTTGCGTATTGCATAGCAGCATGGTGTAGTAAGGCTGAACGATGCGATCATAGCTGATGTGATTTTTCGCAGACGTAGTCAACATTTCCACGGTAACAGTGAGCTCCGCCAATCAGAGACGTCGCTATTACACCTGAGGATTGTGGGTAGTGTAGTATTTCTCCCAGTCAAACAAGTGTTTCTTACAACACGAGGGCTACTACTGGAACGTTTCACAATCTTGCCGCTTGTGGTGTGTCTACCTTGGATGGTTACAATATAGAATCTAAACACCTCGTGTTGACGTCTAGGGTCTTGTCTGTGGGAACTGCTGCATGGCTACAACTAATCCTTCTCTTTATTGACTCTATACAAGGCGCATAAAATCATTAATGAGGAATATACGCGGAGAGCATAAATAACTCAAGGATAATGTCACATTACTCATCAGTGGGCACTTTAAACTGAATGTATCTTAGGATCATTTCAAGTTTACAACTATGGAAACTCCCTGAAAATAAATGAGCTCCTGAATGGTGACTGACTCGTAGCAGCAGCTGCGTGTGCATGTAGGTCCACTGGCTCACAAACCTCCTCTGTAAAGTCCCATGGGATGCTTTATTTATCTGTGCTGCCCCCCCCCCACACACCCACACACAACTCTCTGGTCTCACCTGCTCACCTGCACCTGCTCAGATAGGATCCAGTCAAAATAAATCATTTTGCAGACAGACGGCCGCAGCAAACACTCCTATTGGCATCGGTGTGTGGAAATTCTGATTAAAAACAACAACCTCTGGCTCTTCCACTTCCCTCCGCCCCCCCCGCCTCCCGCCCACACCGCACTCCTGGATCTAAATAAGAGCCTCTCTTCAGGAGTCGACGCACACTCCAGGGAGGAAGAAGAGGGACCAGTCTCTGGTTCAGGTGGGCTTTCTCTCTCTTCTCCTGCCAATGTTTCCTTTGGCTGTGACCGACCCCACCTTGTAATTAGCCCACTTATGTCAAGTGGTCGTTCTAATTGAGATGAACACAAAGACCCCTTAAGCCAAATGAGCGTTGGAAATAATGGAGATTAAAAAGCTAAGCTGAAATATACTGTAGTTCCAATGGGGTTCGTTAAACTCACCTCGCTGTCCGTCTCCTCCCTCACTCACTGTCTCTCATTTTGCTTGTTCTTCTTTCTTTAAGGAATAATTGGGCAGCCAGTGCTGCTGCGGTCCCCACAACCTCTGCAAACTTAGTTCCACCCCCCTTCTTCTTCTTCTTCCCTATAGACCTTTACTACCTTTTCCTCAAGAAAACCTGCTCACAGCATTCTCCCCTTTCTAAAAATATTTTTCCACTGCCCCGTCCAAACCATGAGGGCCTTTCTTTGGACACACACCCGCACAAACACAGCGTGATGGTTCCCTCTCGCCGCATGCATTTCAGTTCTCTCACAGCCTGGGTGAAGAAAAGCATCAATTAAAAGAAGAAGAAAAAAAAAAAGAGAAATCCCACGAGCTCTCGCCCAGCGGGAGGAGATTTGATGTCTTCATCTCCGCTCTCTTTGCTTTAAACCACGTCCGGATGGACTGGCTGGAAGCAAGTGATCTTCAAAAGTCACGTTATCTGTCCGAGCGGTGAGACGTCTCTGGGTAAGCAGCCTGCACAGGATGAATCAAACGAGGCTGTGCAATCCTCAGCCTGGTGGTCTGGAGGTTAACACTCGGCAGGCTCAGAAAAGTGACATACTGCACAGCCAAAGACATGTAAGTGCTTTTGGATATAATGAATAGAAATGAGAGGGGTGTAGGTGGATGATAGAAAGGGAAACAAACAGAGCGGTAACCAGATTCCTTGCTCGAGTCCAAATCTTTACATTTTTCACATAAATTCAGCATACATATATGTTACATAAATGCAGCATGTAAACACACACAGGACACTATCAAAGTAGACGCCGGTGTGCACAGACTGCCTGGGTCGACTTTCTACCTCGAACGGATGGAAAGAAAGGCCCCCGCAGCTATGTGCAAAGGAGGATGTGGCGAGGTAGAAGGCTCTCTACCAACTCTGGCCCCAAGTCAGAAGATGCATCTGCAACGTGGGGTCACGCCTGGTCGGCAGCAGGGATTTACAGGCCCTTCAAGAAGAAGAAGAGCCCCCTCCCCTGCACCCCTTCAAAAAACCCACCTCCCTCCCTTCCCAGGCCCCTCTGAGAGCTGGCGGACGGTTAGGGTCTCAGAGTAAATATATATTTTTTCTCTATCAAAGACACATTTTCCAACCACTGTCAAAGAGGGGGAGGGCGCTTTGGAAGAGGGGGGATGGCTATGAGTAGGGAGAGGGAGCAAGAGAGGGAGAGAGAGTGGGGGTGAAGTTTTTCCCCCCTCTTCTCAGCCCACTTTCTCCCACCTCTCGTCCGCTGCTGCCTGCTGGGCTCCAGCAACATCTGGCACTGTTTATCACCTGGCCTGCTGATTCGGGGGGAGGCTGAGAGGGAATCTCAGTACCAACCTGAGGTCTGCTATGGCTGGGTTAACAGATCATTGTGATTTATTACAATCCAGGACCTGTTCTTTGGAGATTTGGCCAGAACGTCTACTGGTTATGACAACGCTGTATGAGTACACTGTGGCATTAATAAAATCAGTTTTGCAAAAACTGGTATGCTGATGAAGAAGACTTTGGTCAAGATTAACTAGTGGGCGAAGTTTGGCTGTCAAGATTGACAAGGCGCCAAAATTGAATAGAACAAAAATAAGAAACTTGGATGTGTAAGACCGAGTAATAATGTGATATTTCTTGCAATCTTTTCTTAACTTTGGAATTAGTTGTGTATTGTTGTCGGTCTCGTATTTTTCTTTCGGGTTCAAACATCTTTTGTCGCTGCAATCACAGATCTCAGCAGCTTCAAGTGACTTGTAGAGTAACAAACGTTACGTTTAAATCTGTTTTGTACCAACATACAACGTATACCCTTGAGGTCAAACACGTTAACTGTAATTTTTCCTTTTAAAATATTTAAACCATGCATCCTTTACAATCCATGTGCGCGAGCTTGCTCTAACCACGCGGATAACTTTCAATGCCTCTTTCCGTGTTTTAGTTCAACACTCTTCTTATTTTCAATTAAGCTGCACCAAATTGTACACAAATATCACTATTTTGTTATTACCTAAATATGTCAGATTTTAGATCCATTAATTATTCCCTGGGAAGTAAGGGAAAATGTCTAAAAAACACAATATCTTGTAATGTTTAAAAATGTTAATAATCAGCAAGGAGAGGTTATGGGTTCTTCCCTGACCCTGAAACACATCCTTCCACCAAGCTGTGTGGAAATCCCTCCACCAGTCGTTGTGTAATGCTGCTAAATAACAGACAATCCAACAAACAAACGCAGATGAAGACGTAACCTCCTTGGCGGAGCTCAAAGGAACAAACCTGGAACCAAAACCGTCTTCTTCAACTCTGGGACCGGGTGAGGTCTGTTTCTCCTCACTTCACTATATTTAAACATGAATATGTGTTAAATAAAAGGTATATGCATAAAACTGGAAATAAAATTACATTAGAAGCGACGTGAACGGGGATCTGGTGGCGAGTCTTTTCCCGAGCCTGGCACCAGAAAGTGACAGACGGAGGGAGCGTATAGGGGAAAGACAGAGTGCCTGGGACAATGAGGCCCATTGATACGGTGGAGACAGGACCGGGTGCCTCCAGCACGCTGAGAACGGCTGACGGTGCACAGAGGCACAATGATTACAGTCTGCATTACAAATGGCTAAAACTGAGCCGCGGTCCAGCAGAGGCCACGGCATCAGTAGAGACCTTGTCCAGAGACGGAAACGCCACCACCAACTTCTTTTGTTCTCTTTAGGTCTGACTACCAGGAACAGCTTTCGAAAGATGAAGGTGAAGCTACTTTTCATCCCCTTTTTCAGCTGCATTTCCTCCTTACAGCACGTTTAATGAAGGGAAACTCAGCTCATCACTGAAACACTCAATCCATGTAACAAACAAAGCAGCTGCCACTGATATGAAATGTTACTTAATACTTGGCCCAGGAACAAGCACAAAATAATAAAACTTTAACAGAGCTGTGAAATCCCACAAGTACTCACAGCCGTTCCCCGCCCCCTCCACTTTTTTTTTTTCTTTCGCTCTTTTCCATTTAAACCCAGAGGAATTTCATTGAGTTCTAGAGATAACGTATGTTGCACCACAAGCGTTTTTCCACACTCTGCAGCTCCTGCCTACACCGCGAAGGGCCCCCGCTCGTTCAGGGTCCGCTGTGGCTGGGAGAAGACATTGACCAAAGTTTTGTCGCCATCTATGGGGTCCGCGAGGAACTGCACCCAAGTCCATGATAATGCACTGATTTGGTCCCGGCATGACGTTGGAAGATTCATAAGAAAGCAGCGTTTGTTTGTGGCCTTTATGGTTTGATGTTGGATTTAAACGTGAGAGAAAAAATTATTCAGAGAGGAAGGGATATTCAGAATATTCTTCTGGACTTTGAGTTTCTCATTTATAAGTAAATTAAACTCTTCAGCAACCCCTCAAACTCGGTTTTCCATTTTGTTTCCCTCTATACTAGAGACTGGGTGTTGAAGAGCACAGGGACGCAGAGACATACCTGTCTATATGTGCAGATGATGATCTCTCGCAGATGGTAGTGCATGGGGGTCATGGTCTCGCTGACGGAGTCCAGGGCCGTGTCCACCTCCCTCTTCATCCTGTGACCGTCGGGGAGCAGGCGAACCAGCTGCATCACGACCTGGACGGCAGGGAAAGGCCAAGAGTTTCAAGCAATGTTTGCAGAGCTGTGACAAGACTGCGGAAGCACAAAGAAATCCGCCTCTAAAATGGAGGAATCCTATTTTAATTGAGCAGATGGAGAGGCAGGTGCAGCCCCATTATACTTTCCTCACATGTACAAACTTTTGCAAATAAGTGGCATTGGGTTAGGAGAGGGGATAAAAGTATTGAATTTCCTGTCTTCCTTCTTCATTCACAAAAAGAAGTCTCAACACAAGGTTAATTTAGCAGCTGCTCTGCTCTTTCAATCACACAACCGCCCCCTACAGCGGATGGAGGTTGGCAACGTCTCACAACACAGCAGGGATGGAGGAAGAACTAGAACATTTTACTTCGGTAAAAGTACAGACTCAAAGTATTAAAAGAAAAAGTATTTGCCAAGTTGAATAATGTAGCCTACTCCCCTAATGCATCAGTTTACTACATCATTAATTGTGCCTACTATATAATCTGTTTAATACAAGAATAATGCAGACACATTCATATCAACAAGGAATGCTGCAGATTATCTGATATCATATTAATATCAGGGGCTAATATCAACTGCCCGCTCTGATTGGATTAATGAACCAATTCAGCTCTCGTTATCAGATCTAAATTTAAAAACAATGTGTACATGTAACACAATGCACGGGGGAAATGTATTGGACTAAAAAGTACAGATGTTTGCTGATGCAGTTGCAGTTTCTTTCTGATCTTGAAGACAAGATCTTGAGCCTTTCAGTGAATAATCCACAATCTTTCTATACAAAATGACTTGCAGTTGAGTTTGCGTGTAAAGAAGAAATCCAACTTTCCTGCCCAGAATTGTTGTTTTATCGGATTATGTAAAGAAATTTGAATTCTCTTTGTGTTTGAAATGTGCTCTGCAGATAAAGCTACAGCAGCATCTACCCTTCACACCACGTTTGCTGCTGTACCATCACAATGAAGCCGTACTCCGATGAGAGCTGATCAAAACCATCAGGCCAAACGTCAGACATCCATCTTTATGAAACATTTTGATTATGGTTCTGTGTTGACAAGAAGATCGCTGCCTGTCAGTCCTGACATGATGTCGTCAGCTACTATTTGACATGCGTTGTAATACTTGGACGAACTCTACAGAGCAACTAAATGTACGCTACATTATAAGTATTTCATGCCTGCTTTCTCAAAATGGTTTGTTTACACCAAATTCACTGATATAAACTAGGCCCTGTATGGATTTTTTACAAAAACCTGCAAAGAGGTAACGTCATTTATGTGTTTGTGCATGTCTTTCCCTTATGCTCTTTCTATACATTTCCTATCGGAGCGTTATATAGCTGCACTTCATCAGAAGAAGCTTCCTCTGTCTGTGTCACACCGGGAGAGAGGATTATGTAACACCACAGCGGCACAGAGGGAGGCTGTGGCACCTTTTTCTCGCAGATAAGGCAACGGGAGCAGCAACACAACATTTCCTCGAAAGGAACTGGGGCCGCACAAGGTTTCCGTGGCGACCGACCGCTCTTTGTTTCCCAGAAACTGCGGTGGCTGCGCCGCTGTGAGTGGCATGTCATGTGTGCCTCTTTCTGTCTGTCCGTGTTTACAGTGCGGCGGACACAGCCAGCAGGTTCCAACCACTGATTCAATGTCACAATTCTGAATCAAGAAAGGAACAAACACCCCCAGCAGCGTAAATTCACAGCAGCTTTTCCGAGCAGAGGAGAAAAGCTTTGGTTTCTGGTTTGGTTGTGTCCACGCTTTCGATCACAGGTGCAGAGTCAGAGGTTAGGAGGCTAACCAGGACTACACATAATCCTTTAGCACACAGTCGTGTTGTGTGCATTGTCGCATAAATCTGAATGCAGGACACCGCGCACACATTGCAGACAGAAAACCCTTTACCGTGGAACACGTGCAGAAATAAGTGGCACTTGGTGACGTTCTTATATAACCAGTGGGAGCTGTTTGGGTTGTCAGGTGACGTCTCACACAGACAATAACTACTCAACACAAGAGGAGTCCACAGATGACAACTACAGGCAGACAGACAGAAGTAACTAATCATAGTTTTGATAATAAATTAACGTATAATTTTAAGTCTAATATCCAACAGTCTTCAAATGTCTTGTTTTTATGACCATCTATTTAAAATCCAAACATGTTCATCAAGTATCAAGTGTATTTTCTTGCTTCAAAATTACTAATACAAACTATAATGATTCACGAATCCATATAATAGATATTTATCTGCTTTTGACTGACTGTTTGATTAACTGACTTTTTATTGCAGCGCTAAACACTCGGCTTTACTTTTCAGTTAACAGCAGCGGTGGTAGTAGATTGCATTTCTTCTGAATATGGGTTTACACAATACTTTCTTGTTATTCCATTTAAAATGGAGTGTGAATAATTTATATTTTATCCTTGCAAGCTGGAGAGGGTTAAGGTTCGATTGCTTCAAGGATACATACCTCGAATTCTCCTTTTGTGTATTTGGCATCCGGAACACTAACAATCTCATCTTCTGCAAACTCTGGGAAACCCTGAGAGAGATAGCCACAGGTTTGAAGGTTATTTTAGATGATAAAAGCCTCATTGAGATTTCAGGTGAAACTGTATCAAAATACGATGACAGGCGCTTGAATGAACATGCAGAAGGAAGCATCTTACATTAAAATGCCAGAGAGTCAGAACAGAGATGACCATGGCGGTTGTGGTCCTGCCTTTGCCGTTGGAGCAGTTAAAAACAAAGGCTGAGCGGGAGTCTTCGGCCAAGGAACTCTTCATGGCATCCAGCAGCCTATCGAAATCCTGAGAACAAGAGCACACGCATTGGAAATCAAACACAAAAACAAACACACAGACTGCACAATGACACGTCTTAATTAGACGTACATGTATGTGTTTCATAAGGAAATCAAGCGATGATATAACATATCAATGTCCTGTTTATCATAATCTTCTTTATATATGTTGCATGAAGTCAAATATAACATTAGATTGATTTCACTACATCCAGCTTAATTTTACATTTATTACCACCGATTCAGTGAAAGATTCCAATAGAAATCTAAAAAGATACAACTGGGGTGGTTGAGAAAAGGTTATTAGATGTTCTTATGAGAATGACAGTCACAGTCTTAACCACCAGAGGGAGCACTAGGTTTATTAAATGTCTCTAACGCTCCGGTACCAGGGAACTGAGACACTACTTCGGCACATCATGCTTGTATGTTTGTGAGTATATTTTTGTTAATGCTTCCGCTCATGTCATTACCTCCTCCCTGGGCGCGCTGCACTCCGGCAGAGGGATGCGTTTGTAGACGAGGCCCTTGTGGGAGCTCTTTTGCTGGTTGAAGATCTCCTGGACCGTCATGCAGCTTTTAAACATCTTCATCTGTTTGTCCTGCTCCAGCGTCACCTCCAGCCACTTCTGAGCTCGCAGGACCACCTCCTTCAGAGACGTCTCCAGTTTCTACGGGCCATGAGGGGACAACAGCACTCTCACGTCAGCTGTGTGAAGCTAGGGCAAAACTAGTGTAAAAACCAGTGACTTTCCCAAGCACTCTCGATCATTAATCTGATTGTAAGCGCTCTGAAAACATCTAAAGAGAATCATTTCCACTCTACCTCTATTAGCTGTGGGTCAGATGATGGGATAGGAATGTGCTGGTCCAGGCACGAGGGCTCCCTGGGTGTGAAAGTCTGACCGTTTCCTTCCAACACCAGCTCCTCCTGCAGGTTCACCCACAGCACGTGGCTGTGCTTCCTCTTCTCATCCGTCAGATGGGCCAAAACGGCTCCGGTGGCCTGAGCACAGCAAGTTTTACGATAAGAGGACGGGGAGGTGGAAGTCCTGCACCGGCAGCCACAAGTTGGCGTGCAAGAGTTTTTTTACTGCCACGAATATTAATGCAAGCAGGGATGGAAGCATTCTGGTGGTGATTACAAAATTAGAGATAACATTTCTGTGATGTTGGACATGCGTATATTCTTTCTTTTTACAAATTTTATTTAATATTTGTTCTCTTTCTGAGTACTTTTAAGAAATGCAACCTCTCTATATGGAAGACTCCCCTTTAACCATTCAATATTATGTTTGGGTTTCATACGATTAAGGGAACATTTGGTATTTGGTATTAATGCAATGCTGCACCTCTGATGTCGGCTGAGCGACTCCATAAACAGGCATCTTGGGCACTCGTCTGAAGTTGACCGCCTTCATCTCCTTCACCGTGCTGAGCACGTCAGGAGCCAAGTACTCATCAGCAACCTGTGCACACGCATATCACACACATAGCGTATATGAGACACTGAAGGTTTAGAGGATTACGTGAATGTGTGAGAAGATGATGACTGATCTTAGAGAATGCACATGCACATTGTGTAGCAAGCTTTATTGGTAAGAGTCACATCAGCAGTAGCATTGGTTTACATAAATTAAATCCGTATCCTGCATGACATGGTTTTGGTTTCTAGTTACAGACACAGATATAATTTACAGAATCATTCTTCCTCACCAGGACGCGGGCTCCCCTGGTGACCAGCTCAGCCGGTGCCGACAGCTCCGACAGGTCCATGTGGGCCAGCAGTCTGTACAGCCACGCATGGCAGCACATCCACTGGCTGAAGTTGGACACAAAGGCAAGAGGATACTGCAAAATGCAACAGCACAAATAAAACGTTTATTTCATGTCTTCCAATCTCCGGCGAATAGGAATTTGCATCAGTAAAGATATCCACACGTCACCTGTTCGTGAAGGTACGCGTTAAACACAATCAAGTAGAAGTAGCGCTCCAAGCTCTGCATGGTGCGGTTGAGAAAGTAGTCTTTGGTGCTGCTTCCCTGAGAAACAAATACAAGTTTCAATGTCTGCCCATGGTAACAACCCATTGTTTTTCTTTATTTCTCCAGTGAAGCAGCTCAACTCAATCTGCATTTAAGATCCCATTGTGAATGCTCTGTCAAAAATTCAACTCTGGTAATTAAGTGCTCCCTCAGATTGAGAGCCCACTTTGAAAAGGACTTTTTACGCATCATTACACTTAGTCTCACTCTTACTTTATTTAGCAGAGCATTAACTGAGCAGAAGAAGACTTTGGAAATCGCAAGCCAGCACATCATCATCACACTTACCTGTATTTGATAATCTTCTCCGATCCCTTCCAGCTTTCTCTTGTTCTCATGTATCGCTTCTTTTATGTTGTGCATTTCTGAACACAGGGCGATAGCCTGGTCAACCTGTCAGATCCAAACAAGACATTGTAATTTGACCTTTTAAGAACATGTATATAAAAATACTTAAATAATCTTGCAAATAATAATAACAACATATTTGTCCTAAACATAAATAACATATTTGTCTTAAACCAGTTGTAATGATGGTGTCAGTAATCTGCTTTACCTCTTCCATGACCTGCTGTCCATTCGGCAGCTTGTTGATCAGAGACTGGATGACCTGGAAAAGTGGTTTAGGCTCTGAAGCTGCTGCCTCCTCAACCCTGCAACACAAACCAAACATGGTCAACTCCAATCTCAACTGACATCCAGAAGAAAAGAACATGATTTCACAAAGAAACCAGTTTCGAAACTCCACCACGAGATTGTGATGAGGTCATTCTCCCAGTTTTCCAGATGCGTCAGAAGCAGAGTTCTTACTGAGACGGCGGCTGTGAATCCCCCCTCAGGCGATTCATGACCAGGGTGCCCAGGATCATGGCAAGGTTGGTGCGGCCGACGCCCACCTGGCAGCTGAAGAGCAGCGACGGCAGCGGCCGGGACGCATCGTGTCCCAGGGACAAGCTGGGACTCTCCTGGAAAACATGTGGAGGAGAGCGTCAGTCGTGCTCAGCAGTAAGTAAATGAGAAAACATTGACATTTACACCAAACTCAGCAGGTATTGCCAGTAGAGGAGTTTGACTTTCAGTTGTTTTCCCCCGGTGCATCATGTTAGACGTCACCATCGCTCTATAAACTGAGGCGCTCGCTCACCTCGCTGTCCCCGGTGCTTTGTTTCCATCACTGCCGATCAGAGTCTACTAAAACCTACTTCTACCGCAGTCATCTGACTCGGGCGTGAATGCCGATTGTATCCATTCCAATTGCACACAAATGCCAGATGTTAGCAGCTGTCAGTGAGATATATAACTTATTAGACAAGGGGCTTAACTTGCATGACAGAAATCAGTTTTAGTGGGTCACAGGGTTTAGAATTTGGGGAATATGAGATGAGAAATTAGATTTTTAAAGCAAGTTTGACTAAGATAATTGGGAAGTGTGGGATCTTTCAATAAGGAGGAAAATGTCATGTGATAAATATTGCATGAGAGAGAGAAAGGGTCTCACAGGCCTTAGCAAATGCTCTGATCCAAACACTGTTGTAAAAAAAGGGAAACGAGAGCTACTTTCCAACCACAGGGAACTGGACCGGCTGCTGCAAGTCACTCCAAAAAAGGGCAAAACACAGGGAAAAGAACATCCTGTGTGAGTGAAGGGCAGGACGGAAACCAGACTGAGCGGATGACCAAAGAGCGGACGTGAAGTTGAGCACAAGCTGCAGGTTCTCTGCCATTTTTATTTCAAATAGCTATCACACTTTGTTAGCACAGGCAGGACGGAATCGAGGCTGAATGCAGTAAAAGAAAAAGAAAAACTCTAAGAGCTTCTCTCTGGTGAGAAAGTCCAGATGCACCCCCGGGCTATATTCCAGTCATTAATAACTTTTAACGACACATCAAGAACAGCACGACCAAAAAAGGTTCATTTAATCGGCGGACCTGCGCGGTGATTGACATTTTTACGCGAGCTTACCCTGAGAATGTTAACAAATGCGTCGAAGTCTTCTTCCAGCGGCGCTCCCTCATTCGGTAAAGGTAATCTGTAATACCTGCAAGACAACAGATGGTCAGCAAGGGTTGAGCCTGCATCTGTGTTGTGTCAATATCGTCTTAAATGTGGGTCAAGACACACTGCACGTAAACATTTGACTTAAAATAAGACCGGACAGCTGAGCCCCCTCATGCTTTGTTTACTAATTTCCCCAAGTCTCCGATAGCAACCTCGTCCAGCGACTAACAAGGGATGATGGGAAAGAACCGAATCATGACATGACATGATATATGCATACCCACCACCTACACTTCTCATACTATATTGAAACATCCTGCTGCTTGCCATCCTGCTGCAAAACTTTAGAAGTGTCTGTGATGAGGCTTCAGTCTCCTCAGGGAACAATTTATCCTCCTGCTCTGGAAACATTGCGAGCATCCTGAGACGTCTCAATAAAGCCGTCTGCTGATCTGACTGCAAACAGGATGCTGCTAGCTTACGTTTTTACACACCCCTCACTGCACAAAAAAAAACAGGGCTACGGACACTATTTATAACCCGCCCTTTATATTCTGAAGCATTCAGCCATGATTCTGTCTGAGCTGACGTGAAAGGCGAGGAGGTAATAAAGGGGCAATGCAAACAACCTGTAGGCCGGCATGGTGAACACTGGCCTCTTATAGACCTCCTCTGTCACATGGATGTCCTCCTCACACGTGATGGAGATCTTCTGGGGCTCGTCTTTGAAGAACTCGATGTCATTGTAGACAGAGAAGATGTTTTCGTTGAGCATGGCGAAGTCGTGGAGCTGCGGAGGAAGTGGGAAGTGTTTAAATACGGCTACATTCATTTGTGTGGTACCACACAAAAACAGGGGCAGATGGTGACTGAGTGCGCCTTCGTCACCTCCTTCCTGACGGTGAGCTCCAGGCTCTCCACCAGCACCTCCTTCTTCAGGCCGTGTAGGTTCTCATGTAGGTTTTCCTTCCTCCTGGGGGTGTACGGCACAAAGTCGTCATCCTTGTGCAGGAAAACCACCGGCTCCTCTCGTACACAGAAGAATATAACCTCCTGTTTGCAAAAGCACAGTAAGATAGGCATCAAGTGATAAGTTTAAAAGCTAACGCTCGCTGCCTTTAGTCCGACCGCACCGCTGCCAAGAGCGACTGGAAACAATCTTTTGTCGTATGACATGCAGCAGATGAGTAAGGAGTTTTCAAGAGGCCTCACGTATAATTTTGTCAATTTCATTTCAATTACGGTCAGTTTCTCGCTGCTGTAAGCAAAGACGAGAGATTACTTTTCCACTGGCACACGTGACCACAACTTTCTGTTTGCTCAGTTCTACAATTCAGCCGCAGCCTCCGCTGAGCACTTGACTCCTCAAATATTTACTGACAACACGGCTAGAGAGAGCCCAGGCAGAGCGATCTACCAGTAAACCTATCAACCATGCATCCCAGCTTTAGTGGAGTTTCTGGGTTACTTGCGTGTATAAAAAGAAAATCATAGTGACCTTGTGTCCTTCCACCTGGAGCCTCTGGAGGACCTGTTTGAAGCCGTTCAGGCTCGGCTGACCCATCCCGTACAGAGGGTAGGATCCCTTGACTTGGCGGAAGTTGGGCGCCCCATAGCTGCCCGTGGTGTTCAGGACATCTGCCTTGCTGTACACGTCCTGGACCATGAAGTACTCCCCCTGGAAGGCAAAGACCCTTAATTCATTTTCAGAGCATGACCCTGTCCCAACGAATCCTCCAAAATCCCCTTGAGCATTCATTAGCATTTGTAAACTCTCCACAGCAAATATCTCAGCACTAAGGGGGGGGGGGGGGGTGAAATGAATTCTTTTTCACATGTTGATTTAAGTTTTGTAGCTGAACTTAAATCATTTCTTTAGTTATTTTTTTATTTCCCCCAAACTCAATTACAAAAAGTCTAAATCTCTTCTTTGTCCTCTTTCTGTCGACAAACAACAACGCGGATACAGTCTGGTTACTCTGTTGACTCAACAGATTTAATCTCTGCTCTGTCACCTCCATCTGCCCAGGATCCGTTGAATTGTGTGTCAGTAGAGCAGATTTAGACAATTTCTATTGTAGTGGTAACGGCTTGATTGTGCTTATTAAGGGGTGAACATTAATAACAAGGGTATTGTTCCAACAACTGGCTCCATGTTGGTTAAACAAAAACACACTTAGAATTCTTAAGTTCTGTTTCAATAAGCAGATTCACACTCAAAACATGTGGTAGATAAATCATTTTAGTTTTCAGGAGAGGGAGGAGGGAGGGCCAAAACAGAAGGGACGAGATGTCTCTTCAAATTCATCTGCCTCAATGTGGACATAAACGTTTCTTAAACTAAAACAATCTCCATCCTTTTAGGGTGCTTTAGCTCTGGATGAATAATAATCTCCGTCCACGCTCCCACACTTGAAAACACATGATTGGGAAGAAGATGGTTTTCCCTGCAATTGGTTGCTTGGCTACAGGAGATATGAAGGAGAAACACAGCGGTGAAAAGTAAGACGAGTGATTTCCCATCTCGGATCAACGACAAGGTGGAACTGTAAGGTATTCAAGTAGGGACATTCCAGTTTTGCCAATCCACACCACGACACAGCTCTGGGTGTCTTCAAACTAAACCACAGCGTTTCCAAGCTTCTCTGTTTTTGGGGCTTTTAAGCTTAGACTGCAGACGTAAACATAGCAACTGTGATGTGTTTTAAAACTGAAAAGGTGTGGTGTGAATGCAGCCTGACTGGCGGTGAAACAACGGCCCCATCCACACATGTAAACAGAAGCTGTGTGTTAACACTGCCTGCTGGAGCAGCCACAGCAGACGAGGGGGCAGAGCACTTCAAAGCCCCGATAGGAGGGTGACAACGAGTCCCGTTTCAGCGTCTGCGCCACATCATAAAGCGACGCATGACAATGTTCCTGCACCGCTCTGCAATTTTGACACGGGAACGTGAAAAGGGGCCGATGTAAAAGACAGGTGAGACGAATCTGCTTCTTTTTCACGACAGTGCTTCTCTTGGGAGGGTTGTTCCTACCTGCACCAGGTAGTGCTCGGGCATGGTTTCTGATATCCGCCCGACTTTGTAGTTGGTCTTGAGGATTTCATCGTGAATCTGGAACTCCTGTCTGCAATTATACCTGTAAAAGAGAACAACACAGCAGGTCTGGGAGGTGAAAAGAGGTCAATTCAATTATCAGCCAGTATTTGCCCGGCCTGGATTGACAAATGAGATGATAACAGGGGCAAACACTCGGAGCGGAGGCTGGGGGGAGGTCACCGCAGTGATCAAAGGAGATTAACACCCAATTGTGAGAACGCGGATTCGAGGAGGGACTTACGTGATGACGACAGGTGCGACTTTGTTGGTGATAATGGACTTGGCCTTGTTGTTGTGGATGTTGACTGTCTGAAAGGGGCTCATGGTAAGAGACTGCCTGCTGTCGGCCATCCCGTTGCTGTGGACACTCTCCAGTGGCGAGGCTGCGGACACTGGCTGCGGTGCGGCACTGGCAGTTGTACCCATGCTCCACAAGCAGCTGCGAATGACATCGCAGCGGACTCAGAAACAGGAAGCAAACACACTCGCACACACATGCAGAAAGGCCGGCACACGGCCGCAACACACACAGAATATTTGAGGTGGGACAACACAACAAAGACCCCACTTCCTCACTGGATAAAAAAAACATACTGATATTTATATTTGTGTGTGTTAGCATTGTCAGACTTTTGGTTACAACTGAAGTATCTCAGCAGTGATTTTTGAACAGACATAATCGAATCTAGACGGTGAAACATAATGATCGACTATTCCTTGGTTTTCTTGGTTGTTATTGAAAAACTACAGGGTCATGGTCCCCAGAGGATACGTTTCAATCCTCTCCCCTTTGAGGTCAACCCATCGTAAGGTAAACATTTCTATCATGTGAAAAGCTTTTTTCAGACATGCATGATCCAGACGGGCTGCATGTGAACACGCAAATGTCACGTGTAAACAAAAACATGTGGATTCTGCAGCAGAATATATACATCATGCCCTGCATCCTGAACGCTCTACCCAGACACCACCCCTTGCCTGGATGCTACAGGAGGTTTCCCTGTTGTATTGAACGTGTCGGACAATCTACTGCCACGTTGTCCGAAACAAATCCTGGAGATATTTTCCAGATTTCATGTCTGAAAGTGGCTTAACACTTTGGTTTAACTACTTGCAAAAACAAAACAAAGGAAATGAATGCTCTCTGTACCTCTACTAAAGAACCATGTGATACATTTTGATAATGTACTGGAAACAAATATCAAAAAGAATATTTTTGATTCAGATTGTGTGACAGTATTTATATTCAAATCCTACAACTTGATACGGAGCACTCAGACCCCCACGCGAGCCAGCCGCATGTCTGGAGCAACCCTCCTCCCCTTTGAATAAACAAGGAGCCTCGCAGGGAGCTCTGCAGATAAACAAACCCGTCTTCCGACAAGCTCAGGAACAACACTGCTCCTCGACATCACTCACAACATGCGGCTGATCAGGAACCCACAGCGTCTGAGGGGCACAATCACATAAAAATACAGCCTTCCCTAATAAAGCACAGTATGTCACCCTACACAAAATCCCAGCTACACACACTGTCACACTCAAGCTGCGAAGTGTTGTCCAAGAGCACAGAATCAATCCCACATCAATATCGACTTCATGTGACACAGCAGAGTGACACGTCTGAGCCCACAGCACCTCTGTGTGATCTGCAGCTTTGAACCGACCGGACTGTGATTGAGCAGAGAGGCTCGGTGGAGAGGGAGAGGAGACGGATGAGTCACCACTACTCTCATCTTTGTTGCGCCTGGCGCTGAGTGGGCAGGTCAACATTGTATTGATTCTCTTATCCAGGGTCAGACGACAAGATATCCAGTTTCTTTTTAATCTTTCTGCTGACAGAGATTTTGTAAAATTTCTAAAAAAAAACATGCTTTTACAGCTTGTTACAAATCACATAATCACGTAAATGCAGAGAAAAGAGAACCGAGAGTAAAAAAGAAGTTTAGTCTCTACCCAGTAATAAAACTTCCATAAAAGGAAACTAAGTTTTCAAGAACACTGTGCCCCAGCCGCCCAGATCTATTTGAGTCCTCACCACATACCAAAAGCATCTCCGTTGCCATCCTTTCTGGGACTACCACAAGAAAAACAACAAAAACCTACACGCCAGCAACAATCCACCAAACTCGGACATCTTACGTGTGCAATGTGGAGCGATCTGAGCTCGCAGACCCTTTTCTCCGCTGCTTGTTGTCCGCCATGGTCCAGAAAGAGTGTGAGAACTTGGCATCCAATCCAAAGAGAAATCTTCCCTTTCTGAATCCCCGTGCCCACCCCCGCTCAGTGGGAAACACCCCTCGTGGGAGCTCAAAGCGCTCGGCCGCTTGGCACAGTTGGGCAAAGACTTCTTCCGAGAGCTCTCAGGCCACGTCCTCCACGTCCCCCGTCTTATCTCCTGTCTGATGTTGGGGAGTCGATTCATGCGGCAGACTCGAGTCTCCACTGAGGGGACCAGGGGAAGTAGTGATACATCTGGCAGCCAGATGGCAAAAGTTCAGCTCTCTTTCACGAGGACAGGCTGTGCACAAAGACCACACAGTTGACTGTAATACTGTACGGTCAGGATGTCACCGTTTTTTTTATGTGAAATTTGAGCTGCTGTTTGAATGTGGGACAAACTTTAGTATTGGAACTGTAACGACCTGATTGAAATCTAGAAGTCCATCAAAGCATTTAAAGAAGTTTGCCGTGCGGTCCAGCAGAGGGTGCTCTTAAAATTCATTTAGATTTTGTTGAAAGGAAAAATGTACCAGTTCAAAACATAGACTGTGTCCCCAGTGTGCTCCCCAAAAGTGAGAGCAAAGCATGTCGATAGCTGGTTGCCCCATAAATTCCATCTCCTCCGCTCTAATTGCGGGATGAATTGTTTTGTACATGCGTTCAACAATATAGTGGAACACAAACACTTAAATGAAAGTAATCGATTGTCTCACAGTAAATAAGTTTGCTACTTTTATTTAAGCCTCTTAATTCAATGCATAAAAACATTGAAACAAAGCATTACAATATTAAAAGAAGCTATTAGATGTGTACTGTGTCTCCTTGACTTCCTAGCAAACTATGTTCGTTCCCTGTCACTTTAAGAACATTTAATCAGTAGGTTCCCTTCACCCACCACCACAGTCATGCATGATAATATGCATGGTCCTATGTGGTTCAGTTGAAGGTTATAAAACACTGATGACAGATTCTCCCACTCGTCCACAAGCCAGAACTTATATGTCTTATCCAATGTAAAGTAGTTATTCTATGAAACGAATGAGGGTTACATGAGGCGAACTGACTCCCTTACAGAAACTTCAGTTTGACTGCGGTCATAAATAGTTCCAGTTTCTCACTGAAAGGCCTACATCAGAAACCCTACTGTTCCTACCCTATAGCCTGTGACATCAGCTGTGAGACTATACACCAAGAAGTACCTGCTACATGCACGCCCAGCTGGTCAGCCACGCGGCGTTCAGCATGGGCAGGCCCCGCTCAGCGCGTGGGCAGCCGGGGCGGAGGCCTGAGTAGAAATAGCCCTCAGTCATAAACATCCTCCTGGAGAGCCAATCACGACAACTCATTAGAGAGGCTGTTTATCCCTCACGTTACTCAGAGTAGTGTCGCCCTGCACGAGGGGCCAATGAAACGACAAGACAAACTTGCCACAACATGATGCAGCAGTGTTGAAATCTTGTCTATGACACCGTGAACCGCTGGTCAAAGTTAACCAGTGGCCACTAATATTTAAATCCACGGATGGAACAGTTCGACAAAATAAAACCATGGAAACTGGAACCTCCTGCCAGCCTACCAGCTTCGCTCCATTCAGTGCTGCCCCATTTAAATTCAGCCGGTGTCCCAACTTTGCAGTGTAGGAACATCTTCAGACAAAAGGGCCCGAGTGCAGACAGGAAGAAGCATGCAGCTGCAGGATGCATCTGCTGGTGGCCCCGAGGAAGGATGCAGAGCGCTCTTCATTCACAAGAGATGCAGGGGTTCAAGAGGTGGGTATCACGTTGTATCACGGCGCCGAGAGGATCTTTTAACACGGACTAGCAAGAAAGCTCAAAATGAATGCAACTTGCTTTCCTGGCAAAACTGGATCCAGGGGCACTTTGGTCTCCACAGAGGCCACTCCTTCGATCTTGCAATGTTAAGCCCGAAAGCCTGCTGACAGCTAAAAACCACATAAAATGACTGTGTGTATAGCTTTAGAAATCTGACAAACAATCACGCAAGAATGCTGCAAAGACTCCTCAGGATTTGTCTAACACAATTTAAGTCCAAATAAGCATCCGGATTATTTCGGTCTTGACACAATGACCCACAGTTTCTCACTCATCACAGGATACTAGACCAGCAAATCCCTTCAATGCCACCCGGTCGCACACCCCCCAGGCAGAGGAAGTGTACGCACACCTTGACAGGAAATGCTTAGTAATACGCTCTGTAACTTCCTCCCTGCAGCTGTACACATATTTCACCAAAGAGGTTCAGGGTTGCATACACGCGTGATTCCACAGGACACTGCAAGATCCTGAGCTAAATATCAGCAATGTGCGGAAATTAGCTCAGCGCTTCCTCTGTGTAAAATCTGTCTCTTTTCCTTCAACTGTTCCAAAAAACCTTATTGTGAGTTTGTGTAAACGTACGGCTCCGATGTTTTTGTCCAAAACAAATCACCCAATAGCTTGTTCAGAAAGAGACTGTGGTGAAAAAGGAAGCCATGCGGTGCATTGTTCAAGGATGCAATTTCCAAATCTGATCAAACTACCCAGAATAGGTTCTGCCCTGGCACACAGATAGTCCAGATTAAAGTGCACAACACGAATAACAACTCACAGACCGCCGCTTTTTTTTCAAATCTACTGGGACAAACACAAACTGTGCCACAGTGTGAATATGACACAAATCACAGGAATAACTTTTAGCCTCCTACATTCTTGCTTTCATCACAGTTTGACAGTGAGCTGCTAAAAATGGTGCGCAAATCTATTTTTAAATCGCTGCCTGTAATTTATTTCGTTTCAAGATGGCAATTTTATCCCCCTATGATTTCCAGGCTGCAATAACGTGGCTTTCCTTTTTTTGAACCCCAGCGTCTGACCACACTATTTTGTCAGAAGCACCCTGGAGACGACTGACAGCATTTTTTTAAAATTTGTATTTCCCTAAACTCATTCCTTGGAGAGAGAAACCTCGGCTGCTGCAGATTTTTACACTGATTTGTTAACCTGTTTCCTTTCGCCTGCACACTCGGATTTGAAATTTGTAAGCTGGTGTATGTGCAAACAAACCCTGAGTGAGCAGCTTCCTCTTCTGAGTTGGCGTGGGACGCAGGGATCCTGTCAAGCAGGCGCTGGCCGTTTGGTACATAGGAATGAGAGCTGATAAACTTCATCACATGCCAAGAAGAATGTAGCTATGAGACGATCAAACATAGCTGGCGTTGTAACAGAATATTTAAGCCAAATGAGGAACTCTAAAAATAAAAAAGGGGCTTTTTGTCCCATAATAGATGAACTAGTTTAAAAAGGCTGCACAGCTCAGTCATTTCAGTCTGAAGTCTCAGATTAAATCATCAGCATGGTGTGCCATTTCCTTTTGGATCCTTCCGAGACATGCTGATGACCTTTCTAACGACCACAAGCCTGCAGCGGGAGGCATGTCATAAAACAGAGAATATAGAAGAATCAAAATTGTACCTGGCATTCAGCTGTCCAGTCCACCATCCGAGAGGTGCTTGAGTTTCTGAGGGAGCGCAATGAGGAAAAAAAAGGAGAGAGAATAGGGGGGTTAAAAATAAACCAAAATGACAGCTCTCCAGCAAGGCAGCGGCACTGGTCTCAGTCGGACATCCTCGCTGGCATCTGGTCTGTGAGGTAATCTGTCGCTCTCTGGGCGCTGATCGCACTACGGCAGGCGGCGGTCTCGCATCATAACGCGTCCTAATAACGCGAGTCAATGAACGCGTCCTTCAGTGAAGACAGATCCCAGACAGGCACTCAGCAGGAGAAGGCAAGGGTGGGAGGGGAGTGTGGTGGGGGGGCACACAGCTCTCTGTCTGAGGTTTAGATGTGTGACAGCATGCTCCCTCGGTTTTTTTGTTTAACTTTTTTGAAAAGCAGGGCTGCTCGCGTATACTAAGGTTTGTGTGTTTGTGTGTGCATGTGTAAGCGTGCACGTGTATGAGTAAAGAGGATGTGGAGGCGGACCAGCAGAGGCTTGCTCATCCTCCACTTCACTGTCCAATCGCTATTAGAGCCTCCTGGCAACACAACGCCTCCCACACATGGCAGCCCTTTGAAACAAGTGTCCCTGACACACAAATTAAACCTGCACTGTACTGAACTTATTACACTGAGCCCTCAGCCGCTAGCCCTGATGTAAAGTAGACCTGCCAAGGGGCTGACGATCGCTAACAACTGCACACAGATGACATCACGTAAGCCTAATTCACTACGATGCTCTAATTACTCCATTCATTAGCGGTTAACACATGCCATGTTGGAGGCAAACAGGCTTACAGCTGGGCAAATACTCAGGTTTAAGCCTGAGGTTCAGCTGCAGAGGGGCTGTGTGCTGTGAGGTCAGAGCAACTTATCATGCACCCAGTGTCCTATTTCATCCTGTGGGCTGTTAAGGGTGAGAACAAAGTGAGGAGGGTGTCCAGTAATATTATACTTCTGCAAACCAAGCCTTGCACAAATCACAAATTTTGCAAACCTGACATCATCTACCATGGCAGCCACCTACCCTCCCTGTGGCTGCCTGTGAGAACTTTTTCTTCCAAATGTGCAATCAACAGTCTTTCACAAGATAATGCCCCAAATTAGGCGTATTTAGAAAAGTGGTGAGTGGTTTTGGAGATATGAGGTAAAAATCTACTGCTGCCACACCTGTTCCTTCCTTCCTGCAGCGACGCAAGCCAAAGCCTCTTCTTGCAACACCAACAGCGCGAAGCAGAACCCTCCCATGTACCACAAAACCTCAGAAAGTGAATCAAGCAATCAAGGGCGTGAGCAATCATGAACATGATTTGGATTTTCTCAGGGCTGAATATATACGATCTAGAGAAGAAATAATCTTGTAAATGTGATATCTAATCTGACTGATCTAAATCCTTTATTTCCTTCCAATTGAGAAAGAGCACAGGTCTGAGTAGGAAGATGAAAGAACATGATGTTTGACAGATTCAAAGAAACAGCCTCTTTGCTAGATTTCCACAGTGGAAGAAGTAACATACGGCTAATATCACCCGTCTTTTCCAAATCCCTACTCCGGCCTGTGGTCTGTCTCACTCCGAAAAGGCAATTTGCTGAATACCTTGTACCAGTTTCCCTGATGAAGGGAAATATTTCACCTGGGAGGAAATCGAGCTGCCACTTATAACTTAAAAGATTCAATATGATCTTTTCATGGCTGTAGTTCCCCCGTTCTCAAAGACATAAGTAGCTTTAAGATGTATTCACAAACACTAAACCTCCAGGGAACAATTAATCTAGAATACCCAAAGGGACCATCTAAGGGACATATTTTCTCTCGAGTCCCACAATCAAATATGACACCTTGTGGTAAAAATGATCCAACGCACTCAGGCGTGCACATGAGATTTCCATTTAGAGGAACACAGATGTTCATTATACCATGACGGACAACTACTTCAACTGCAAACAGGTGTTTGGGCGGAAACTTGGCACAACGTCACTGCACAGGATCCTAGCAATCAGAGTTTAAAATCAACCATTTCTCATTTCTCATTTTCTGGGTTTTAGGCGGTAAACTTGCCCAAAGCAACTCTAAACCCTTTCTAGTGTATCAATTTCCAACGAACGTGCCTACTATGTATAAATGGTGAATAATAAATCAAGAGCTATGCCACGATTTCTCAACATTTCAAGTGGAGCCTGGGAGGTAGGAGGTTTCCGACCCTCCCTCTTAAAGCGAGAATAAGCAGCTCAATCATGTATGATCCGGGGCGTCCATTCACCGAGGAGTTTCATGCCCTCACTGTTGATTAATTGAGACGTTCACGGTTTGATCTGCGCCCTCAGTTGTCACGACCCGGTTTCTGTCTCTACCCCCCCACCCCCACCAACCCCCGGGATGGAGCTGAAGGTAAAGTGATATAAGGAGAGGAGAACGATCCCAGCTGGACGGGATAAATCAAACAAAAGGCCGGACTACAATACATCAAAGGGCATCCCGTGCTTTGTCTGACTGCACCTTAAGACTTTTTATACTTGACATGGCAAGACCGAACATGTCATGGTACATGGTCATGAATATTGATCTAAGACTACAGGGGAAACTAGTCAATTTGCACTGATAACATCCAATTTAGAAGCACATCTGAATGACGACAAAAGCACATATACTTTTTTCTACCTATGAGCCAGTGACCTATTATAGTTTATAGTTAGATTCATCATAACAACAAGTGGATTCAAGCCATAGGAACAAGAGCTAGATATCCTCCAGAACTGGGAGGGTAACCTTTAACCTTTAAACCAACAACTGCTGCTGCAGAACAAGAGCTTTAAGATGTATCACTTAAACCTGTAATGAGTGGCAATAAGAATTGTTGATGTAACATGGAAAAAAACATTTTAACAGTAAAGTTGAGCCTGCATGTTCATGATGGACATTTGGCAACTTTTGTAACAAAATAACCTAAGTATACAGATGCTCTTAGTAGGTGTCCATCACTTTCAACCACTTTTGACGGTTTCCTTTAGTGATGAGACTAGTAGTTGACTAATTTGATACATAAGAGTACATAAATATGATTGGTTCCCTAAATTATACATTTGTTATTAATGTTTTCCTTGTGTGGAGGTGTTGGTTGCATCGATTCACAACACATCACATGCAAACAATGCATAACAGTTTTTACAGGGAAATAAAGTATTAATTGAAATATTCCTGATTATGTGCTTGCTTATGTGTGTTTACCTGCTGATGAGAACCAACCTGATGTCACAGGGTTTGATTTTCATCACCAAGTCTGAGAGCAAATCAATGAGTGGATGCAGTCGGAGCACAATGCAATGCAGGCATGCAGAGTTGGGGGGGTTGCCAAGCACATGTAAGCTCAATCAGCCACCAAAACACTTAAAATAACCTCACATTTTAACACGTCGATCTGCAGCGGCTTTGCACAACCCGACGTTAATAAAGCCACATAGAACCCTAGGGGAGCTGCTTTGCATCCGATGCGTCGTGGATGTGAACTTTTAATCGGCCGTGAATCGTGCAGCGACGACCGCAAACTTTGCAGCTACTCACCATTTCAGCACACGGTGGATGAAAAGGCGTCCGGAGCCGGAGAGAGGCGGCTTCCTGGGCTCAGGTTGTCCGCTGTGGCCGATGAATCCGCGCTGCTTCGCTTTCTCTTTGTGCCGGCGGAGGAAACATCCATTGATTTCTTTCCTCTTTTTCTGTCTTTTCTCCGGAGATTTACGAGGAAAAGCGTTTTCCCTGTGTGGATGAAGACGCACGGCGCATGCGCACACTGCGGGTCATCCTCGGGTTGCTCCCTGCAAGATAGAAAAAATATACGAAGATCAAAATCAATTTAAAGTTTAAAATATAAAGTAAAAGCTGTTCTATACCTGCAGAAAACAGGTTGAAAAAACTCAGCGATCTTCAATATGTGCACTCAAACACCAATGGCCCCACTGATTAAAGTTTATGTAGAAAATATTTTAGGAATGTTATAAGCATAATTGCATGCAAATTCAAAACACTATAAAAAGAATGGCTATGGCAAGGTCCCACAAATTAAGTGCTGACAGTAAAAGCTTTAAAAGAATGGAAAAAAAGATTTTATGAATATTATAAGAAAATCCAGGAAGTTACATTTGATCAAGAGAGATAAGGCAGTTTCCTGTTTACTTCCTCTCCTGCTGGGCGTAATAGGAAATCTGATGTCAATATTAAGTTTTCGTTTACCTTATCTTACATTTGTGGAATAAATACTTTTATTCACTTTCATTTATTTTTATTTGTAGTACACAATTCATAAGGTCAACAGAGAGGTACAAAAGCTTTATTTTGTCATGTTAACTTTAACTTTTAACTTGTATTTTACTATTTTACATAAGGGAAAGTATAAACCATGAAATTAGATGTTATGGAGACAATTCATCAAATGCAATATATTAATTCTAGCAGTAGACTGGAGTGTTCAGGTGACACAACACTTTTAGATGATCATATATATCATATATTTTAAAGCCAAACTTGTGTGAAGCCTTAACTGCACATTAATCTGAAGTTATACAACACATTTCTTATATGTCTTTATAATGTAGGCCTGTGTGAAGAAGAGAGAAAGTGGTGCAGACGATACAACACATGTTGAAGAGAAATTGCAGCTGGACATGTGTCATTTGTGAACCTGACATGTGTTTTATGTTAATGTCTTGTTTCATTAGTCGTTAATAAGCCCAGCTCTCTGCAGTCCATTCCAGTGTGTAGTGGACTACATTGGGAAAGGCTAACAATTAGTGTAAGCCAAATAGCTGGAACAATTGGTCCGCGGATGGGGAGTCAGGCTGCGGAGGCGAACCAAAGATCCTGGCAGCAAACAAAAAGTTGCTCGTCTTGTAAACACGCACCCGGGCGCCTCATTACCAAGTGAATGGATGATGAGCTGTCAGGTAACAAGTCTTCAAGACGCATGTCAATTTCCTTTAATGTTCTCAGCTACTTGTTAAACATGGAAGAGGGTGGCTGAGGGTATATAAGACACCCCTAATCTACCAGCCAGAGGAATTTGTCATTAACCGGACTAAAACATGCGCTCATTGGGAGCTCTGGGCGTCGCGCTGCACGCATCTCTGCTGGTGCTGCTGGCCCAGGGGTTCCACAGATCCAGGGACGGGGTCTTCCTGAGGCCGCAGCATCGTCTCCCCGTGCCGGACCGAACCACCGGGCATCAGCCGCCCACATACATGGTGCACCTCTACAGGAACTTCAAGGCGAACTTCTCCGGAACCTTGGACACCGCGGAGCAGGACGCAGCGAGGCAAGCGGACACCGTGAAGAGCGTGATGGCCAAAAGTAAGACCGCTTCTCCAAGGATTGTACGCATGGGGTGATAGATCAGGATGGAGACAAGATAACGGAGGGTTTTCTTCATTTAGCCTGTGCATGGAGGTTGTTTTTGCTTTGCCCACTCGAGAGGCTTTTAAATGTTAGTTTTTTTTTTATTATTCCTTTATGGCTCAATTGTTGTCCTGTCAAAGCTGCGCGCCAGACGACCTCAGAGGGTTCGAATCCACATCCCACTCGGGGGGTGAATAAGCACGCAGGGATCAGCGTGTGAAAAGGCCGCTTTTCTGTCTAATTCTCAAAGCAAACCTCTTTTTACTTAAATAGGTGATGTTGATTAGGCAGCTCTGCCAGACATCCCCCTATACAAATCCCTCTCCGGGTCAAATCAACAACTTCCCTCAGTTCTTTCTTCACACTTGTCTTGATTAGATTAGAGCTCGGGGGGATTTAACGGTGGCACAAGCAGCCAACAACTGGAGGTGTGGGACTTATTACCTGTGTGTCTGACCGACTGAGGATATGCAGAAGCCGGGGGACAGGACATACATGCAGGGATGTGTTTGGTGATTGGTTTCGACCCCGTGTTTGGTTTGAGTGGATTAATAAACGAGCGGTGGTTGGCACTTTTGATCAAGATAAATTGGCCAATGCGCCTGAACGAGGCGCAAGTTAAATGTTTAAGATGCTTTAATCCTTTAGATGAGTTGGAACCACACCTGTTCACTGAATCACAATGACCACCACCCCCCATTATACAGATGTGGGCGCAGCATATTTTGCCCCCCTACTGGAACAATGGCTGGATTATTTCTCAGTGGATTTACTTACATCGTGCACCTTTGACAATCCCCATCAATCAAGCATTGATCTTGGAAGTAGATTAAAAGTTATCAAAAGCAATATATATTGTGCATTGATTATAAAACCTAATTTAAATATCTCACTTTGCAAAACAAAAGAAGCAAGTTGACTTATAAATACCACGAAGCACAATAGCAACCAATCATTATTATAAACATATTAAATTGATATTATTATATCGATATTAGCTGAAATTTCCAGGGTTCTATTTCAGGCAATATAGCACCTATTTCAGTTTGATTATCCACCAGCTAGCAGATATATAATGTTTTATTACTAACTACTGTTTCCAAGTATGGGTCTTACATCGTTGAGGGAGATGAGAACAACTTAAATAAACACAAACAAATTAAATGGTTTACAACTTTAAAAAGGACTTCTGTAAAAAAAGTATAATAGTTATCAACTGTGTGAATAATTTGTTAAATTTAGGTATACAAAATTGTGTACCAATTTCAGTCTTTTTTCAAGTTGGTCCAACAACTGTCTTATCTCAGTGGGGTATGCAACAGAGAGCACAGGTGGCTTTCACTGTAAAGCTCACTGGCACATTGTCCTATCAGTATATAATATGAGTCATGATTTGGATATTTATGTTGATTGGAAGATAAGGCCCTGAATGATACTAATCTCTCTCTTCTCTTTATAAGGTTTGACGTACAGACACAAGCGCTGGGTTGCGACCTTCGACCTCAACAACCTGCCGGCCGACAAACGGATCCAAGCGGCAGAGCTGCGAATCCGGCTTCCTCGGACGACGAGCGATTACAACATCTCTGTAGAGGTCTACCACCAAAACGGCCAGGCATGCCACATGCAGCAGGGCTGCCATGAACAGCAGCTGGTGGGGCTGATCGGAGAGTCATCCCTGGTCACTTCATCACAGAGCTGGAAAGTGTTCAACATGACAAGTCTCCTCTTGGACTGGCTCAGGCAGAGGTCGATGGTGAGGGTTCAACACAAAAGGGTGTCCAGAAGGAAGAAGGCGCTGAAGTCAAAGAGAGCCCTGTCGCCTCCCGAGCAGCCCGTCTTTGTGGCGAGCCCGAGGAGAGATCAGGAAGTTAGTGAACGAGCCTTGCTGGTCATCTTTTCGCGCACTGGCTCGGGCGAAAACTCAAAGGCCAAAGCAAGTTTGCTTCACACTGCTGAGCAATCCAAGTTCTTGTCCCCCGGTGATATCAAAAAGGCGCGCCGGCCAAAGAGGCGCAGGAGCAAAAGGGGCCAGAGAGAACCGACAGCGAGAGGCCCACAGGTGTCCAAGAAGGGGAGTGAGAAAACTCTATGTCGCAGGGTCGACCTGCAAGTGGACTTTAATCAAATAGGTTGGGGATCCTGGATCATCTTCCCTAAGAGGTACAACGCCTACCGCTGTGAGGGTTCCTGCCCTGGTCCTCTGGGAGAAGACCTCAATCCAACAAATCATGCTTACATGCAGGTGAGTTTTACAGTGTTCATGCAGAGATGACTGTTATCATTTATAATAGAGATAGTATATCTAGATAGAGTCTTTGAAAAGACTATGGTGAACTGGATTCACTATTCAAAAGGTCAAGAGGTGACGTGTACAATGTTAGGAATGCAGCTCAAAAAAAGCTTTCTACGATAGATGTGGACGTGTAAAACTACGTGTTAGGATTTTATGTTTTTTTCTTTGTCAAATCTGAGAGTAAACTGAGTTTTAAAGTATTGACTCATCATTATTCGGCTGTTTATGAAGGGCTGTGTATTTCCCCCTTATTTCAATAGACAAAACATTTTAAAAATGTAATGTGACTGTCCTATAACTCGTAAATCAATAACCTATTTTGAATGACTCAGTATCTTTATTTCGAGAACCTGAGCGTTACGCATCTAAAATCCTTGTTTTTGTCTTTTCCTTTTCCAGAGTTTACTGAAACATTACCATCCCGACAGAGTGGCATCGCCCTGCTGCGCCCCGACCAAAATGAGCCCGCTGAGCATGCTGTACTACGAGAACCAAGAGATGCTCCTTCGACACCACGAGGATATGATCGTGGACGAGTGCGGCTGCCAGTGACGGCTGCGTCCAGCACCTCCAGGCATAACCTGGGTGGCTGAGCAGCATAACAGCAAAAATGTCTGAGAAACAATAGAAAACACTTAACCAAACGGGGGTAAAGCTCTTTGACATTTGTCACTGTACACGGTGAGATTGTAGCTGATCTATAGTTTGTAAAGAGGCTTGACTATAATTTGTGATGTGGGCTCTGGTTTGTGGGGAGGATATGTGCTGAAACACAAACTCAACAACACAAGGTCAAAGATTATTATTCTTAACTTATCATATTTGGTCAATGTAAACATGAAATGGCAACGTTAATGAATATTCCAGCACTGTTTTATTGTAAACTACCATGTGTGTAACTGTATATTAATGTATATCTATTGTAAATATTTTGTTTAAATGTGTATTTATGTACATTTTGCACATGGAGTATGTATTTTACTTTTCTTTTTGGGCATGTGAGTCTAGTAAAGTTATATATTAGTATACCAGTTCCTCATTCATCTTAACCAGTACGAGTGATCAAAAAGTATCAAAAACTGTCTGGGAAATTTGTTAAAGCAACACTGTGTATCTTTTACTGGGCAACAGCGCCCTCTACAGGTAATAGAGGAAAAGAGTAAATATCTTGACTGAAGCTTTGCCTGCATATTCCCACTCACTGAACCGAAACACAACTGAACAGTGAATATTCCTCATGATCCCTGGCTAAATGAAACAGAAGAGCTGCCTGTGTTACAAATGCACAGAACTCTGTTTAGAATTCTTCATTTTTTACAGTTTCCTCACTGAATATTGGAGATAAACACTGTTTTAATGGCATCTGAGTCTTTTTAACTGATGGACATTTTGGCATTGCCCTTGAACTAGCTTGGCCTGATTATTACAATTTACGCTGAGACCATCCGTCAGTTACACACTACTCACTGGAGATAGAACCCTTCCACTAAAGTCACATAAAGCCAGAACAAATGTTTAAGGTGAGAAGTGGGGAGGAAAATCTGCACCACTCTCCCTAATCCAAGATTAAAAAGTTGCATAGTGTCTAAAGCAAGGTTTGGAAAATAGATCGTTCTGCTGTGACAGCCTGTCTGAGCTGTGAAACAACATACTGTCCTTGGAACCTTGCTGGCACATTTACCTACACTACTGTGTGCAATACAAAGGACACATAAAAAAAAGGGTGGACTTTTCTAGTTTCACACCTTTTAAAGCATTTGAGTCATTGCCAAATATCCAGCAAATACTGTGAAGAGGCTGCTTGTTGTGACAATGCTAAACTATTCCTCTGAGGCCACAGGGCTCATTGTGGTAAAAAAATCCTTTGAAAATACACTGACTCACCAGGAATTTGCCAGAGTCACATCCATGGCAGTGGTCAAACTGGGAGTAGTGGACCAGGACTCAAAGGTAAGACAACAACATCAGCCTCATAATATTTATAATATTTAAAAAAAAATATATTGGAGCTGCAATGATTAGTGAGTCAACAGGAAAATTAAACCAGAAATTATTTTGTGAATTGACCAAATGTTTGTATTGTAAGTAAATTGATTATAGGGCTGAAAGTCGGTTAATTGATTAGATGGTTGATAAAAACTATTTAGATAACTGATTCATTGCAAAATGTCAATCATCCTCTTGTTTTAGACTTTCAGATTTGATGAGTTATATTCTTGTTAATCATATATCATCATAAGCTGAATATAACTTGGTTTTGGACTAAGTGTCAAACAAAACAAGACATTAAACACATTAATGTCGTCAATCAAAAACTTGAAACTTATTTAGACATTAAATGGACCCACAGTTATTTGATTAATGAAAATGTGGGTTAATATTGAAAATAATTAATATTTGCAGCCTACCTGGATCATTAAAAAAGTAGTTGCAGCCCTAAAATGTATTTGAGAAGTTGCTCATAAAGATATTTACTACATGTTTAAAATCTCAGAATATTCCCATTTTAATAAGCAGAAGTCAGATAAGAAAACAATAACATGTCAGTAGTGATAACTATAATATTAAATGTGTCGAGTTGCAGCTTTATTACATGTTTCTTGGCTCAGTTCAGTCCACCTCGACGTAATGTTCTTTGCTCCATCACTGACACTCACCCTGTTTCCTGCTAGCAGCCTCAAGCTAACTCATGCTAACCCACGTAGCAAAGCAGCAGCGACTCTCACACAGTCCGTCCACCATGACAGGGGTTTACTGGGGGTTTCACGTTCCTCGGGGATGTCTTGGCACTTTCAGCTGAACTGTCACACCCGAGGGCTAAAAATACACAGGCACCGAGTTCGAGCTGCTGTGTGGCTAACGTTAGCTGACGTTAGCTAGCCGCAGCTAACGTTAGCAGGCAGCTGTTGTAGCAGCAGCTGCTGGTGCGGGTGAGTTACTTCGTGTCGAGGTTTTTCAATGAAACACGAATGAGATAATGGCTCATCGGACTCGGTTTGTTTCAGTCTGACACTGGTGCAGTAAATCTAAAGCTCAGATTGTGTTAACTCTCTACTTTACGATTCATACAATGTAGCTCTTCAGTAGCTAACGTGTGTCAGTGTGCTCAGTTAGCTTACTTGTGAGGCTATGTCCATGTTTAGGCACAAATACATTTGAATAACGACTGTATGGAAACACCAGGCTCTTTATCGCGTTTCCGGGTTTGAACTGAGACTTTAAAGAAAGTCAGATTTTATTTGGTTAAGTTTGTCTTAGAGCTCCTCCAACTGAGTGGTCGATTCGTGGATCTCCCGGGAAATAACATTGGCAACTGATTTGATAATCGTTTTATCGTCGATGTCATTTACCAAAGCAATAAACCAAATAGTCACAGACTCTGTCTGAGTAAACATTGGAACGTCTGACAAGTTATAGTCTAAAGGATCAATCGATCAGTCTATTGGTAGTGGACATTATGATCTATGGTTGCAGCCCATAAACCATAAAAACATCACAATTTGTGCCTTTTCTCAAAATGAGTATATCTTATTATGTATACTTTTAATACTTGACGGCATCAGTGTGTATTATTTATTGGCTTTTACTCTGAGATTCTTACTATTTAATGAATTGGTATTTTCTGAATGTAATTTATTAAAGTGTATGTAAACTATTGATATTCACTGCCAGTAAGGAAATTAGTTTACAGCGTGTACTCCCTCCTTGTCAGATGCCAACACCTTTTTTTCATTCTGTCATTAGTGATGTGCACAATAAAACCAAAGTGTAAGAGCTTAAACATCCCTAACTTATTTTTGACTAAGTATAGCAGTGTGAGGTGGAATGCATCTGTAATAACATAGTAATAATATAGTGTTAATGTGTTATTTTTCATTGACCATCTCACACATCTCACTTGTTAGGTACCGCTGTGAAAATGGCTGAGGCAGTTGCAAACGTGGCCCGGAGGGTTAATGAAACGGTAGAGGAGGGGAAAGATAACTTGGGTAAGATTCTCCTCACACATCTCTCTCTCTCTCTCTCTCTCTCTCTCTCTCTCTCTCTCTCTCTCTCTCTCTCTCTCTCTCTCTCTCTCTCTCTCTACAGTTTCCCATCTTGTGAATGAATGAACAGCCCTGATTCAGTTTTCTACTCGATGCTGTTTCAGATTACACCAGCGGGTGGTGACAGAGACTTCGATATTTTTTTGGCGATCAAGTTAAATTGTAAAAATGTAACATCACTATGTTAATACTTCAGAACCATATATTAACATTTTAATCCCTCTCTGCAGATCTGTCCAAGTGCAAGCTCATCTCTTTCCCAGACGGTGTGTTCAAGGTCCTGAGGAATGTGGCCGATAACATCCGCGTTGTCACGTTGTCTGACAATGAGATGAAGTCCATTTCCAGCAAGTTGTTCTCAACCTTCACTCAGCTCAGAGGTAGTGGATAATAAATACACCTCAGCTATTTGACTCGCAGAAGAAAAGATTGTGTATTTCTTCACCGTTCTTCTCACTTGCTGTTTACCTCACAAATGTTGGCAGGTTGTTTTCATACTGTGACAGAAAAAGACCCGCGACCCCTCGATTAACTCATGTTTTGAACTGCCCCACAGAGCTGGACCTGAATGGTAACGTCCTCACCAAACTGCCTGACGCCGTGGGAGAAATGGTGCATTTGACCAGTATCAATCTGGCCAATAACCGCTTCTCCACCTTCCCTGATAAGCTCACTGAGATAGTCTCACTGGAGAGGATTAACCTGGAGGGAAACAGCATCACTGGTAATAATAACATTCTGGAACATGTCGTATGTATAAGAGAAGGATATGTATATTTTAAGCATTCATTTATGTTGTGTTTATATATGTTTTTCTACAGAAATTCCTTTGGAGAAGTTGTACAACATGCCATCACTAAAGTGGCTAAACATGAAGTCAAACCCTCTGGACTCAAGCACTCGGTCCGCTCTGCAGTCTCCACATAAATTTGACATTTTGTCCACAGCAGAGTCGCTAAATGATTCTGTAAACCACGTTTAGACTGCATGCTGTGTGCCTCTAACTGCTTCAGTGGGATAACTCCTTGTGCCTGAGACATAGGAAAACAAGAAAACTTGAAGACATCACACAATGCTGTACAAAAAAGAAGAAAACAGACGTGTGTAAGGATGGTATTCTCTTCACTCGAGTGTGGCATTTACTTTGTCCACTCTGTATGAACCACAAGGGGTTGAGTGGATATTTGGAGATGAATATTTTACACTATTTGATCTTTTTTCATATTTGAGATACTTGCAATTATTTATTACTTTTGATAGTATGAAAAAAGTTTTCAATTAAAGCCTTTAAACAAGAAAATAAATTGTTGGGTTTGTTATTTTTTAACCTGATGTCATTATTGTTACTGTTTAAGGATTTTTTTTATTTATGTGGAAGATGGTATTATTTTTATTGTCGATTAATCTGACAATTAAAAAAATTATTGTACACTCGTGAAAAATGTCAGAATGGCTTCCTTTAGCCAAAGATGACGTCCTTGGTCCTTCCAATTAGTTTTCTTACAACCAACGGTACAAACTCCAAAAGTAAATCTTCAAAGTCAATGCTGCTGTAGGTCTACAATACAAGTTATTTTGATGATGAAGTCTAAAGAAATAGATTTGAAGCTTAGCCAATGATGCATGGAGTCATATGAGTCTCCAATCATTTCAAAAGCATGAAGTAATGCCCTGTGATTTCTACATTAACATGGATTTACTGTGGTGACCTGCACCAAAATGCTCACTTCTGATGCGACCTGGTCACCTTAGAGACATGTTTAAGTCGATCTTAAATCCTCTATCTGTGGTGCCGGCTGCAGATGACACAGACCGGTCCATAGGTGAGTGATTAGAAGTATTTTTAGTTTGCAGACGTTCTTTAAATAGCAGCACTGCAGAGTCGGGATCACTGACGCTGATGTTTGGGCTGATACACAAGGAGAGCAAGAAGAAGCTGGTGGCCAGTATGATCATGAGAAATCAGAAATTCACTAATGACTGGGAGGCACTGCTCTAATCACACTAAATATTTATACATTTCCCCAAATAAGAAGCTTATATATGATCATTTATTCTGGTTGTAATAAACTGCCTATTTAAAGACCATAACTGTTAATGTGTTAATGAATAGAATATAATAGTCAGTCCTATTACAGGCGCTACTAGTGGTAGATGCATACAATTTAAATGAATAGATTTGGTATAGAATAGCCCATTGCAGACACTTTATCACAGAACAATAGAGATATAAAACAATATAATCATAATTATTTAATCAAATCTGAAAATAAATGTAAGTTTTAATTGTATTTGTTTTACTCGATTCTAAATTGTATGAATATATTGCAGTTGGTAAAGTCCTATGTCTTCTTATGATACAACAAATAATCAGGTCGAAACAACAGCTCAAAGTGAAAGACAACTAAACTAATTTATTTGGTTTCGGTTATTCTAAAGGTCTCATAAAATGTCTCATAAAATGCCAATATTTAGCATCAAAATAGTAAATGTTTTTTTATTCAGATTGTGTCTAAATGTAATTCATAAGTGTGTTATCAAATAGTTACAGTGACAATGTGGAGGCAAGAAGTCACGACACAGCCACAGCAGCTAATCCTGCTTTGTTAATCGGTTTACAGCTAACGCCAGTCAGCTCCATCTGTTTTGGTCTTAAAAGGAACTCTCCAGCTCCTCAGCTGCACTTCAGGGGAAATGGAGGAAAACAATCACTTTGCAGGTGCAGATTGTAGAAACCTTGATAAGTGGCACTCTGAGAAATTCTTAGCTACAGACGTCAATATCTGATGTGAGGAGAACCCAGTGAGTGTAAAGAGAGCAGCCTTCACACTCCTCATCCAGCAGCTCTCTAACGTTTGGGTTTAATCACTGCGCATGTCTGCTCCTCTGGCTCAGTGACTGCCTGTCACTCAGCTGCTTAGTCCTCCTGAACCAGTCCCCGACCAACAGAGCGAGAGTTTCCAACCAACAGCAGAGATGAGCTTCAGCATCGAGGAGCGGGGCCGGCCCAACACCCAGGACCACAGGGTGTTCTTCAGTAAGCAAGCCACTAACTATTCATTAGGAGAAAAATCCCTTCCCACTTAGTGTTATAGTCGCTTGAATAACATTGGAAAGAGAAACTTGTTGAATAACTCAAAATATACATCAATTAGATTCTTTCAATTGTGTTGAACTAAGGCTTGTTCACTTTAAATTGAACAAACATTAGGTTTAACATTTCTGTGACAAGAAATTATGGAGCTTTATAAAGGAATCACACAGTTTGTTTATCTCTATTTTTAACCTATGTAAAATATGATTATTATTATTAGGAGTAGTAGGAGGAGGAGGAGAAGGAGGCAGAGTAATGGTAGTAGTGGAAGTAGTAGGAGGACTAGTAGTACTAATGGTAGTAGTTGTAGTAGAAGTAGAAGTAGGAGGAGGAGGAGGAGGAGGAGGAGGAGTAGCAGTAGTAGTAATAATGACGTTCAAATGAATATGAGCTGACATGTCCATTCCCCTGACATAGAAAACTCTGATGGTGAATACATCTCTCCGTTCCATGACATTCCCATCTACGCAAATGAAGCTGAGGTGAGCGTCATGTGTCTATTGAATGATAAAGAGACACATTGGTTATATCTTTGTATGCAAAGGTTGCACCGCCAAGTACATCACGATAGATTTTTGTTTGCCATTTGTGTTTGGCCTTTGGAGGCTGTGGGGCAGAATGGCAGAATTTCTCTTCAATGGTGGATGGAGGTTTTCCCCTCAACACAACCTATAGGGACCTCCTAGATGAACTTCAGTGAATCTACCTGTAAATACAAAGGTTCACATCAGAGCCCAATATGTTCCTGTTGTGGGTCATATGTGAAAATAGATTTGTCGCGTTGGACGTAAGTGAAATGTCCTGTTAAACTATCTCACTGCTAATAACTGCAGGTTTTTAGGGACAGTAGTGCCTTTCAGTATTGCTCAGGTTTGGGGTCGATACAAATTTAGTGTTGCAAATCACTGCTCTGTTCAGTTATACATATTATTTCATCCCTCCATCATATGTATCATATCCTGGGGAGTCATGAAGTCGTAGCCAAGACGTAAAACACTAACTTTTTCCTGCAATAATCACTTCAAACATGAGTTGTCTGGCTGAAGTGAATTTATGATCCTCTTGCAGGAAATTTTTCACGCTGTTGTGGAGGTTCCAAGGTGGACAAATGCAAAGATGGAGGTAAATACTGTTTACGTATTAATATATTTTGGCAAACTAATCATTTTTAGTGCATTTTTTCTCTGTGTTTTCAGGTTTTCATACATAACAACATATTTGAGTTACTCATCTTATAGATCATGTCATTTATAGGGACCAGCTATCGTTTTTTCTTACACAGCGACCACAGTTTAGTTTGTCAGTGTTTCCTTCTATTTTATTTCTTCTTGCGTTTTCTCAGATTGCCACCAAAGATCCACTGAACCCACTGAAACAAGACCTGAAGAAGGGGAACCTCCGTTACGTAGCCAACGTGTTTCCTCACAAAGGTTACATCTGGAATTATGGAGCTATTCCTCAGGCAGGTCCAACTCAAACTCGGATCTGTTTTTAGGTGACAGCAAACTAAACTCTGCCTCTGCTCCATCAAACATCTCTCTTTGCTTTCCCTGTCGACAGACGTGGGAAGACCCCAACCACAAGGACGGCGACACAGGATGCTGTGGAGACAATGATCCTATTGATATATGTGACATAGGGAATAAGGTACTGAAGTTATGGATATTGAGATCACAGACAATTATTAAAGTGTTTGCAGGAAAACAAACAAATTGCATATTTTATTCTTAGGTGTGCACACAAGGAGAAATAATCAAAGTTAAGGTTTTGGGAACTCTGGCTTTGATCGACGAGGGTGAAACCGACTGGAAGGTCATTGTCATCAACACTGAGGACCCTGAAGCTGCCAACTTTAACAGTAGGAATTATATTTTGTATACAGTTTTTTTTCCCATGATGCCATTGGACACATTCCACTTAAGTCTTTATTTAATCTGGTTCTTTCTTGATTGATCGCAGGTATCGAGGACGTGAGAAAACTTAAGCCTGGATACCTGGAGGCAACGGTTGATTGGTTCAAGAGATATAAAGTCCCAGATGGGAAACCTGAAAACCAGTTTGCTTTCAATGGAGAGTTCAAGGACAGGGTAAAATATTTTCGCATTTAAATACACAGCATTGAAGTTGGCAAATATCACATTTACATATATTTATATGAACGTATTAAGACCTTTTTTGAAGCGTGAATGGTATATAATTAGTTTTTATTTTTACATTCCTTAATTTTGTCTGTTATATCTAAGCTTAAACTTGATTTTTGACTGGCGTATTGATGGGATCCATGTAAGGAAATGTGTTGTGTTCTCCAGGACTTTGCCATCAACACAGTGAAGAGCACCCATGAGTTCTGGAAGGCTCTAATCTCTAAGAAGACCAGTGCTGGCGATTTAAACTGGTGAGTTCCCAGTCAGAATATCCTCCATCGTGTAAAAAGAGGACAACAAATGTGACAAATGCAACAAGACATTGTGAAAATAAGCCTTTTGAGGTTGTTACACTTTTAAAGCTGAGGTTATTCCCTTTTCTTTCATTTCTTTCTCGTGTCAGCATGAACACCAGTGTGTCTGACAGTCCGTTCTGCTGCTCCAATGGCGAGGCCGAGGCTGCCGTTAAATCTGTGAGTCTGTTTTATTTTCACGTTTTAGTCAGTAGCCTCAAATTCTACAACCTTGATGTGAATAGACACGATAACCTGATACGACCTCGGGAAACACCAGAGGATCATTATGGTGACAGAAAAATGCTGAAGGCCTTTTCCTCCAGGTGCTGGTTTATAGAGCCTTCACAAAATGGAAAACTGCCCCTGAGATATATACAACACTTATTTTTCAGTAATTTATTTTCTTTTATTCAAATAAACATTAAAATAACAACAAATTTGTCATTCAGAATGAGTTTGATGGGCGAGCAGGGCGGCTTGATTTCAAACAGCTTTTATACATATAACACTTAAAAGCATCTGCTAAATTGAAAATAACCCTTTAATGATTTTACTAACTATTGCAGACGTGTGCTCCTGGAGCTGAAGATTCTGTTCCAAGTTCAGGTGGGTGTTTGATAGATTAACTTTTTTTTTTGCTGGCACTATGTGTTTTTGCTATATGAAAATCACACATGTCTGATCCTTTTTCAGTCGACAAATGGTTCTACTATGAGAAGTAGGAAAGAAACATGAAGATGTGGCTTTTATTGCCTACTGTCGTCCTTCGCCTGATTTCGACTCGTCTGAGCAGCACATGGACTGGAGAGACTGGACGTCACATTTCACCTTTCTGTTCACACTTGTTGTTGTTGCTCTAAGACCATGATTTCAAGCTTGACAGATCACAATAATAAACCACAATGAAACCCAGTCTATAGTGTATTGTATTCATTATCATTCAGACTTGATTGATCGGAAGTGAATAACGGTTCATTTATGCGAAAATACAAACAGAGAGAAATCAAGAAACACACAGTTGTTCTAATAATCCTCTATATAGTCCCAAAAAATATTTTTGGATCTATGCATGAAGTCATCTATGACTTGGTTGTGACATCACTGATCACATGACATCGTATGATTTGGAATAATCATCTGATCGACAAAAGCTTTACGTTGTCCCTGTATTGTCTGCAGAGATAAACATGTATTTATAGATACCCTCACAATTACTATGTCAACGCGTGCACTCACACACACACACGTTTGTACATCTATGTTAGTGAGGACATTCATAACCCCAATTACCGGTGTAAACATACAAGTAAATAGAACATACAAGTACGTATATGCAGAATATATAAGAATGCAACCCAATAAGATCTCAAAACATAGTACACAGTACAACATAATAGTGCAAACATATTTAATGGGAAGTATTTGTCCACAGGATGTAGTAAATGGCAGCTAAAGACAACAGCAGTTGTAGTATGATAGAAGCATTTACAGTAAAAAAAAAAAAAGTGAAATTAATACAAAAGGGTGACAGGTGCATGTTTACATTGAAAAGATTCAGTAACAGATCTTGAAAATGTCCTCACTCTGTAGGTTCTACGCTTAAAATGGTCCTCATAAAGGGATAAGTACAGGAACACACGCACACATACATACCTTACAGGAGGGATTTACCGCTTCTCGTCACCGGAGGGCGCTGTTGCGAGGAACAGGACGCCAACTAAGCCACGAAGAAGAGGGCCTCCCACAGCCTGTGTATCCAAGGAGACCACGGACCTGTCACCACAGCTCAGGGTCGCGAGGTGAGTTAAACATTAATTATAATAATCCACGAAGTGACAACACGCTGTGATAACAACCTCCTTCAACGCGGAGCCGGCTCGCTGTCAAGCGTTGACCTGACGCAGCGTCCGGCGCCTGGAAAGCACCGGAGCTCTAAGCGGCAGCTAACATGCTAATGCTAACAGGAGCTGAATACCACGAACCCTGTTGAAATAAGATTAGAAACTGGAGACAATATGGCTGCAGAGTCTGTTGGTGACAGACGGAAACATGTCAGTGCTGGGGTCTGTAGGTGTCTCTCTACTGCGCACGAAGCTGTCGAACGAGGGTTAAACCAAGACATTACTTTGAGCTACAGGCAGATGAGGACAAGAGTTTGGAGACACTGACATTTATGGACGTGGTCTTTTGGCCTAAAGGTATCAAAAGTCTCATGCGACACCAGAATAGATTCCCACGTTACTTCAGGACATTAAATCGCCTCCATGATGTAATGTAATGCAAATGTGACTCTAGATAAACTGCGGGATGTTTAATTTACATGTGAATTGCAAATATATTGAAAAGACAAAAGTATTCCCTCAATAATTGCACAAATGATTCTACACCTCACAAACAATAACTAATAGTCCACATAATAAGTTTCACAAAGATAGTTGTTGTCACAGAGAAGGGCTGAAACTTATCATTATTACCACCATCGATTAATCTGCTCTTTATTTTTCCCCGATTGATTTTTTTGCTTATAAAATGCTAAATTAAAATAGGTGAAAAATAAATGTCTTGTTAGATTTTCCCATGGACCAAGTGTTTTGTTTCATCAGACCAACAATAATCAGATTGGGAAAGTGAAAGCAGCAAATATGAGACATTTCTCATTGAAAACCCATTATCAAAATTCATTTTCTGTTGATAATGATGTGATCGAAAACATTTTTCCAGAGCAGGATTCTGTGATAATAACCCGGACACTTTCTTTTTTTTTCTTTTTCAGGCAAAGAACAGCGAGATGTCGTTTTTATTTGACTGGCTCTACAGGGGGCTTAGTAACGTTTTACAGTTCTTAGGTAAGTGTCACAACGAGCAGCACTACAACCAATCATCATCATGTAAGGGGAAAGGAATTCTCACAAACTGACTCTATAACTTTTTAATCTGCTGGTTTACTGCATTGAATGAATCTTTCCACATAAGCAGTATTTAAATGTTAAATGTGGTCCAGGCAGTGTTAGGTAAAGATTTGTAATTAAAAGTCATGAATTGTTGGAATAAGAAATTCTCTCCCCCTAGGTCTTTACAAGAAGAGTGGGAAGCTGGTGTTTCTGGGCCTGGACAACGCTGGTAAAACAACACTGCTGCACATGTTGAAAGATGATCGACTAGGTCAACACGTACCGACACTGCATCCGAGTAAGTGACATTTGTAGTGTTGATTGTGGTGTTCCATATTTGCGCGGTGTGTTTGCTCAGTTGTTCCCGTGTTGGACAGGTTTCTAGTTAAGACAACACCACCTCATAGTATAGTACAGTTCAGGTTGTATCCTTTTGTTCTCTTTTGCAAATATAGTACTTTTAAAGTCACCGTATTTGAAGTGATGTTCCTTTGGTGCAAAACAAAACAATCTACAGGTCTGTATTAGTGATGGCACCAGTAACATAAAGCAATCTGCTCAGATCATGAGAAACAGGTGTTTTCCTTCTTTGTACCTCAAGATCTTGACCTGTTATCTTTTCAGCAGTTCAGCCTTTTGCTAGTTTTCACATATAATCGATTGTGCTCACTCTTGTGCCAATATCGTGTGAGTATTGTGTTGCTCAAACTATCACAGGCATAAAATGCAATCTCTTCCCCCCCAAGCTTCTGAGGAGCTGACAATCGGTGGGATGACGTTTACAACGTTTGATCTGGGAGGACACGTGCAAGGTGAGAGCTTCATTTCTCACCTATAATGACAGAGATAAAAGAAACGCACATCACAGATTGTGTTACTAAATGTGTTGTCTGTGAAAGCTTTTTAAATAAGTCATGTGTGATATTCTCTACCACTAGATGTCACACTAGCAGCATCCTCTCGGAGCACAGCTATCGCTTCATCATGCACAACCCACCATTAATATTTTTCATATACGCTTACAGTTCTTGTTGCTGCCACTTGGTGTCTCTGTTTTTCATGCTACACCAAGTTGTGATGACATTGCAGTAGGATGTGAATCAACTAAGATGCAGCTACTAAACCTATATGTAAGGGACAAGAGAAGTCAAAGGCAGAATGTGCTGCTGAAGACCTGCATGAAAAAATAGACTAATCCACTAGAGCGTAAAATGAATGGAGACGTGTTTTAGGAATAATTATAACAGTACTTTAAATCGCATGGTAAGACAGTGAATTCACATTAATAGTAAATTCACTTTTATGTCGCCGAAATTGAGTCTCCGAGCGGTGCTTTCACTTGGGGTGTGATGAGGCTATTACATGTTTGAGTGGATTCAATTATGGGGACAGATCCAGGAACAGTTTTGTCTCTTTCATTTACTGTGTGTGATTTTCAGAGGAAAGAATTTATGGAAAGAATGAGTCGTTTTTAATATCTATGTTGGTGTGGAATGGTATGGTCTCACTGACTGCCATTCATACAGTTTGGTGACTTGTCATAATACCCAACACAACTCCACCTTCTTCAGCCTGATTACATAAACCCGTGTGGATGTGCAGTTAGTTTGTTCATTGTGCCACGATATTCACAGACACAATATAGACACAATTGATTTTCCTCCAGTTTCCATTTAAACAATCTGAGAGTTTCATTCACTGCCACTAAGCTGCTGCCGATTCACCGTTTCTCCCACAGCACGGAGAGTGTGGAAGAACTACCTGCCCGCTATAAACGGAGTGGTCTTCCTCGTGGACTGCGCGGACCACGACAGACTCCAAGAATCCAAGACCGAACTCGACGTAAGATTAACAGTTACAAGCTTCTCCCGTCGCGCAGCACTCAAGGTTGTCTGTTAACTCTGGATTTATAATATGATGATTGCGCTGCTCTCGTACTTCCAGGCTCTGCTAGCGGATGAAACCATCACCAATGTACCGGTGTTGGTGTTGGGTAATAAAATCGACCGTCCGGAGGCCGTCAGCGAAGGAGGACTACGAGGAGCTTTTGCTCTCGATGGTCAAGTCACAGGAAAGGTCGGCCACTTATCTTTAAATTCTCAGAGATGAAATGATTGTGAGGATGTGTGTGGGCAGATGTCCTGGTGTCGTCCTCATTCATCTTTGTCACCAACAGGGAAACGTGTCTTTGAAGGAGCTGAACATTCGACCGATGGAGATTTTCATGTGCAGTGTGTTGAAGAAGCAAGGCTACGGTGAAGGCTTCCGATGGTTATCACAGTACATCGACTGACCTGCACGACTGAGGAGGGATTCCCTCGACACGTTCAAACGACTTTGTCTCTTCCCCAACGTCGATCAAATCACATCACAGCAAAATTATTTTATTTAGCATTAATTCAGGGTTTGAAGGTTTCTATGCAAACTTTTAAGAGTGGTTCATGGTGAACTGTTAATGTGAGAGTTGTCCAGCTGCATGACAAGTTAATTAGATCACATCGTACTCGATAACATCACATGTGCAGCCGCCCACTGAGCAAGAATGTAGATTAATAGACATCAGTGTTGCATTAATTATTATTTAACTGCTTGAGTTAGAATTTATTAAGAAGCGGAATGAAGATTAAGGTGGTAACTGGTTTATAGTTTATCATAGTTTATAGTTTAGATTTGAAAACTGTTTCAGTTCCAATGATTTGAAGCCATCGCCCTCAAAGAAAATGGCCACAGCTGTTTGCTAATGTCTTCAGCGTTAGAACGGAGACGTCCAACTTCTCACTGAGGCAAAGTGACGCAAATCCCCTTAAGAGTCCAAAGAGCTGAAAGGACAACGTGACGTCCCACAGGGGCCGACACGGTGAAGTAAACAGAGTCGTGTTGAGCAGCCTGCTGATGAGTGTGTTGTGAATAATGATAATAAGTGGCTCACTCTCAGTGTCCCGGTGGAATTGGCTTGTTAATCTTGGCTCCTGCAGTTTTGATTTCTCCCACGCGAAGGCAGCTAAGTTGAGGCGCGCTGGTCGGACTGAGAGACGTCTTTTCTGAGGCTCATACAGACATTCTCTGACTTTCAGCAGCTTTACGGAGGCAGTAAATAAGAATGACCAACCTGTACTGTTAGAACATACATAGTTCTGAGTGTGTTTATTAAAGTCTTTTCATCCTTTCAATTAGTGTTTGCTACTTCTGCAATAAAACAGCGTCTCATTCTGTATCTCTGCGGAGTGTTGGTTAAAGTGGATTCAAATCCAATATGAAGCAGCAATATTTTAAATAAGAGATTAAAGTACAGGGGTTATTTATTTTTTATGATTAAGTCCTTTATTCCAGAGCAATATATGTAATGTAAAGTCAATGTAATCAGCATGTAAACTGTACAAGGTGGAAATCCTGCAGGTACAGACGCACTTTTTGATTATCTAAGAAGATATGAGAGTGCACTTTGCAAACCTGTAAATGAATATTCTTTAATATATACGTTTTCTTTGAGTAAACATGTGTTTACAATGATTTGTATGACTTTGTATCTTCGTTATTAAAAAGTTGGAAGTAGATAAGGAGGAAGGGAAGTGTGTGTGATCATTGTTTAATGTTCTCTTCTCCTCCTGTAAATTATGTATAATACAGATGTAAATGTTTGTAATGTAAATACTCTGGCTGACCTCAGAAAGTACTATTAGTTATTTATACCTATCAAGTTATATCTATTATTTGTTCCATTTGTTTTTAAGCAATTACAGTATCTGTGCAAATGGTTTCAGCTTAAATGAGAACATCTAGAAGTAGTTTGCTCCATGAGATGAGATGTTGTAATAAAATCCACCTTTTATAGACTCATCTGGGTCTTTTGTTTATTGCAGTTTTTTAATGTGCTTATATCCTTAGTTCAGGCTGAACTACTGTTTAAACTGATACGAGTGATACTAATGATAGAAGTACCAGTCAATAGTAGTAGGCCTAATAATAATAACTATAATTTACTGACTTTACTTACTTGTACGATTGTCAATTGTATTCATGTGAACTAGTAAAGATCCATCATTGCTGGGTTTATCCTCCGTCTCCCATGTGACAGTGCTGCCTTCACATAGCAGTTGCTCAGTGGCTCAGTATTTGGCAGCCAACCCTGCTGTAATTTGTTCCTCCAGCATGAGGCGGCAGCTCGGCACCAAAATAAGCTCAACAAACACCCGTATCTCATCTGAGAGGAAAGTCTGGAGCCTCCAACCTCCTCATTTTTATTCCACCGCCGTGATCGTAGCCGACGGTGAAATATTTTTTTGTTAACACCTTATTAAACATAATCACATGTAATTGCAGTCGTGGCTGTAAAACACCTCCAGCAATCAGAGCTCCACCCGCCAGGGGCAGGAGCCAAAGGTCAGGAGGAAGTAGTTCTGTGCTGTGAAATATTTGAATTAGCTCACCCAGCTTATGCTTCATAAACACATTACTCCACAGAGCGTGAGATCTGTGAAAACAAGGCTGGTTCCTTTATGCTGAAAATCTGTTTTTAGCTCACAAGCTAAATTTAAAATATTGATCCTCGGAGGTGAAAGAGCTGCAGATGGTGAAGTAAGGAGCCTTTATCTCTCAGATTCATTCAGTCTCCCCACCTCAGCCCAGTGTTTCTTTCTTTAAGGAGGGAAATGGTGTGTGACGAAAACCTAATTCCTCCCCGGATGATAAATCTCAACCCCGAAACAGCGAGAAAAGATTCCAATCAACACACAAAGCTTGGCTCCCGGTGCCTTTATTAGTAAAGTGCTCAGCCTAGAAGTACATTCTTTATGTTACTAACATGCAATACTAAAAACAACCAAACGTCTGGCCCATCGATAGCATGAATGAAGACATGGCAACGAGATTCTCATGGAAAGAAAACAAAAATTACAATGTGAATTCAAGTATACACACAGAACTTCAAGTAATGCACACGTTGTTCTTTTCTTTTTTTTTAAAGAAACACAAAATACAGATTTTCAAGTTGCAAATGAAACGTAGTTGTGCCACATTCTTTGACATGAGGAAGCAGAGGACAGTGAACTGTGGTTTTCAATAAAAATTAATCCGACTGGAAATATAGGTCCTGTGTAGGTGTGTGTGTCTGTGTGCGCGTGTGTGTGTGTGTGTCCATTGAATTCCCGAACACATCAACGATTTAAAAACTGCTATGAGCTGTGGTGCACCTTTGTCATAAAGGTAGCTTGAAACCATGGTAACCTGAAGTCCTCGCGCAGCTCACCTCACAGATAATTGGATCTATGTACACAATCCGTTCAGAAATACACAACACGTCGCACTGAGCTGATTTAAAGGAACGTTCCATTTGGAGAGACGGGGCTCATTCGCCTGTTTGCTGAGAGCTAGAGGAGAAGATTGGTCGAGTAAATATGAAGCTGGATGATCAGCTGACCTAAACCTACAATAAGCATTTTACGGTGCCCAATATGGAATAAAACAGCAAATGAGAAAAACGCAAACTCAAATCACACAAAAAGCTGAATTTCCTTCCAATTGAGAAGATGGACAGTGCTTCTGTCCAATCAGCAACAAGCTTCGCCGACAGCCGTCACCTTCCTTTTCCATTAGAAGTTAATATTGTTGTGTTTTAGGATTTGTTGTTGTGTTTTTCGTGAATTGCAATTCGGGGCCACCGTATTTTGGCCACTTGCAGAATAACGTCTCGAGAAGACAAAACACATTAACAACATTATTTCAGTTACTCATTTTACACACTGAACAACTAAGGAGAAACGTTAGCTCTTATTTAAAGGCGTGTATCCGTTTGCCTGATGAATATAAATCACTCAGTTTTTCAGCTCTGGTTTAGGTCTCTACCGTCTCCTGAGAAAAATATCTGACTATTAACCTGGAAATGCTTGTTTCTGATTGGCTCTGAGGAGGAAAGAGATGCTAGTGCGACGTTAGCGTGCGTGAAGCCGTGAATCAAAGCAGAAGATTTACTTTGAAAGCATTTTAAAGGATTTAATTTGAACCTGTAGGTTTGTCTGGATGAGCAATTCGATCACAGTGTTCCCAGTGTGCCATTTAATGCACTGTAATTATGAAGATATAAGACTGGGAGCATTGGGGAAACCTTTATATTACAACAACCGTGAGCACTTTTACAAGGGGTTCTGTTCTGGAGTATTTCTTCCCCTGGACAGTCCATAATGTTTCATAAAAACTTTGCACTGTGGTTTCCATAGAGTCAACAAATAACATATAAGATGTTTTAGTCAGCAGCATGGAGAGTAACATTATTTTGGAGGATACACATATTTGTGGACTGATACACACAAGCACAGTAAATCTCCCTGGCTGTCAACCAACCCTGGAGGGTAACAGCTGGAATGAGTCCAGATGTGAAAGTGTATCGGCCGGACTTGGGCTAAAGATGTTTATTTTAATGTCAACTCTTAATGCTAAGCTAAGCTAACCTACCCGACACAAGTGCGGTATGGATCTCCTCCTCTAAGTTTCGGCAAGAAAGCAAAACAAGCTCCCAAACTGTCAAACTGTTCCTTTAAATCCCGATCTCTTGTCATTCCAGTGGGATGACGGCTCTAACACTCAAGCAATTGTTGACACAATACAAAATTACTGGTAATCTCTATATGCATAGATGGCGGTCGGACAAGATCTCTGATGGACTTTAGCTACCTACGGCGCAGGAGTCAGTGGGTCCTGCTTTTCAGGACGGCAAAACAAAAAGCTCTGTTGCTGAAAAAAAACAGAGCAGAGAATGAAGCAATTACACTTATCTAAGACAAAAAAAAAAACGGGTCATTATCTCATCACTGGACCTGCCCAGCAACACATCACATCCCGGCAGGATGATACACAACTCCACGCCTCCTCCGCAGTCCAATCCCAAAATCTTTTGCCTGTAAAGGAGAGAGCCATCCCTGTAGATTCTCCAGGCCCTGCAGCCGAGACTCTGCTCTCCGCTGACAGTCCTACCAGATGTATCCTCCGTCGTCAGCCTCGCCTTCCTCCTCCTCCTCCTCCTCCTCCTCCTCCTCCTCGCCGGTGTCCTCCACCTCCTTCTCCTCTTCATCCTCCCATCCCACCCCGCTGCCAAAATCTCCAGAGTATCCAGCCACCTCATCTGGAAAAAGGTAAATGTATTAGAGCTGGAAAAAAGTTATTTCATTCCCAGAAAAATGTGTTATCTGGTAAAAATCTGATATATTTTATTTTTTATTGTTATATTATACATTTGTTTATTTAATGTATTTGGGTTTTGTTGAAAAAACAAGGAATTTGAATACTTTGACAACCTTTAATGGCATTTTTCCAAATTATTGATGATTGATAGATTAATTGAAGATTTTAAGGAATAACTGATATATCACAATAGTGATTAAGGGAAAAAAACTAAGTGATTGTGGACAGATGCAGCGATTGCTTCCCATCTGTACCTGCTAAAATAATATTCTAGTCTTAAAAACCTTTTGTGAAAAATCCCAAACTCATAAGTCAAACTCATGAGTACTTAAAAAAATCTGTCATTTGAATGATAGAAGAATATCGCGGGTCAGTCACTGAACAAAAAGACTTCACAGGAAAAAAGATGAGTTCACAAGAAGAAGATTTTGCAAAGTGTGAGAAATGTCGGTTCCCTCTTACCACAGTCGGGGTTGCCATGGATTCTGGTGCCCATCATCTCTCCACCATGCTGGTCCACGCACCAGCACTCCCCTCGGCTCTGGTCACACTGCACTTTCTTGTAGTAGCCGTCCTCGTCACAGTTGGGAATGTACATCCCTGCAAGGACACACACACACAGACACACACACACACAGGACAAGTTCAACTTCACTGCTTTACTGCGTTGCTGTTATTTATGTGTATGGTTCCTTTTGCCCGAGGTCCCTATAGTCCCTTGATACTCCCCTGGTCTCCAGAGGTGTTCTAACACGACTCCGGCTTTGGAGCCTGTGCAGCGTCGTTGAGCTTGCTCGGTTGATACTGGAGCGTGGGGGGGATTTCTCGGGGAGCTAAACATGGGTGTTAGCCTTGCTCTTTCCCAAAGCCAGAGCTGCCCCCCAAGCCCCCCCCACCCTCCACCCCCCCACCTGATTAGGGCCTAATCCCAGCCATGAGCTTGTGATCTCTTTTAATGAGCAGCTCTTCCAGCTCCAGGCCTGCCGCTCCGGGGCGCCTTGTTACATAAGCACACCCGGAGACCCCAAGCGAATGGAGGGGGGAAGCGGGCCAGCTGGATGGTGCCGCTCATGGCTCGCCACTCGGTGTGAAAGGATCTGGAAGGGAGTCGGTGGTGATTTCCCATTCCAACAGGTCTGTCTGTGCGAGTCGAGCAACCCTCAGTCAAACACTTGTTGAACTTTGGGCACAGTGAGAGAGAATGTGTTTACCCGGCTTCTTCTTGGCCGCCTCCTGCACCTGGACCCTCTCCAGCTCGGCGAGGCATGGCGGCTCTGTGAGAATCGGATAGAAAAAGAAAAGTGATGACAGGCAATACTTAAGAACGGTCCCCCCCCCCCCCCCCTCAAACTTCATCTCAATCAATGCCCCTCATAATTACACTTTTTTGCCTGTACTGATTTGTTTAAGAAGTCCTATATTTCATTCCCTCAGAGCCTGATCGATCGCGGAGAGCTTAGGTGAAAGAACATATGGATGTAGTCTGAGAGTGACGAGGATATGAGCTGGCCCTGGAGAACAAAGAAGAGACTTATCGAGCTGCTGTGGAGGATTTCTGTTGTGTTTGCACAAAACTAGATGATTCATGGGACGTCGTCAAGTCTCTGAGGCTTTGCTGTCGAGCCCCAGAGGGAAAGGCCTTGTTTTGATTATTTCTTAACATTCAAAATGTGTCCAAATAATTATCATGTAACCATTGTTACTTAATGGTTAATGGTGAAGTGTGTGTGTGTGTGTGGGGGGTCAGAGTCACCGATTGCTCGCAGGTTAAACATCCGATCAATGGGATAATCAACGTGCAAATGAGGTTACTGCCAGAGTATCCTGTGTTTTAGAGAAGGTCAAATGGAGCAAATCGAGCACATGTGTACAGATGGAAATGCACCGGTTCTATTAACAATTCAACATTTTGAAAAGGCTTCAGAAGAAGAGGCCTTGGTTCAAGTTTGACATTTGGGGAAAATACACTTTCTTGATATTAAGCTGTTCATTTGAGGGAAGTGCTGCTTCCCTGGTGTCGAGGTACAAACGCAGTCATACGTTATATGAGTCAGAACAAAAGTCGGTAACTACACACCAGTCTTTTCAGAACCGGGTTGCTCTGCCACTCAGCCTTGGAAAGGGATTAAACATTAAAGTCACGTCACTGAAAACCCTCTGTCTCCCTCTGATGTAACCTCGCTGTTATTTCACCCTTTTTATTTCGAGAACTTCACTCAAAATAGACTCCGCTCTCACGGCTGCTTCTTCTACTCACTTTCTCTCCAGAAGCAGAGGCACCACTCCGCCGTGGAGACCTTCCCGTCCTTGTAGCTGTCGCAGGAGTTGAAGAAGGGTCGGATGCAGACCTCGTACTTGTCCAGGTTGATGGCGGCCAGCTCGGCCTGGTCCAGATACAGGTCGCTGTTGGTGTCCAGCCGGGAGAACATCCAGCCGATGGATTCCTTGCAGCTGGCCACCAGGCTCTTGTCCAGCACTGCCAGAAATAATTTCGCTTACTGTTTACACTACAGCTCTTTGCACGGACAATTGATTTGTTTGTTGGGAGACAGCAGAGAATAAAAGCCGCTTTGAGAGTTCCTAACCTGAAGCGGTGCCAGCTCCGAGCTTGCCAGAGTTATTCCGCTTGGCGTTTCCATGAAGGAGCTGGAACCAGTCTCTCAGGCGGTCGCTCAGGTCTGCCAGGTCCTGGCCGGTGCAGCTCTCTAAACGAACAAAAGAGGGAATCCCAACATTCAGAACCCTGACAGACACTCAACAGCAATCTGTCTCACCTTCCCAAAAGTGCAGGCAGCCGCTCGGCACCGCTTCACATTGCCCTTACTACCGTAGCGTGAACAGAACAAAAGAGTGTGAATCTATTGAGGTTGTGTTTTCACGCTGTGATTTTATAACTGTCTGATCTGCCAATTAACGAAAACAATTATTTTGAGATCAACTCCGCTGAAGCAAATTGCTGTTCTCCAATAAAAATCCCCTTTTAGTCTCAGGCTAAGCACTTGTTCTGAGCTACAGATGAAAAACAGGGGTAACATTTCATCCTTTTGATCAATTGGCATTTTCACTTGCCGGAGAGCACAGACAATCAATAGTGTTTGGCTGCAATGATAGATAGTGTCCACTCTAAATAATTAATGACTACATGATTGAAAGGGCAGTTTAGCCACATGGGGGATATTTGGCTAACAGTAATCTCTAAAATTGGCAGGTATCGATCCCAAACATCAAGCATTGGATTTAATAGTCGTCTCAGTGAATCTTGCACCCATCCTGCAGGGCGGCGTGCTGCGTGTGCCCCCCCCCCCCCGGTGAATCATCACTTTCCCTTTTTTCTTTTTTGAAACCTTGACTCATGACAGTGATGCAGACATGGAGATGGAATGCCCCCAAAAATTGAGATGCATGAATCTCAGAAGGTGACGAGAGGGAACTTGCCACGTTTGGTGTCGGCGCTCGTGACGGTGACGGAGGCTGTGGCGCAGGGGCAGAAACCGGCACACATGACGTTCAGCTCTTTGCCTGTGAGGCAGGCCTGCTGCTCCAGCTTACACTGTCAGCAGAGAGAGAGAGAGAGAGAGAGAGAGAGAGGAGGGGAGGTGGGGGGCACAGATGCAGTTAAAATATTTATGGGGGTGACCGCAGGAAAGAGAAATTCCTCATTCGGAGGAGACACTGCTGCACTTAGAGGGAGGCGGCAAGAATGAGCTGTCATTTTTTCCGCCGTCTTCTCATGCAAGGTCAAAATTAAAAACTATACATAAATCAATAAAGACTCCTGGCGGTGGCCGGTGTACGGTGATGCTGCTCAAGACGACGTCCGCCATCAATCACGCGGCCACGTTGAAATGGCGCCCTCGTCCTCCTGCGAGCGGTGATGAACTGCGCTGCCCACGCTGCGCCCTGCGTATGTGTCAGCGTAGCAGGAAACAGCACTTGACTGGACTCCTCTCGTTATTTAAAAACGATGACACGGCCACTTTCCATTTCTTTTCAAGGCTTTATGGAGCCAGACGCCGGCGATAAACCAAAAGAAGAATTATCTGGGCTTTCAGGTCTAAGTGCTTTCAAAGAGAGATGCTTTCCTTTTTTTTTTACCTCGGAGGCGTAGTTGTGTCCGTCAGAGCCGCACACAGGTGAGGAGGCCGCCACGGGACAGGGCTTGCAGCTGCTTTCACCGGCCTCTGCATTCCCCGACTGTTTGACTCTGAACATGGGAGGAGAAGAAGGGAAGTTAACATGTCAGTTCTCCAAAATTACAAAAAGAAAACACTGCTATTTAACCTCTACCCCAGGGATTTCCAGCATTACATTCAGTACATGGATATCTGGCTGTGTGGCCCCCCCCGGATACAAAATGTGTTTGTGCTGCTCACAGTGGATTTAAACTCTGGGTAAAATCCAGCTCTTGTATTTACAAGATCAAGTATCATAGTGACGCACTTACAGAGAATTATCACCTGAATCTGTTTCTCCCTTCAGATTAACAGAGCTTCAGCACATATCAGCTCATCCTTTATCCGACAAACACAGTTAAACAGTAGTAAGTGACCATTGTGGAGCATTTAGAAGCTAATGAGGCGCTGGTGGGGACCAAAACCAGAGCCCAAAGAGAGAGGACAGTGGGAAAGATTGCTAGGTGACAAAAGACATGATGCCAGATGAATGTTAATGTAGCAGCTATGGAAAGATGGTTGTTACTTTTGGATTCTGTAAGCACAAAGGATTCCTGTTGCAGCCGACGAAGCCAGAAAGGGATAGATTAAAAAAAAGAACTAGATTGAAGTGAGAAAATATGTTTTGCCCTTTGTGAGAATGGCTCAATTAATATCCACCAGCTTGCTGAGGTCAAACACAGTAACAGTTATAAATCTCCTCTAACAGGATCTGTTTTCATCGCAGCTCATTTGTATCGCTCTCCTGCAAAAACTGCAGCATTCGCTACAACCACAGCAGACACTGGTAATCTCCCTGTTAATATTTGGACGTGTGGCTTCATAAAAACGTCCCTCTGCTTGCTCTCCTCTCGCACAGTGATCGACTCCACGTGCACTGTGCACGAGCATTAGGGCTCTCCGCAGCACCACTTCTAAGCAGGCTACCTAACGATGCCGGGATGGTTTAGTGTGGTTGCGTTCGTGCTTATCACCCATTATTCCACACAGTCCCCTCTCATCTCTGGAGTGACTCTGTAAATGAAGCACTTTATTGAAAAAGATAAACGCCTGCCGCCGCCGGTAGACTTTGCAGGTAGTAATAATTCACTCCATTAGTTCTTTTCAGGCTGCAACCCTGCTCATTTGTTTTGCAGGCGAAGTGGAATTGATGGCAGTGAAGGGACAGATAAATGATTTTTTTCACTGGAGGTTTACTACAGAAAGGCAAAGTGTTTTTTTTGTCTCTGAAATTCTTATATAAACGCAGGTATTAAACTGTGTTAAAGAGTTTTCTGTGTGATTTAAACCTCGCCCCTCCGCTTCTAGTGCCACTGATTAGTCTATAAAATGGTTTCTAAAGCTCAACACTGACCGTTCAGGGACATATTATTCGCCACACAAGGGGAAGTTGAGGACGTAGAATTCAGTGTTCATGTGGCGTGAGACATACAATCACTGTTGCTAGGTGACGGATAATAAAATAAAAGCAAAAAATGTCTATTTTAAAAAGCTTTCATGTTTCCTCTATCTCACTGTCTTGTCAGGGTAAAAAAATGGCGTGATAATTAAAAGTATTAATAATAACACTTAAAAAGTTACTTCAGTGGGCAATCATTTCTTTAAATATCGACACACAGTATGTCACAGTGATAGAACTGTCACCATAGAATGCTGTTTTTGGTAATTCATATATTTTTACTCCGATGCCGACCTACACTTCTGAAATAAAGCTTAACTATCCAACTAACTTTAGTAGATGAAAGGAAAAGACAGTTAGATAACTAGCTTCTCTGTAAGGCTGCACCAGAGGCTCAATATAAAGATGGACGACATCACAGCTTCCCAAAAATGAAGCCAAATCATCTTGATCGCCCCCTGGTGGCTGCAGTATAGATCATAAACCCCGCCTCCTTCAAGTTAGCAGACAGGGATGTCACGTTTTATTCAAACATTTTATTCGTACGTGGAGGAAAACGTTTTTTATCCGAACTGTAGAGAGGTCCATCTTTATATACAGTCTACGACAACATAAGTAAAACAACGTTATAGCTCAGGGAAGTTTCGGACTGTGTACCTTTATGCTTTTGCAGATGTACATTTTTATTCTGGCTCGACTGTGAGTTCACAATCCATGTAGCTTTAAATAATTAAATTAATCGTGCATTCTTTCATTATTAATGCTGAGCCAAAGGAGTTGATGATACATCATGCATTAGTGCATGATGAGTCATGTATTAGTTGTGCATTAATTAAACATAAGGTATTTGCACTTGATATCAACTCTTACCCCATAAAAACTGGCACATATCTTTACTGTTTCTGATAGAACAGCAGTAATCAACACATACAAAATACTTTGATGAGAAAATAAATACCAGATTTTTATTTCTTAATCACTAGTGAATAATTAATGTGAATGTTAATGGAATGAAATACCACTAAACTGAAATATTTAACTCTGGAAACCGTTTGTATGCTTTCAAGTGGTTTTAGTTCGAATCATATTGAAATTGATATGTTCGCTTCTCAAGTAGAAATTTACAATTTCAAATTTATTTTTAAATTGCTCAAATTCAATGGGCTAATTTTGGGTCAGGTAAAAAAAATCATGTTTCTTTATTTTCCATGGTCTTATTCATAAAGTTTAAGGAAATTTAAATGAATGACCCACACATATTTCAGCGTTATAGAACAATTATTCAGTCGTGATAAAAGTTAAAATATAGATATTCAGCTGACATATCTGATGTCCGAGTTGCCTCCTTAACTGTCCATGTTCAGTTTCACCACATCCATCCACTCATTAGTCACTGCTGTGGGTGTGGGGGCTGCAGTGACTTCACTTCGGACTCGTGACTCTCTCTCTGTCTCTGAGTCGAATCAATACATCTCCACCCGGATGCTGACACGCAGCGATCGGCTGTCGACACCACAACACGTCGAGTAACCACATCGACACGACTCGGGGGGGAAACCGGCCTCCACCCACCTGTGCTCCAGCTTCTTGCGATTGACACACATGGCCCTCTGGGAGCCCTGAGCGACGCACATCTTGTGGCGGCTGCACTTCACATTCTGGCACGGGTCCTTGGTGATGTCCATGGCTGCGAACACAAAAACAACAACGCTGAAAATCCAGAGGTGTCAAACACAGCTGAGGTGTTTTGATTTCAACACCAGGAGAAAAAAAACTCATCCTATGTTTCCTTTTTTTATTCATCTTTTGCCCCCAACCCCCAAAAAAGAAAGCAATTTTATGTTCTGTATAATCAAGTTTAAATGATCTTTTGTCTTAACGCAATTGTCTTTTTCACCGGAGACGTATGTAATATAGATGAAACTTGCGAAGACAAATATTCTGGCAGCGTGCACAAATGAGCCCATTGATTTTCTAGTCAGCACTGCTGAAAACATGGACGCCTAGCTGTCATTAGCGAGGCAGCCCATCGTCAATAGCACCGCCCGCAGTCTCCGGCGGCTGTCTCTGATTGCGAGAGGAACCTGACAGCCCTGACTGAGCGTCTCTTTCTCTCGGCCTGTCACATCTCACTTCCCCCACGTCAACTTATCACTGGCTCTCCCCAGTTTGCCTTTTCTCTGGCTCTCCCTCCCTCTCACACACATGCTCCATCTTTATCTCCCAGTCTCCCTTTCTTTCTCTCCTCTTCCCTCCCTCCCTTCTTCCCTCTGCTGCATCTCTTTGGAGAGTTGAATGGTTCAATGCTAGCCTCTTTCTCTTTTTTTTTTTTTTCCACTGATAGACTGAGACGGAAATAGCACTGTGTCCTTCACCCCCCCCCCCCCCGCTTGGTGGTCAATGCCACCCGAAACTGCCACGCTCGCCCGGTCCCATTTACCACCATCGCCGGAGACCGAGGCCTTGCAGACTCTCAGACAGATTTAAGAGTGAGTGGCAGGCGGCGCTCGGCGAGAGAGATCTAAGCGGTGAAACCCTGAGTCAGCTCCGAGCAGCTGCTTTGTAGTCGACACAGTCAACAGACGAGGTGGCTGCCAGCCAGATCCCCGGGAATCCAGCGACGAGGTGACACTTTGATGCTGCAGGAGGGAGGTAGGAGGGAGCGGTGGACTTTCATGGAATCAGTGGATGACAAGGTAACTCTGAGGGATTCCAAAAATACTGGTAGGAGGCTCTGGGCCCGTGGTGCTTTTGTAGCATGAGAGAAGAAGACTAGGTATGAAACTAAGCTGTCGACTTGAGTTTACAAAGAGCCAAAGTACTGCAGCACTTCCCAGCTGGATGGAGTTCCGGGAGTCAGAGTTACAGAATGTGCAATTTATTATAGAGGTAATGAATTTGTCCTTCAGGAAAGCAGGTATCTCTCCCATTTGAACAAGGTTCTGAAATATCTATACACCAGTGTTTAGTTCTGTAGTGTTGTTCGCAAAACTTCCGGGAAGTAAACTTGAGGAAGAATGCAATCTAGTTATTATATAGATTTTTGCCGGGAAATGCTCACATTTGCCATCACATATGCACACTATTACTAATAACTAAAAATCTGCTTGATGGTAATGTTGTACTATGACTATTGTGTGTATCATAATATCTTTTGAGCCACACTCGATGTCTGATGTTTTTCAGCTTCAACCTTTTCCATCAGTTCAGTCCATCATTTTCTCAGAAGTACTAAAATTACAAGAATGACGCACAACTTTGACTTCACAGAGTAGATCAATGTTTCCTCTCTCACCTCACGTTGCAACTGGACTTTAAGCTTTTGAATAAATTGCTACCAAAACTCTGAAAACACCATTTTCCCAGACTCCCACTGCATTCAGAGCGAACTTACAAACAATCCACAGCAAAAAGAAGAGCAGCTTGTAACGTGGGCACACAGATAACATCCGTGGGATCAAACAATGTATTTGAAGAGGCAACCCGCTGCTGCTGCTGCTGCACAACTGCAAACGCTCATGAAAGAACATTTAGATGTTTGGAATGCTACGTGACCGAATCACAGACTGAGGTGCTTCACAAATGGCGCAGACACACTTCCTCAAAGCCTTCTCTACATTGTTTGTATTCATTTGGTTACAACTGCAGCCAAGGAACGATGGAACGGCTTTTGGAGTCATTCTACACAACTCATGTTTTAGAGGGAGGGAAATATAATGAGGGCAAGGCACGGGGGTCGGGTTTCACAGGGAGATGGTTCTTGGTTTGAATCCTGGTTAAAAAAAGAGAAGAAAAAATAAATTGGCTTCGTGAAGTACAAATCGGTGAATTTGAAATGTGCTCCTCAGAGGGGAAGAGACTTGTAGCACTAAGCCTCAGCAGAGAAGCTCAGAGAACTGGATCCTGGCAGTGGTGGTCGCCAATAAAGTCCAAACAGTCATACCATATAAAGCATTTTGTGACCCACTTGACTTTTATTCACTTCATCTGCTACAACACCTATTCTGCCCGGCCGTGATTTAACCCCACAGGCCGATCGATATACACCCAGACTACGACAGAGGACGATTTGTCTCCTACTTCCCCTTATTTAAAAATAAAAATATAACCTTCCATAACTGTTGGCGAACATATAATTTTAACTGTTTCTTTTACGGCAAAGAAAGTCATCTCATATTTCCCGAGCGTCTCAGCAGATAACATCTCTTCTCATCACTCAGGTTTTCCTCAGGTGGTGGAGGAGGGTGGTGCTTTTGTTGAAACAGACTCCAGTCACGGACCATAAACTTTTATGGAGGAATAGAACCAAACTCCATGTTTTTTTAGTAGTGTAATATACCGCGAACCATTCCCACTTCAATGTAAGGGATTTGATTATTTCTTGACCAGTGAGCAGCTGCTGTAAACCTGCCCTCCACTCACAGAGAGAGATGCAGCTACAGGCAGTGCTGTGAGCCGTGCACTGAGCCAGCGAGAAGAATCAAATAGAACCAGAAAACAACTCAGAGAGCAAAATCCTCCACCGAAGCTCCATAACCAGCTCCGTCCTGTTTGCATTACAAAACATTTTTTGAACCTGCATCCGAATCAAGATTAAAATACAAAGCGATCAAGAATCTAAGAGCCAAGGATTATTTTTTGAAGTAATTCCTGCTGAGAATTATACAGCTTGAATTGTGCAAAATTTCAATGGACGAACCTCAAGACTACTTAATCCTAAATGCCATTGTGCCACCTACAGTTGAAATGCCTTTTTGCCGGATACCTGTGCATATGTCTAAATCTTGGAGCTAATCACTAAGCTGGATACCAAGATATTGTGGAAAGTGAACACAATTTGAAGGAGGATGGCGGAATTTTTTTTTTACAATGGAAAGTCTTCTTAAATCCACAATAATTGGCGAATAGTGGCTTAAAAGAACGAGGCTAAATGCGTCCCGGACCACATCTGAGTGATCGAATCTAAAGGTGTCTTGGTGCGTTCATGCCATTGACTGTAAATAAAGATGAATATCAATACAAATATTACCATCTAGAGTAGAAGACCTCCTTTGGAGTCTCCACAGTAGCGATTGACAAATGAAGGTGCTGTTTCTACTTCCGACTAATACATGTGTTCTACCAATCATGAGTCTGTCCAATCAGCTATATCAGCTGGAATGAACAAGAACTACCAAAAATGACCAATACCATCTTTGAGAAAAATGTACTTTGACTTTTGAGTTAATGTCCCAATCACTCACATGGAGGAGGCAGGGACTATGACCTACACTGCACCCAACCACCAGGAGGCTTCACTTTTTTTTTGGGGGGGGGGGGAAGATTAGCTTGAGTAACATACAACCTTTTATATTATACTGCATGTTCCCATAGAAACACAGCTTGGTGTTTCTATCATGGCGTCACACGGTGAAGTGCAGCTCTCCTCCTGCTGCGATGCCTCGCCATTCATGAGAACTTCAACCGCCTCCAAGCAGCGGTGTAAAAAACCCTGCACATCCCTTACATCCAGAAGTGTTCCTTCACACCACCTACATCTTGAAAATAAAAGCCAAACGCAGCATTTAATTTGCATGAAAGATCAAGGGTGTTTTGTTCTGCCTCCACTCACACTGCTCCCCCGGTTGTTGTTTGCACCGCGCTGCATTTAGATTTCAGTGCAGGACCAGGACCTGATAAGGGGAATTATGAGTTTTAAATTCTCCTGTAATCATATCATTATTTTCATTATTAGTATTATTAACTACTATTACTGCCCTACTACTGAGTATGACGCCTCGCAGTTGGACAGCGTCGCCCATCCAAACCTCTCATCAACAATTTGTCTTACATTCAAACTGTCACAACGTGCTTTTTAATAAGATGTTTTTAGCGGGTCTGCACAAGGAAGTCTGCAAAAGACCTGCTAATGAGCTGCCAAGAAGTAGTAGCACGGATCTGAAACTGAAAATACTCTGACAGATAATAAAAGCCTGAGAGAGATGAGCCCATCTGACAGCTTTGAGTAAATTAGCTTCAACTGGATTTGCCGTTACTGTCATGTTAAAAGAGCCTTCAACAGCCTTTGACTTAATTGGCTGCTGCTTCTTTAAAGCAGTTTCTTTCAATCAATTTGAATGGAGATTAAAAAAAATCACTTACTGATAATTAGAGAGGATACAACCCACACGTCCACCTCTTATTATCATGTTCGGGTCTTTTCCTGAAGTCGTACAAATGGATGCATGATCGTAGTCGCTTGTTTTTATAAAAAATATATCAGGTTTCTTTCTCTAAGCACAAAAGAAGTCTAATTAATCTGCAGAAATAACGCTGGTCAAGGTCAAATACAACCGCTCCTCTGCTAAGCCTTAGCAGCGGACACCCTGCTGTTCTGAGACGTCCCTCAAACGCTCATTTAGAGAAGGACCTTGAGTTGTCTGAAGCCTCCGCCCGGGTCTGTTTGTTCTTTCCGGGGCGTGCAGGTACACTCAGCCGGAGTCTCTGCCGTCATGTCGGATTTGCAACGAAGACAACCTTGATCAATTAGGTTTTGCGGAATTAGTCAGCGATGGGGATTGAAATCAATGGTATTTAAATGAGCGTCGCCCACGCGGCAGAGAGCGAGGTGTTTTCTTGAGATACATTCTTCATTCCCCCTGTTGTAAGAACAGATGACCGGGATAATGTGCGGAGCTGCTTCCTCTCACATCTTTTCTCCTTTGAGGCAGGACCTCAATGATTTTTAAGTGAGGCCGTGTGGGTGGGGGGGGGGGGGGGGGGGGACACACCGGCAGCCCTGCGGGTCTGTTAGATTGGCTGCCACAGGTATGAGCAGTATCTTTATAACATGTGGAATGATTCACACTTCACTTCTTCACCTCCGCAACTGAAGAGTTAGCCGTATATCCTCAGATGAGTTCAACCAGAGCATAGAGCCACTGCTGCATGTAAAACTGCACAAACTGATTTTTAACTTGAGAATTGGTTTTAGTTTTTCAATTTCTGAATTTTCATATTTATCCAGTTTGACTAATTTCTTGGGGCAAATTATAAAGAAATAATAAAGGGATATAATTCATGTTTTTTTTATAGGCAAGGCATTTATGATTATTAAAAATAGCCACCTAGAGCAGGATGGGCTTTAAAGGGACAGGCACTAAATACAAGTGTTTCAGACACAGGCTGAAAAGAGGAGCTGCAGCAATGAACAGTATGAAAGTGATGCACAGGTCCCTTAAAGCTTAACAAGAAATAAACCAAATCATGAACTTGACTATGTGAATGTCAAGTCTGAATAATATGTCTCCTTTAAATTGAGACATTTTTTAAACGACAGCTCTTCTGGTTCAGGGATCAGGGATCATGAGGAAGATCCAGTACTCAGCTGTGGATCAGTTCAGTGAGAGGGACTCCACAGTGGGAGCACTGGTCAGGTGATTGATCAGCCTTGTTCTCTGTGCATGAAAACCACTCGGACTCCGAGGTGAGCAGAATTAATCACGACCTGTGGCTGCAGGAGCCCTTGTTGCTCAGCACAACAGTTAATGTATACAAACAGGTTCATCTGACTGAAGTTCAGTATGTTCACAGCTGCTTCTGTGAAAGTCAGTCATCTTCTTTCTGTGGACTATAGGAGCAGACCCCCATCGAGGTGATGGAGCCTGGTGGGAGTTCTGAGCTGAGCCCTCAGCAACAAAGGCAATTATAGCAGCCTTTTCAAACTAATGGAAGTGACTGAAGTCTCGGCCTCTCCTTCTCTGAATCATAACCGTTTCTCACCCTCAGAAAGATCTGACACCTCGGCCCTGTGCTCCCCACGAGCAGCAAGAGCTCAGACAACAACTTCAGACAACTGCAATTAGAAGAGAGCCATTCACTCCCTTAATATAGGCACCGTGTTATTCCACTGTCTGGAGCTACATGCAGACGGCTCTCAGCACAGATAATGTCGGATATATCTGTTGTTTCTACAGTGGGAAGCACCATTAAAGGAAAGTTATTTAAATATTGAAAGTCTTTGCAAACCAACTTTGCATAAAGTGCAGTCGCACAAATAATAATAAGAAAAAAATACACCAAACTTCAAAGGAAACCACAAACGCGTCATCACGTGCGTGGGAAAATCTTAATCTCAACCCATAAATTATTTTTTTCTCACTTACTTTCATCAGAACCCGTGGTCTCCTCCGTGGTTTTGATGTAGTCATCCTGGAAAGGAAATACATTTGCATTCATTAATTTAATAATTCATGTTAGGCATAACTGTGGAGAAAGTGCACTCTCTCTCACACTTAATGATTTGTCACTCATTAAGTGAATATTTCAGTTAAGCATAAATAATAAAGGAAATTAACAGATATTAAGAAATGTACAGAAACTTTGCTGCAAATGACAGTTTTCAAACCCGAAAGTCTGAACCAATGTTTGTGTCTTTGTCATATGTTTATTTGATCCGGTTTTGGATTCACATCTCAACATAGGGAGCTCACTAACAAACATTATATGACATTCGTGCGTCATCAGCTACACGGGCTGCATCTATCTGTATTTGACATTGATTGGTTTGTAGACGAGCATGTGTCTGACGTCAGCGTGATTTCGATTTGGCAGGTCGTCGTCTTTCCAATTTAGTTTCATTGCAGTTGTAATATTGTATTTATGTGAGGTATAACTACCGCAATCACCAACTTCAGACACAGTACTCTATGCTTGTTCAAATGCATCAAATCAACATCTGTTGCCTGCTTTACAGTCTTCATGCTAAGCTAAGCTAACCAGCTGCTGGCTCCAGTTATATATTAAGCTTACAGACATTAGGAGTGGTAACAAAGCTTTTATTTCACTAAACAACAGTGTTTCCCAAAATGTTTGTTGATGGACAGAAAATTGTAAATTCATGTTTTGTTTTTCTGTTTTCAGAAGAGATACATTTGAGACCAATTATTACGTTGTTCACAAAACAAACTCATGTTCCACTTATTAGCTTCTAGAGCTTTCCACCTTATCACAGGGTCTTCGTCAGCCAGTTAATTCAGAATGATGAAGAGCGTGGATATCTACAGCTCCTCTAAACCTCAAACTGCAGGTAAAGAAAAAGTAAAACTGTCAAAAGCACAAGAACGAGTGAGTGAGAGAACATTGAGTTTAGATTGTTTTGTTCACAGATTCTTTCCAAGGTCAAAATGAAACAGTCAAACTTAACAATGTTGTTTTTGCATGCCTCTTGAGGTTCTTCTTGTTCAAACATAATTGTAATATTTATTATTATTATTACTGTGGTTGTTGTTGTTTTGAATGCACCTTTTAACATTAAGTAAACGACCACAGCAAGACTCTGAAAGCTTTAATGTGTCTCATAAAAGGACTTGGACTATCTTAGCTCACACACTGTTGCAGGGGGAATATTTGCAAACTAACTCTGGTTTTTAAGACTGGGTCCCCGGCGGCGCTGCGCTGCAACGATAATAAAAATTCAGCGTCCCCCCACGCTGTATCCATTCTGACCCACTTCTCTCTGTAAGGACGGAAAGGATCAACTATAGAGCGGTTATTTGTCAGCCAGGGCCCGGAGAGGACCCGGAGGATCAGGTCTGTTCAGTTCAGCTGGGTCTTATGTTGCTGAGGGGACACAGACAGACGTCTCCAGTCCAAGGGAAGGGGCGTCTTAAATACTGTGCATGGGGTGAGGGGTTAAAGGGAGAGTTCCAGTGTTGATGCTTGTTTTTTCTGCATGGAATTAAAAGTTGACTGTCGAAAATGACGAATGTGCTCCCACGGATGAACCATATTGTTTTATTCTTACTGATATTACTACTTATTTTCTAGGCAGCTGTTTTATTTGTTATCGTTTCTTGTTTATTTGTCTTTACATAGCAACGCTGAGCCTTTTTGTCGAAGATAAAGCTCCTCCATGGAAGCAGTGATGTTGTGCTGTTGTGTAATTTTTTGTCCCGCAGGCAGGACGAGCTCCTACTCATCAGGCAGGTGACACCTACAGCCGGGGGAAGAGATGTAAAGGGAAAAGGGCGGACAGGGCTTTGTAAACAACAAAAGAGACACTAACCTCGACTTCCTGTGGCAACAACAAGCAGCGGCGGGGGAGGAAGAAAGGGAGAGCCATTGTTAGAGGTGAAGAAAAAACTGTTTTCATTCCATTCAGCATGCAATCTGTGGGTAGGTTTATTACACTTATGGCAGCGGTGAAACTGTCAGCCCCTTAATGCTCAGTGATTGCAAATACACGCCTTAGTCTCGCTCGTCTCGCGGGACAACACAAGACATTCACGGAGGATTATGAGCGCCTATTAACCGAGGATGATCAGCTGCCACTTCTGAGAGCTGGCAGGGGTCCCGATCGCTGAGGACTCATTCTCTGGCTCCGTTTACAAGCGAGTATGAAACGCCAGCCTCCCACCGGCTCGGAAGTTTGTGGATGAGCCACGACACAGTGAGTCGGCCTCAGGGGCGAGAGGAGACAGGAGAATCGGTGGGAATCTTTAAAGTCGGTGGGCGGATTGGGATTTTGATGTTGTTTTTTTTTATATATACAGCAGCAGACATACGGAGCACATTCACTAAGCGCAGCATTGACAACACAGACAGATATAGCTCCTGTAAAATACAACCTTGGGTTAACAGGGGAGCGACTACTTTCCTTTCATTCCATTCCACCGTCTTGGCTTAGGTCCAAGGGCATCACACATCAATACCCACCACAGCCACTCCTCGTGTGCGCCATCATTCAGTGCTCCGGTGTGTTGGAGAGAAATATAGCACTGCATGGTTTATTTCAGCAACTCAACCCAGTAAATAAACCTAATGCTTACACACACACACAAATACACACACACAAACACACACACACAGCCTCACCTGTCTACTTAACAGGGCTGTGACAGCAGCTTAATATATCACTATGAACAATTTACAGGCCACACAAGGACAAGTCAAAAAGCCAGCGGATGGCTTTGAAAGGCTGAGGCAAGCTGAGCCGCCGCAGCTCTCCAGCTTTCAACCCCAGCGGCTGTTTCTTAGAGGGAAAATATATTTATCTCCGCCGCAGTGAAAACATCCAGGTGCTACATACACACGAGGGGCAGCATCACTGTTTGTTATCGGTGGAAAATCTTCCCGAACGGCCGCGTGTCAGCGATGACTGATGCGAGGGGGAGAAAAATAAACTTTAAACATGTCGTATGAAATGTTAGCACCCCACTGCTAAGTTAAATTACTTTTTCTCCTCCGATCTGCATCTTTTCACGGTGTTTTTTAAAGGTTGCAGCCTTAACACCGAGCTCTCGGGGGGACGCCGCGGTGCACAGGGAGTCGGGATAATTGCTATAGCCCTTAAATCATGTGCAGAATTGGTGTTTCCAAACGCTTGGGGAAAAAAACGTCATAACATTCTCCACAACACACCCTCCCTGGTCATCCGAGACACAAAGATGGCATGTCACACGTCAATTGCTTATTTAGTTATTCGCACTGCCCCCTCAATTACCCAGCTCACATTGCTGCGGGGACCGAAGGGAGCCCTACAGCGTGTCCTAAAGGCTGGAGTGCTTATCTTCTCCCGGCAGCAGTGTGACAGCAAGGACACCAGGCGGAGGCTGCGTTTAGTCCTTCACCAAGGTTGAGAACTAATGCTGTCCCACTGAATCCCGGCCAGGCTCCACAGCAAGCCCAGACACGAGGGGGGGAGGGAGGAGGGGAAGGATCAGGGGGCGAGGAGGGTACCATATTCATGCTGGAGGTCCCCAGAGTTCTGTGATTCATATCACACACCACCTCTTCTGCCATTTGTCAACAAGGCTTTAATGCAGCCGGTGTAAAACAGAGCCAGGAGGCTAATGGAGCTTGACCATCCAGATGCTGCCACTGCTCCTCCCGGACCAGCTCGCCGGTATTAGGCAGACGGCATTTGGCCACAAGCCTGACTGCGCTCCTCTGAGTTAACGTCTATCTCACCTCGACTGAACCCTGTCTGCTGGCGACATAAATACCCCTGATAGCCATGAACCACCGAACCCCAACGTCACGCGTCCTCCTGAGTGACACCAGAAAGTTCATACACATCCCCGCTCTGCACGAGAACCACAGGGGGGAGCCGAGCTTCTGACTCGTACGCCATTTAACAACATTTCATAGCGAGGAGGTAGGTATGTGTATAGCTTGAGTTTATGAGCTAGCATTAATGGCTAGAACTCGTCGGAGTGTATATAAAGATTGACAACATGAGCGCTCCCCAAAGTGAAGCCAAGTGCCTTGATCGCCCCCTGGTGGCTTTCTGCAGTACAGGTCATAAATCCCACCTCCTCCATGTTAGTTGATTGTTCGCTACTGGCTCCAAAGGCGCAGGAAGGGCAAAAAATGTATCATGGATATTTTGGCTTTCTTACTGGATAATGGGAGGAGGTGAAAACAGCTTGTCCACTACGACTGGACCTCAGAAAAAAATATGAAAAACAATAAAAGTAAACCTTAGTAAGGTTTTAGCATCCATATCAAGGGCATAAATATGACAATTCTACCAAATGTGTGCCTCCTTGAATAGCTGCTAAGGGCATCTAGAAAAGATTAGAAAGAGCTTGTGTTGAGGGGAAATTAAAAAAAAATGCAGACAAAAGAAAAGAGGATTTTACCAGAAGTGTCAGAAACTCCCTCCAGACAAGAAACAAAGCAAAGCTAACAGGCCGAGGAAATCATGGAGTTTTATTTTGAAGGACAACCAACCACTAAACCACAATCCCAAGTTTGGAGATATCTCACTATGAACCATCATTTCTCCTCTGAAGTGCAGCTCTCACATCTGCCCATACATCTTGTTAAATACCATGAACAATCTTTATTTCTCCTGAAATTAAGAACGTGAACATGTTTCAAAATCAAGTTACAAACATTGATAAAATATCTTTATTGGATTAGTATCAGTAATGGCAGCTACTGTGTCATGTGTATGTGAAAAGGAAGTGTTGAGCCAGCTGTAATGTTTGCTCCTGTTTCCCCACCGCTCAAGTGTTAGAGGTCAAATGCAATTCACCAGAGACGCCCTGTGTCCTTGGAGCGTCTGATGTGGAATACAAACTAGTGGAGAGTGGATTCAAGATTCAAAATTCACAAAACAGGAGGAAACGTCGGAGAGAAGCCTGCATGCTTTCGAGTGATCCAATCCAGAGGTGCTGGAGCACAACGGCACCTCAGCTCGACGGAGTGAAAGAAACGTCAGAGTGAGAATCTGCATCTTCTCCTCGCCCTGCTGCAACGATCCGTCACGTGCACGCCACCCGCTCGCTTCACCACTGCAGCTCATCTGTCCCTGTAACGTGACAGGGTCAGATACAGACTGCGTGCAGAAGGACACTTACATCCTCGACACACACGCTGATATACACACGAACGCAAAAAGCAGACGTCACCTCTACACACACTATCATCTCATCTACACCTGAAAGGAAGATGAGCTCCTCTCTGACCACAGGACAGCATATCTCCTGGTCTAATTCAGAAATATCATATTCTGTTGTTGACTGATTCCTTAGATATAAACCCCCTCTTCCAATGTATAGGTCATCCTGCCTTAAAGGAACAATCAGACAATTCTCCAGATTTTCCAGAGAACAAGGCACGTAGGCCAAACCGAAATTGTGTCACCAGTTTGTCCCGCTCTGTTGCTCTGTTATCTACTTTGAGTGGCTGCACACAAGCCCATTAGCTTTGTTACCTGCACGCAACGAATCCTAGGATAAGTTGGCCCAAGACAGATCCACCTGTCGGATCCTTCTTTGCTCTCAAATGAAAGGAAGCATTTGTCGGCTCCATTTAAAGGAGCCTTCCAGCTCGGACAGCCTAGTTGGGCCATTTTAACCAAATGAGTCCACGAATTCAACCTCCAAAGGTGGTGGCTACTGAATTGAGATACAGCTAACCAAAGCCTGACTGAGAAAGGCTCGGTTCTGTTGTCAGCTCTGAGAAGATTATGTACATACATTTCCTATTTGTTAATGCTCCATAGACCATATCTTGCACATTTCATCTCAATAACTCTGATCAAGATTTTGATCTACGCTGCATCTTGTATCTCTCCTAATCCAGACAAGAGCTCTCTCTCGGACTAAAATCTCACCTGAGGCTCCCACATTGCCCTGGTTTCTCCCTTTCGACTGTCTCTCATGTTATAGCTCAACTGTATAATTCAAGACGTGTGAAAACAACAAAGAAAAGAAGAAAAAAGTATTTCTCCAAATGTCAACCTCATTCCTTTTTATGTCTGGCAGATTTAAGAGATATTTGGCGGAATATCAGTTCAGGCCGGCAGACAAACAAGTATCGTAATTAGTTTTTTTGACTTGTATCCAGATCTGATGGCAGCAGCATGTGGCACTTTATGACAATCTGATGTTTGTAGAAACTGCTCCGTGAAGACGCTAATTTATTTTCCCCTCAATTCTTTGGTTTCAGATGAATCCATCCAGCTGCGTACATTTCTACTTAACACATTTTCTGTCTTTTCATTTCATGCTAAAGATTGTTTTTCATTAATCCTCTTGCATGACAGATTTCACCCAATCGGTTTCAACATGATTGCATGGCCTACATAAACTTAATAAAATATTATTATACAGTATATGAGTCAGGACAGAAGGAACTGTCATTTCTTAACTAAAATAATGATTTGAAGAATGGAATGATTGGGTTTGGTATCATGTGTTTCTTTTGGGTGGACAACCCACGACAAGTACACAGACTAATTTCAAATGAGCCAGTAAAATGTGATGGTATTTGGCTTTTGGATGACCCTACGTCAGTAATCATGATTCCTCCTCAGATAAGATCTATTTTTTTGAAAGGCTCCTCATCAGCAGATTTATCCCTCACTGGATTTTATCCGTTTATTTATTCAGATGCAGATTTGAGTGATCGAAAACGCCTTCAAAAACATTGAACTCACACAGACACACTCATCTCCAGAGCTGCCGTTTCTTGAAATCCCTCTAAGTCGAGGTTATGGCTGCGTGCCTCATCCTCCGCACTCGTCCTTATTGATATGCTGAATACTCTATTTGCAGTAAAGACCCAACTTAAGCAGCGGGATATGAGTTAGAGGTTAAATGATGATCTGGACATTTTGCATTTCCTCCGGTCTTCATTTAATCAGCCTCACCAAGTCATTGACTCAAGCAGTGACTGGATAAACACAGGCTGATGGATGGACCGGTGAACCGGGTCATGTCTGTAATGAACGGGAGTCCTGCATGTGAGAGGCTCTCCTCAGCTGATTGCTCCGCTCGGGGGCCGGGGCCCTGTCATCCTATCAGATCACCGAGGTGTATCTGCCGATCTTCCCGGGAGGACACTGTCAGCTCACCGTTTCCCCCGGCCATCATTTGCCCAGTAATGCGCTCTGCTTGATTAATGGAGCCGAATTAGCAGCGTCTCCCTACTTTCAAATCGCTGCAAAAGGGCACGCGGGCGGAGGCGGTCGTGAATCTACATTCCACCCTCTGTCTCCCTGTAGTTACCAGGGAGCGGCGGGAGTGCATCTCACCGTTGCCGGGTCATTATGGCGCCCCGGTACAGCATGCTGGGGCCTGAGTGGTGGAGGTAATGTGTCGCTCTGTTTGTACCCCGCTGCCTTTGAAAACGACAGAGAAATGGGATACACTAATGGCGCGGACCCACCACAGATTGAAGCACTTAGAAAAGCATTAGAGTGTTCCGAAATGTCTTTCGTCGCCAAACCCGCCGGCTTCGGAGTGACATTAAATATTCACTTAAACACGAGGCAGAAAGCACACAGAATCAATTAAGACAATCAGGTCTCCTCGAATATACATGTGTCCTCCTATATACCAGCTCCTGTGGCTCCTGTATGCCTGCATGAGGACACATCTCCTCAGATTGCTCTTATTGAGCCGTGACAGCTCTTAGATTTCTCCGTCACATTCGCTCTGACAGATATTAAAATGATCTATAGTTGTATGACAGGCTGTTTGAAGTGACTACATGCCATGTATACATATATAGAGTATATAAATATATATATGAGAATTGTCATCACGATCCAGAGATAAAACAAGAAACCCACAGAGAAAAAATGGGGGTGTCTCCATTGCAACAAAACACCAGAGCATTATGGGATTAAGTCGCAGCCCCAGCAACACAGAGCTGGATCAAATTGATCATCTGAGCTGGAGAGCTCGGGGGCCTGCAGGCGGAGGACGCATGTTGCTTCACAAGGTAAGACGCCTGCCTGCAATGCAGCACAGCACACGGAGCACAATCTGCAGCCATCTCTGCACAGTGAAGGGCACGTCTCTCCTCCCGAGCAGCCGAGGAGCCAACTGTCGAGCGAGCATTCGTCTGAAACACTTGCACTGCCGTCGAAATTCAGAAATAATCAGGCAGAGTCCGATTGCTTATGAATGCAAATGATTGAACTAACCTGCAATGACATTTGAATGCGTTTTTTCCCCCCTCAACCTGAAACAGGAGTATAAAAACGTTATTTTTTGCTTTTAGAGCCTCTACCATGTGTAAATTAGGCTACATTTCAGGAAGTTGCATCACAGGAATGAACCTTTTTCAGTATCTCCTCTCAGGAGCTGTTCGGCTGTGGTCTGTGACTCCCCGATGAAGTTGCACATGAAACAGTGGCTCGGCTCGGCTCGCCTGCACGGGACAGACTCCACAGTTGAATCATGGCGTCCCATGCTCTGAGGGATGCAGTAATTGGAGAGGAGGAGGATGGAGCGGACGCAGAAAAATGGATTCCGTTGGACTCCGCTGCTGAGCCAAGCAGAACTGTGGACCCGCCGGAGACTGTGCAGAATGTAACGCCAACCCCCCCTAACCCCCATTTGCAAAACAAAGAAGCAGTAAGAGAGGAGGCGAGCCTTCAGGTTGAGCTCCACACAGATGCCCCAAGGGAGATCGCGGCTTATGCAGGCCTCCTTTACTCTGCTGAGCCATGCTGCTTCTGGCTTCTGCATGCGATATTAGCAGAAAGAAACACAGGCAAAATAAGACAAGCTGAAGGAGTCAGATCCACAACAGCAAAAATATTGATGTCATTTTTCTACTTTCACTTTATAGTGGCTACACAGGTCAATATAGATCTGCATAAACTCATCAGCATTCATAAATTGAAGAAAAAGCTTCATTTGTTGTTGGCGTACTCATCTCAACCAGGGAACCAAAATCAATACAGAATGTGTTGGAGGCTAAGAAAATAAATTCCACTCCAACAGACTCTTTGTTTCCCTGAAGAATAAGACAAAACCTCTCAGGTTAAGCTACTTAAAATACGAGGTATCTTCACCAAGTGATTATTTCAGAGTTGGGATTGATTTGAAAATGTTCAGGGATTGACCAGATTAAGGTCTGTCCCTCTCCATGAATTTTGATTTGATCCAAGGAATAAGCCAAACCAATGCTACAAGTACAGTATTTTGATGTATCTTAACCCAGCTGCTATTAAGGCTTTGTTTGTATCTTGTATTATAAATTGATTGAATGCTTTGTTGAAATAGGTTTCTCATTGACTATTCATATTAATTCCCACAAGGTTAAGTTACAACCGTCGGTGGAGGAGAGTGAGTAACACTGTCCTCGCTTTAAAAAAAGAGTCTGAATGGTTTGTTTAGTTTACAGCTTTTTAGAGCGAACTATTTTCCATGATGTATTATTCCTCTCAGTCTATCTTACAACAACATGCACAGCTGCTTCCATCTCATCCTCGCCTGTCGAGGCCATTCTCCTGACGCGGTTTGTCGTAGATGCAGCGAGATGGCTAGCTAGCAGAGTAGTACAATGACTGTCTTGTTTTGTCCATCTTTATACAGACTTCATGATGACATGACTGGGCCCCTTAAAGTGAAGCCAAAGTGCCTCCATCGCCACCTGGTGGCTGGCTGCAGTATAGGTCATAAACCTAGTCTCCCCCCCTACTTGGTACCGCAGCTTCATCCCCAATCGCTAATTCTGGACAGTGGGAGGAAGTGGGGATGGGTCGTCTATCTTTATATACAATGATCTATCCAGTAAAAATGAACATCAACGAGCACAAACACAATTTTGATTTGACGATTCCATGATTCCTACACCTGCGAAAAACCTCTTGAACTCTCCTAGAGCACCACATTTTTATCAGTTGAAAATATTGTCCAACAAATATAACCATATTAGCCACTATTTAAATTAGCTTGCTCTGCACAGTAACCAGGACTTTTCTTTTTAAAGTGAAAGTTTGTGATGTTTTATTAAAGATCAATGTTTTCAATAGACATCAATGAGTGGGAAAGTATTGTATGGCATTTTGTTGTGAGTCAAATAATACAAAATATCCCCAGTAACACATTGTCCTCTGGCCCGAAATCAGGAATATAATCTTATCAAAATGGTGTGAGACCATTTGAGCGTGCTGCGGCGCACTATCATTATGTGTGCTCAGCAAACCTCCCCATAAAAACAATATCATTTTACAGCTGTCTAATCTGTGCGATGATTATTATGTTGTCTTTTAGCCATTTGTGAATTTTTATAACTCCTGTTGTTCAAATTAATTAGGCTCTGATGACAAGTCCATGGAAGCTACTGAGCTTTTTTTTGTTTTTCATGACTGTCAGACACATGAGTTCAGAGACCGGCAGCATGGTTAAGAGAAGATAATGATGATAACCATCCCATTTGAAATGCCGCAGGGATCAGAACGAGACGGCTCACAGGGGTAGCTAAGTTAAATATGCTAGCTGGCTGATTACATTTAATTCCCCCCCCCGTCTGCCATGGCAATGAGAACAAATTGGGTTGTTGTGGCTGCTGATAATGCTAATCTCCGGCAGTGGCAGCGGGATATTACAGTAAAACAGAGAGCCACATTGAGATGTCACATTATGGCTTTAGGAAGGACTACATCATGCACAAATGAGATTCTGTCGGGTTCTTTCAAGTGAGAAAAAAGCTATTAGCACTTTAGCTGTGTGCCCTATCCCTGCTATTCGATTTGCCTGATTAAGGTCATTTCAATATGACTTTGTAGTGTGTATCCATTATCCTGCCAACTCGGCAAATTAGGGGTCTCTGTCTCTCTCCCCCCTACACACACACACACAAACACACACAAACAAACATATCCCCCTCATGCCAGACATACTAAACACAGCGTGTACACACACAGGATCACTTCCAAGCATATGCCCTTGACACCAAACTCTCGCTCTGACCGTTAATGCGAAGAGGAGGCTCAGCTCTCCCCCGCTTCCTCCACGTGAAGCTCAGGGACACTCTGGCCAAACCCAAACAGGCGCCCATCTTGTCCGACGTTAATATCAATACGACAGAAAACAGTCAGAGAGGCCGATTCTCCCCGAGGCAACAGCGTGTCCTCTAAGTTTCTGCAGCTCTCTGATTGTACAGCACTTGCTCCGCTGTTAGACCAGTGAGCGATTCGTGGCCTCGAGCAAGGAACCTGTGCTCCTTGCATTGTTACGCCTGTTGTTGCTGAACATAAACAATCGGAGTGTGTTTGCTCCGACCATGAGTTTAGTGTTGTTTGGTCCTGTTACATTAAATGTGGCCCCGAACGCGCATCTATCAAAAAAATATTAAAAACGCCCCAAGGCAGACCTGAATATATTCAGGGCAGCACTTTTCTGCAGCCTCAATATATCTCCACCCGGCTGACACTGTGTATGCACAGCTAGGTTTAATCATTTCCACTCAAATAGCAGGTCCCACGACTGCCCTTTTTCTGGGGGAAAGATTTCAGCGGGTGCCTGTTGTGTCTGTGAGCGATAACAATAAAGGTCACCGCAGATAAACAGATAAGGTCGTCATCGTTGTCGAGTGGCGGATGAATTTCCCACTGTCAATAAATAAAGGTTGATTTCTTATCGTCGAGATCCTCTCTCCTAGATTTTATTTTTTCCAATCTGAGCGATTTTTGTGAATCTAAATCTCTCCAGCAATGAGAGGAAGGGTCATATCTCTTATATGCAAAGTCCTTTCAGACAGGAACCTGCTCCCAACCCACAGCAAATACACCACATTTCACAGGGAGCTTTTTCTACATGAGATATATACCGAAAATATGTCAAATCAAAAATATAATTAGGATTGGTTGCATTACTATGACTATTCTACTCTGTTGTTGTCTTTGGGGCCTTCCTTTCCTTTCAGCAGATTGGTTAGTCCACCACTTTGTGCCAATGAAATTTTGGACAAACATCCATGGTTTCCTGAGGATGAATCCCTCTAAATCTACATCAACTAGCATAATATTTAGTAAAGATATCTTTTTAGCATCTTTATTACAATTTTGCCAATACCTGCAGAACAATGACATTCCCCTACATTCCCATCTCCCTCAGCCGCACTGTGTGTGTTTAGTGCTCATTACCCAATGCCAAGCTCCCCTATGCGCATGCTGGGCCTTGGCGGAGGTATGCGCCCCACTGATAGCCATTCTAATTATATTTGTGGAGCACACTGGCAGAAGTTAAAGGGGATCCTGTGAGCAATCTTCCTAAAAGCTTCCACTGTCGACTCATAGTCCGCCGTGATATAGCTTTTAATGCATGATGGTTTGTGTGTTGAAAAGCTCAATCATCAACGGTGTCGTCGTGCCAGCGATGAATGAAGACAGACACACAAGCTGAGTGGCAGCATTTATCGCTGTGCCTGCAGCAGGGCAGAGAGAAGCCTCACCAGCACAGAGACAACTCTCAGGCAGATGCCACTATAAATAATGCATGAAGAAAAGAGCCAGAAGAAGAACCTTGGAACAGCTAATTATTCAGCTCGACATTTCAGCAACTCACATTGCTGTTTGGTGCGTGTTAGTACACTGATGTTGGAGGTGCATCCAGGCTCCATTGTGAAACACGCTGATCTGCATGTGTACCGTCCCATCGCAACCAGCAGCCTCCCAGTGCTCGGCCCGGGGGGGGAAGGAGGAGAGATGTTTTGTATATTTGGACGATCTGTGGGGCTGTGGAACGAGACTTAAAAGAGCTTTCCTGCTGTTTTGAGGAAGCAGTTTCGTTGTCTCTCTCTATCTCTCTGTGTTTCCATTTCTTTTTCACAAAGCATAAATTGATGTCTGGCTTTTCCACAGGAACAACAACGCAAGAAAAAGCTTCTTAATTCAATTTCGAGTAGCGTTGGGGAAGCAGGATTCCTTTTCTTCTTCGGTCCACAAAAAAAACAAATCCCCTCCAACATTCACCTCCGAATAAGACACGGTGGTAATGACAAGAAGCAGGAAAAAATGTGTCATCCCACCACTTCTGCCTTTTGGATCTCATTAGTGTGCGGCGAGCAGATCTCCACAGACAGTTGATTTGATAGGTTGATTCACACAGCAGAGGAAATACATATAACTAATAGCCCATTTAACTGCTGTGCATTTTCTCGTCTTAACTTTCATCCCCCGCACTTCCATTTACTTTTAATTGGAAATAGGTGTCATTCTCACATTTTCTACAATTGCATACCGTCCTCTTACATTTCCTATTTGTCATATCCGTAATCACACTGGCTGTAAATCCTGTGGGAGGCTAATAAATGGCTGAGGTTGATGACAGGAGCCGGGAAATGCCACAAAGCTGGTAGTGTGTCTTTGAGCAAGGTAACGGAGCTCCGTGTCACTGAGGATGCAACAGCTGCTCGCTCGCTGTCCATCTATAGAAAGACGGCGTGAACCCTGGTCCTGTTTTTATCAAGGAGCTCTCACAGAGGAGTGGAGCCGAGTGGAGCAACGGGGACTCGGTCATATCGCCGTCATTTCGCTAACAGCAGCAGTCATGAGTCTGATTCGTGTTTGGATAAATCAACAGGTTGTTAGAGCTGAGCTGGATCATCAGACTTACTTGCTGACGTTAATGGACGTGTTGCCAATTGAAGTGCTAACAAGTCACTGTGGCTGGAGTCTAGTTGAGCGGTGATATCGCAGTGAACTATTGAGAATTGTGATGGTCAAGATAATTATGAGATGTTCATGGCAAATATTCTCTAATTGTAGCTTCTTACATTTGTTTTTTTTCTGTGTTGTTTCTTCGTAGATCAAAAGGCAAAACAAACTGTTAAAAAATAATATAAAAATGAGATTTTCCCACTATTTTTTTTACATTTTATGATTGAAACGGGGCAGAGTCGTGAGTGCTAACCTGCTCACAGATTGTTAAACTAAATCTCTTCCAGACATAATGAGACAGAAGACATTGTTCATACAGCACCTTTGTCACATCAAAAAAATGAATTTGCCCACTACTTTGGTTTGTTAGCTGCTGAGCCAGTGACCTGTCAATTAGCCTCTGCTCTACTTTGTGTTATGTGCTAATTAGAAATCGTCTCTATGTGAACACACTGAACTAAGATGGTGACCATGGTAAATACCTGGCAAGCCTTATCATGTCCGCACTGTAATTCTGAATGCTTTTAGCCATAAGCATGTCTGCTGCATGGCCAGATGTGATCTTTATGCCATTTATCTATTTTATTGTAGATTCAACTGATGATAAATTCTTTAGATTAACTCATTATATAATTAGGTTTATAAAAATGTCTCTCACACAGATCAGATGCTTTGTGTGAACAGCACATCGGCCACAGAGACCCAGTGATACTCTGTTTAGAATGAGATAAACACCCTGAAAATGAGAAAATCCATGAAAAACAATGAGCTTGAAAGATGATTCCAACAATGGATTGATGAGCCAAAATTCAATCAACTAATCGTTGACGCTTTAATTTGTTTAAATGCCACTTTGGGCTTTGGAAACCTGAGTATTGCATTTGTTACAATCCTTTGAGATTTTATTATTTGAAAATCATCAAGAAAGATGATGAAAATGATCATTAGTTGCAGCCTGGAAGCTTTTACACATGCAGTGTATAAAACATTGAAATTACTTTTCTTCTACTCCGTCGCTTAAATCCTTCCCTCATGAATATTAAGGGTGTAGATTTAACCACTGAGAGGCTTGGGTAACATTACAGAGCCACTCATTGTTATGTAATCATTGCCTTTATGACCGTCCTATATCACATAAAAGTCCCGAGCACCAAAAAAGGCTATGGTCACTCGTATATATTTTTTAGCCTCACTCTGTGCTAATCCTAACAGCCAGCGGAGCCGAGGAGCTGTTTACCTGAAAGAGACCTGGCAATTTCCCCTCATTAAAAAATCGGGCTGGCAGTGGAGCAGGTGCGAACCTTAAACAGCCTCTCTGTGGTTGGCTGAAAGGCTGCACAGCTCCTTAATGAGATCCCTGTCTGCGCCGCCCGGAGAGACGGCAGAATCCGGCCCCTGAATGAACAGCCCAGTGTTGTTCACATGAGCGGTGGCCTGAGCTCCCACCGAGGAGATCCACCTGAACGCACCGGAATTCAAAGGGGAAGAAAAATCGAGGAAGAATACATCAAATAACGGGAAAGAGGCAAGAAGATGCTGATTAAAGCAGAAGGAGAATCTCCATTGTGAGACTTTGACGTTTTGACATTTGCAGCCTAGCTTGAACACTGATGGCCGTCACAGTGGAGCTTGTGTAACACCCTGTAACGTGAGGCGGATTATCCCGACTTCCTGCCTCCGAAGCTGCCGGTCTGATTGTTCTTCCTTTCAACATTTACTCATTATTTCCTCCTGTGCCAGATAATCACATGTACGCCGGTCAAAGTGAAACACCAGCCGGATCAATCAAACTGCTGTCCCTGTGTTTGTAATGCCAACATGGTGATCCCCCCCCCCCACCCCACCCACCCTTGCATCATTCACAAGAAAAATGAATATTTCTGCTTTGCTGTTTCCACACCACCTGTTTTCCAGTAAACAAATACCGTGTCACAGTTCAGACGACGTATCTCGCCGCCCTGTAGACAGCAGATTAGAGTCCTATCTGAGCAGCACCAGAAGCCAACTATCTGTCTGTCCTCCTTTAGCATCTCCACTCCTCGTGAAGCGCAGATCGACATGCACCTCGACATCTTGATGAGAGATTCACACGGAGCAGGAGGGGCTATAAGGAAACACTTCGCGTGCGTGTAAACACCAATCGAAGCCATTTTGATTGACAACGAATCAAAATCTACACAAGTAACAAAAAGTGATTTTCTTTTAAACCAGAGGAAAACAACGACGAAGTTAAAACCAGACAGCCACAGACTAAATGTCGAATGTGAGATGTCAACATGGTGACATAAGGGCTGCCGACATTTCACTTTATATCAGCAAGTGTGAAAACCTAATTCCTTTTTATAACATGGGAGTTTGCTTTTTCATTAGATTCCCCTATGCAGCTCTGTCCTCATTCCAAAAAGCTTCTACACGTCTCTGTAGCTACTTCACTCTAATTATGTATTTACTTGAATATTTAATCTGAATACCAATGTTAAACCAAGGGGGTCCGGACTAAACACACACACACACACACACACACACACACACACACACACACACACACACACACACACACACACACACACACACACACACACACACACACACACACACACACACACACACACACACACACACACACACTGGGTTATAAACAGTATCCACCCCCAGTAGTTACTTTTTCATCTTTTTATGGTTTCATGAATCTGAGACGCAGCAGATTAATAAAACTTTAATGAAACTGATCAACAGATTTGTTTTCGCTTTGACATTTAAGAGACTTTCTCTAATGATCTGTTGCAGCAAAGAAAAAAACTAATTAATCCACTGGGGCTCAAAGTTGTAAAACAGGAAAACAAGAAAAGGTCAGACAGTGGAGGTGAATGAAGGAGACAACTCTGATCAATTAGACAACCTGCTAAAGAAATCTGATCGGAAACTGAATCACTGATAAAAATGATTGATTAGGCAGGTTATTAAGAAAAAACTCCAATGTAGTTTTCTTATAGTATTTACTGTAATAATGCTAAAAATGTTGTGGCCCTAGATCAGATTTGGGGCCCTAGAATCAACAACACCTTCTAAACCTGTACACATAATGTGGTCAAGTTGTGCTCCGAGCTATGCATGTGTCAGAGTTTAATTATATATGCTGCTTAGATCTACATCTACTCAACATCTGGAAACCTTGGGGTGATGCAGAACTACTCATGAACCCTGAATATATTCAAACTTGCATGACAGCACAAATTTGCAATCCAGTTCCAGATTCTCTGATCGGTCTCTCTGTGGCCCTGCAGGTCCAGAGAATGTCAGATACCTTTCCCGCATGCCGCCACACATTGTCAAAGGTAATTCTCTCCAGCTACTGTTGGGCCTGACGCTGATAAGAAATATCTGTCTGAGTTGATATTTCTCCGCCGCGAGATCAAACAACCATCTGCTTGTCAGAGTGGAGGCTTGGATCTGAGCTGTGCTTATCGACACCTCCTCTGATACGTCTGGCATACAGATTCGTCCAGGCCACGTCTCCCGTCTATTAGAACCGAGGAGCCGGGATCGCGGTACTGTCGGAAACCCTCTGAGTCCTTAACCATGATCCCTGCACCCCCCTTCAGCCACACATCTCCTGGTTAAATCATCACTATCAGGCTGCAACATTACCCTAACGTTGAATCAAGAAACAGTTCAAACATGGGTTTATTAAACTTCCAAATATGGCAGTAGACGCCATGAAATGAAAATAAACTGATTTTGCTGTTATGCACCAATCTGATATGCAAGTATTGGCACAAAATTGGATCTGTTAACTCAAACCACTTGTAAGACAGTGTTTTAATCAAGTGTCATCTACAATTTTGTGTTTCTGAAGGGATTTTTACTTTTTAGTACCGTTCCCTGGTCACACATCATCCTAACCCTAAAGAAACCTGATTCCAATGAGTTGCCTGCAGTGAGGTATGCAGGATTTAAATATGGGGGAAAAAAGAGCAGCAGTATCAGATCAGTAACAGGAAATGTCCCATAGGCTGTAGAGGCACCAGGATGGGTCATTTGAATCTGATTGTCCTCAAGGTTAAATTTGTCTCTAGCAGCAGATGAAAACACCAAAAAACTTACAAATATATCTAATAAAGAATATAATCGAGTGGCAGCGTGATATAAAACCAGGTGGACATCCAGCCAAAGTCATCCCAGCTGATTTTCGAGGGGTTCAAATAACCACCTTGGTTAAACTCACTGACGGTAAATCAGACAGACTGAAGATCACCTGACTTCTCCAAAGCATTTAGCAGATGACACGACAGACAATGGAATTCCTCACCCTGTCAGAAGTGGATCAGTGAACATCGGTGTGGTTTTCCGTTTTACACCGCAGACTGCACACACTGTTTACACTGAGGCAGGTACTCCTGCTATACCTGTGTTTACACCTGGCCACTAAAATGCACATTACTGCTTTATGGCTGCATTGGATGGAAAAGGTTTTTCTTGAACATTGATTTATCAGTAAATTGGAATCACCACTTCACAGTTGTATACCTCCACCAACCAGCTGTATAACAGGGTCCCACTCTCCCCCTCTGATCCGTAAGTTAGGGCCATAAATAATGATGTCACAGTGAAGCTGACCTTTGACCTTTTGGGTATCACTTCATCATTTTATCCTTGTAGATTGTTGTAATTAGTGTATCAGTTCTTGAGCTGTGGCCCGAAACATGTCACAGTGACCTTGACCTTTGATCATTCAAATCTAGTCCTGTCATCTTTGAGCTCAAGTGAATGTTGGTGGCACATTTTTACGCGATTTCCTGAAGGCGTTCCTGCACAAGAATGAGACAGACAACCCAAAAAGATATCATCATGCCTCTGGCCACAGCTGTTGTGCCTTTCCATAAAAAACAGATCACTTCACAACTGTTTATTTTGTATATAAATGTTGATGTGATTTAATGTCAACGATTTTATCAATAGCACAGACGAGAGCCTGGATCACAGACTGCATCAAATGTGTTCTCTCAGTTTCACCATGTGGATTTCAAACCTTTTTTATACTGCGACTAACATCTGCTTTTATTTTGGGAATCATCGGCAGATTAATTTTACAGATTAATGAGAAAAGTCGTAAGAAAAGGGAAAAAAATGTGTTTTGTTTACCTGAAAAAATTGTTGCAGATCAATTTTCTGTCAAATCGACTAATCAATGAATCTAATTTCTGACTATACTCAGGTCAGTATAGGAGATTTATACTGTCTGCCGTTTGCTAAATTAATTTCTCGACCACCTCTAATCCTCCAGGCTTGACTGAACAGAACAAACAGCGCTGAAATGAGTCTGGACGACTGCTCCACGTTCAGAATTAGAACTGTTTGCTCTCTTATGTGCCTGATATAAGTGATTTCTAGAGGACGCACATCTCTTGCTGTGTGGCTCCTCAGTCTGAAAGCCCTGGAAGCCTCTTTACTGTGAAGCACTGCATTTTATGTGCAGATCAATGGGTATTGATCAGTGAATACAGACACTGTTCAGAACATCACAGTTACCCAGGAGGAGCCTGGAAATGGCTTTTGGAGACTAGGGCTAATGACAAAGATTTTCATCTGAACTATATATATATATGCATATTAATATTAATTCACTCTCCTACAAGAAGATCCATGGATAAAAGGGGTTACTTAAAGATAAGAAAACACATAATGAAATCGTGGCCCTTTGCATGCAAGTCATTTTCAAGCTTTGTCATGAATTATCCTGCAAGAACAAATGTGATTTCATTCGGGCGCTTGCACTCTAACGTACACGCACGCGCATTTAATGGTCCCTGCTTCCTCTCCTGTGTTCTATTTCCATTTTTAAAAAAGTATTTATATAACGTGCAAACTGCTGATAAATGAGAGCGCGTGCTCCTCGGAGCGACACTTCGGCTGTGTGCGCAAAAACACGCAGCGTCCTCCTCCCCGAACACCCGCACTCCCGAGCCGGGATGAGGCGATGGAACCGGGACCACGCTCGGCGGAACGACACTTAAAACACGCCACTCACGTCTCTGAAGCGGTTCCAGTGCTTGAGCTTGCGGCTGTACTGGGAGATGGTTGACAGCCATTGCTCGTCTTCCATGAAATTCCCGGCTTTCCCCGCGTCTTTCGCACTTTTCACGTCCACCTGGAGCGAGACGCCCGCCAGCAGGGACAGGCAAGCGACGAGCCGCACAGCCACCATGGTGCTAGGGCAGTTTGGTCCGGGATGTATCCTGGTTCCCCTCCTGATGCTGATGATGCTGATGCTGATGCTGCTGCCCTCTAGCCAAGGATCCACAAACACCAGACTGCTGCTGCTGCTGCTGCTGCTTCAACACACCAAATGGAAATGAGAGGCAGAGAGAGGAGGAGAGGGAGAGGACACAGGGAGGGAGAGAGGGAGGGAGGGAGTTAAAGGGAAGATTGGATCTCGCACTAATCATTCATTTCTGCTTACTTCATTATTTAACTGTCTTTTCTTTTTGTTTGTGTCCAGCCCCCCCCCCCCCCCCCTACACACACACACACACACACACACACACTATCTTCTCTATCTCTCTCTCTCTCTTCTCTCTCTCTCAGACACCCTGACAGTCACACACTGCAGATGAATCACACAAGTGGAACAGATGCACTGATGAACCGCTCACATTTCACAAAGTGCTCCTGGCAAAAGACCACGTGTTTGTCCAATATCTGTGCCAGCAGGAGCCCGCCGGTTCCGGCTCTAACAGAATTACACGGTGAAATTAGCAACTCAATTTAAAACAATCGAGGGTGGTAAACAACAGGTGAGGAGAATTGGTGCAGTTGAGCGGGAGCCGACAGGGTAGCGCTGTCCAAACTGGGGCTCCCCAGGCTGACTGAGGGTCACCCAGGGACCGCCCAGTGGCCTCAGGGCAAATGAGGTGTGATTACTTTAACATTTGCTCAATTTTATCTGTCATTTGTTAATTACAAGCTGAAAGAGGGACCATACGAGCAGGGGCGGGTCTTCCATTGGGGCTTGGGGGGGCCTTGTGCCCCCACCATGAAAATACTCTGGACCCGCCCTTGCGTATAAGAGTTACACACTTCAGAGCTGTATTTCTGTTAAATCTGAACATATACAGAAGGACAACACTTTGTTATTGCTTGAAGTCTATTGATAAGGGTTTTTACAACCTGTGCTAATTCAACATAAGAATATGAACTCAACATTCTGGATAATTTTTCTCTAAATTAGTTTTAAAGTTCGAAAGCCTGTACCTCGAGGTGAAGCTTCACACGTATGTAGAGTGAAATCATCAAACTGAGAGCCCATGTTTTATTAATGTGAAGAAATGGAGCTGGAGGAACCAAACGCAGCAGCAAGGTTGAGGTGAAGAAAATGAATGTCCTTTAATGCAGACCAAGTATATGAGGCAAAGATATCATATCTGTAGAAACACGAGGAGCAGGAACACACAACAGACATATGGGATGATGGGACACAAGACAAACTGAAAAAGAAAAGCAGAGAGATACACAAGTAGGCAGGAATGAAGGAACACAGGTAAACAAAAACATTAGGAACAGGGGTAGATGATCACAAGGGCTGGAAATCATGACAAATGCAGGCATTCAAGTGGTGGACATACAAGAAGCATCTTGTCAAAATAAAACAGGAAATGGAGAACTCAGAGTAAAACAAAAAGTGAAAATCTGGACCAAAACAGTCTTTTTCAAAAGTTCAGTGGAACCAGAACCGAATCATGAACATTTAATCTGTTTTATTTGAGGTCTCGTTGCATTTTAAAGACAGTCAATCCAAGAACAGAGACAGAAGCCTTTGCCATAAGAAATCACACAGAAGTGACATTCTTCCCTTCACACAGACACAGTGCTAGTAAATGCTGCATGTTTATCTATTACACCGTTCACACACTGCAAACTATTTGAGGTTCACCATCTCGCCCAAAGACACTTCAGACTGAAGGAGCTGGGCATCAAACACGACTCTGTAGTTAGAGGACGACCCGTTCTACCTTCTGGAAAAAAAAAACACTTCTGACCATACTTCCCCCGGGAACCTTTGCTAGAAATCTTCATGTTTCCATCGCAGAAACCAGGGTCTCAAATCTTTTCACCCACAAAAAGATCTTGGGGGGACTTTTCAGAATAGCAGGAACTTTGGGAGTGGGTCTTGCAGCTTTGAAAATTTCTGATATTAATCACTCACCATTTAAAAATAAGCAATCATCACTAAACCAACAGGAAATCTTGTGGTGATTTGTGCATTCCCACGTTTTTCTGTAAATCAGCAGGACACAGGCTTTCAGATCGAGAAGACTTTGATTTGTTCGAACGACTCGTCTGTGTGGGGTTAAGATGGATCGAGGGATTGAAGGGTTTAATGGTGACACATCCCGGCTGAGCTGCACCTGCACATCATTTCAAGCCTCACTCCCGCCGCTCCCTCAACTCTCCGTGCCCTCTGCCTCTCACTTCCCCCGCTTTTCTATTTCACGCCCATGAACAGAACATAATCCAGTGCCGTGCTCTGATTCATTTGAGTTTCCCAATGTTGATCGAGGCTGAGCAGCCCGGGGGGGGGGGAAGGATGGTGTTCCTGTGATGCTGCTGCGCCTTGCTGAGCTGACTGTGACACTGCATGGCATCTAAAACAGTTGATGTGGCAGATGCAGCGGATGCACAGCTCCACATCAGGGAGGCGAAGAGCAGCAGGAGAAATGTCCTGCAGCGTGAGCCGGCTGCACACATCTTCAGGACAAGGAGCCGGTCACGATGTGTTAATCAAGAGGTCGTCATTAGTCATGTCATGAACTGGATGGATGTGCCGCCGCAGACTAATGGTCACTGAGCTGAATGGGTCGCTCAGGTCGCGGTTAAAGACTGTGTCCTGCTCTGCATCATTAGCCTTTGAGGATTGTTTTGGAGCTGAGATGTTATCGGGAAGCTTCCTTCTGGACCGTGACAGAGGAAGCCCCCTGAGGTTTCACTACATGTACAGCGGCAAATGACAAACATGCACATGACAGGGTTGTACACAGGGTTCGAATTATCTTTTTGTCTCTAAGGGGGTCTCTATCTCATAAAAAAGTTGGCGCCGGAAATAAGATGTAGTTCTGTTTAAGCTATTTAAACTATATTTAGTCCCTGTATAACAAACTCAATGGATATGGGCACTAGGCCAATAATGACAATAGCAATCTCCCTTATCAATTAACTGCATAAAACAGCACTTCACATTTAAAACTGAATTATCAATATGGGAGCTAATAATAGGCCACACAGAATAGTAACTATCACAAAACTATCCCTAGTATAACATAAACTTATAAATTTATAAAAAAATTTTTTAAATTAAATTAAATTAAATTAAATTAAATTCAAAAAAAAAAAAAAAAAAACTGCGCTCCCTTCAGAGTATCTGGTCGTACCTCAAAACCTCCTGGAGCTGTTTGCTGACAGCAAACACCTCTGGTAAATTATTTTCTAGTTAGTTAGCGCTCGAAAGATCAGAATGAATTCTCAGAGATCAATGTCCTCGAGCCGAATAACAGCACCAGCAAACCTCCTCGAAAAAAATTCTCAATATTAACTACACGGTGTGCGCTTACTGAGAATTCATGGACAAATAAATCAACTTAAAAAATTTGTGTCTCTGTGCCTCTCAGCACCTTGTTAACATTCAACAGCTGCGCTCGCGCTCTCATGAGGCCCTGACAACACTTCAGAGGCTGAGTCGCCCAGCTGAATGTTAAAATAGTGATTCTTAATTTTCTTTCATTTGTGGTGATACAGACAAATTCGTTTGAAAATACCAACAGAAAATACGAGTACGCCAATTACTCACAACATCTGGCATCTGGTGTTATTCATACACTGTAAATAAGATTAAAACAAAAGGTAAGTATCAGGGATAAGAAGGCTGCCATCTTGTCCCAAAGTAAAGGAGGGTTTATGACCTGTACTGCAGCCAGCCACCAGGGGGGGGGTGATCGAGTCACTTTGGCTTCCCTTTTTAGGGCACCTGTCATATCGTCCATCTTTATTCCAAGTCTATGGTTTATTCTCAATGACTAATCAAGTGATACTTAGATACATATTTTGTTATTCTTACCTTTTTAAGATCCTGCTTCCTCTCACAGCTGACTCATGAGGATGTGGCTCTTTCATAATGTTTTGATACCTGAAGGAGGTTTAAATTGCAGCATTAGTTATTGTATCAACAAGTTTGAATTGATCTGATGAGTGAAAAATAACCTAGTAATCAGAATTACATTTTGTTTCACTTTATTCATTCAGCCAGACATTGTGCTCACATGAAACAGAAGCTATGGCTATGTTTTCTATGAGCAGTACACTTAAAATATGTCAGATATAAAGATTTAGTGATGCCCAAACCTGTAGTTGCCACAATCTTATCCTATTTTCTTTGATAGGATAGGTGGCTCAAGATGACAGCTCCAGTCTTGACTCTAGAACCTGCAGCTGGTCAGTGTTTCTCCAGCTGCCGGGCCCGTTTTTTAATCACTGAGCAGATCAATGATATGAGACTTGATTCAGCAGCGATGTAAAGTTAATCCTGATTCATGACGCAAATTCCTGGTTTTCACAGCCACTGAAGGGGATATTATCACACTCTCCCACTGATTCATTGTCCTTCATTGATTTGAGCAAATCCTGATCACTTATAGACCCAAGAGAAAACTGAATGTGCAGCCTCCTATATTTTACACACGGGAGCAGCTTGTTTACCATTTTCTTTCTCATATCTGAGCTAAGCTGTGCAAGTGACGTTAAGTTTAAAGGGATTAACTGATGTCATCAGTTCCTCTCTCGGCAGATGTTGATAAAAGAAAATGATCTATATCCTGTTCACCGAGCATAATCAATTGGCACAAAGGAAGTTCAGGGGAGGAAGCTTCATCTAAATATCATCAGACGAGACTGCAGCAACATTTGAAGACTGGCTTATCTTATATGTAAACACAGCACATCCCTTCTATTTCTCACAAACAGCTTGTGAGGCCCAACGCGAACTTCACTGCTTATCGAGGTTTACATGTGCGGAGTGTTGCTGCAGGAATTCCCCCCCGTACGCAACAATTAATGGCAACAGGCCGTGAGTGGATGTTTTACACATTTATTTTGAGTGTTTGAAATGAACCAGCATGAAGGAAAACACAAACATAATCCCCCAAACTCGTTCCAATGCAGGATTCAGCAAAAATAAATATGCTAAGAAACTTTGTTTTAAGTCCATTCCTGTTCATCGCTTAATGGAAAACGGTTTCCCACAATGCTTTGCTTTCAGCTGAGAGCTCCTTCATCAGCAAAGATCCGGTAGCACCTCCTGCCTCGTTCATCATGGACCTGCAACATATAATCATAATCATTATTTGTACTTTAAAAGCAGCAACGTGTGATTATTCCAATTCATGATTCATCTGTTATTAGCCATTTACTGCACAAACCTTTTTTTAACGTATAAAATGTTAGAAATGTATGAAATGAATTCACAAGATATTCAATTTACGATGATTTTATCCTAGTAGTGTATATGTGTGAGTATGTTCTGTATAGTGGGAGTATATTCTTTATAGAATGAAAAAAATACAGAAATATTATTCATGCTTTTGTAATCAATGTATATGTTCCTCCCTCTTGTTGTGAGCATATGGAATGGAGAGATGGATTTGGAGCAAAAACGATAAGGAATATTCGGTTCTTTGTTAAGAATGTATTTTCTACTTCCCTTAACCATGTGTATATTCCAGTTATATAAAGTTTAAGTCGTTGAAAAGGACATTGAGGCGTAAAAAACAAACATGCCACTGCTGATGCTTGTTTGTAGAGAGGAAACTGAGCAAATACAGCCTGAGACTACTTTCCTGGATAGAAGAACAACCAAATGTTATGCTGAAAGTTGCGGAGAGAGAGAGACGGAGAGAGAGAAACCACATCGGGACATATTTAGTGAGTAATCTCGGGTGACTTACAGCTGTAAGTGGAGCTGCTATAAATGTGTATAGATTTAATTCAATGGGATTCAAACTGGGTCACAGGGCTATTAAAAGTGCAAAGTTAGCTGCGAGCGGTGTGACAGCAGGTTTCCAGCACCGCGGCTGCTGCTTTGCACTGCGGGCAGCCGGAGCACGGGGGGGGGGGGGGGGGGGGGGACAGGGCTTCACCTTTTTCAATTAAACGCGCACAATAGGCAGAGGCTGGCCAGCGTTCTCAACTCCTCACATCACGTGTTCGAAAGCTTATACCGGCAACTGTAAGTGACAAATCCCCGTCACCTTCACTCTGCCAAAGAGACACATCATTGAGTGCGGTATGAAATGATTCCTCACTATGGAGTGGATGAGTAAAACATCTGAATAAAGGAGGATTTAAAGAGTCATAGCTTCAAATAGAGAGAGTGTTGACAGCAGTGAATCATCACCTTTGCATATTAAATGTGCATCGATCACCGTGAGGGAGTCCATCACTTTCTAAGCCGATCAAAAGCAAGAGGAGCACAGTGTTGAAACGTCGTCATCATCAATCTGTGTCTTGACTTTTGTTTGTTCTTTGAAGATGCTCTAATCAATAAATCCCCACAGCTCACAGGAGAGTTTCAACAGTCTCCAGCTCATCTTGATCTTTTCAGCCTGGCGCCAAACATCACTCAAATAAAGTTAGCGACGTGAGCAGCTAAAGAGTCAGATAGTCGAGGAGACGTCAAAAACAGAGCAAAACGCAAAGAGTCAATATTGGATTTCAAACTCCAAATGAAAGTGAATGTTGGATGTGTATGTTGGCACCTGTTTGCAAACATGTTTACTAAAAAATCTCTGCATCATCTTGGCACAGCTTGTTCTGCTGTTTATGTTGTTTTAATGCCCTGACTGTCTGAATTAATTAGAAATTTAAATTCAATAGATAAAATCTTCTTTAACTGTCCTTATCCTGGCGTTGTTAACTGTGGTTAGCTGCATTTATGTCACTGTGAAAGGATTTGGTTTATTTTAAGGAAGTATTTATTCTTTTGAGGAAATTCCTAAAATCTTGGAATATATCAAACATACACAACAACAAACTAAAACCAGTTTATCTAATTCGAAGATGTGTTACTTCTCTATGAGCCATTTTTCTGTGATTCTTGAAATGTTTTGCAAACGTTTACCCAAAGACAGAACTTTTGATTCTTGATACAATAGAAATCCTTTATGGTTATCGGATTGTGCAGAATACAAGGACATTAAGAGTGCTGCTCCTGGTTTTATATATCAACCAGTTGTCAAAAAGAAAGTGGTGGCGATGAATCAATTATAAAAGTTTGTTGCAGCCTTGTTTAAACTCTTATTGTGCAAAGAGTAGATAAAGTAAACAGCAGCTCTGAATGACTGCCTGCTGTTCAAACACACCCGGCTCTGCGCCTCTCCTCCCCGTGTGTGAATGCCTCCAGCAATAAACAGACGGGGACAGCTGCAGGCAGCCCCGGCACTCGGAATGATAAAGAGCTGCTGCAGGGATCACCTGCCTCATCGCTGGAGACACAGATTAGACATTTCAGAAGCTCTATCCTTGGCTGTCTATCAAGGCCGCTCATTCCCATCATTGGCGGAGTGATTAGTGTTGAATTCAAATGGCACCGACACTCAAACGGAGAGTCACAGACAACATAAGAGAACAATCAAAGGGAGGCACGCTGTCATACTTCACAGCCAACGAGATCCAATTTCAAAGATTTGTCGGATTTGTCTGGCAGAATTATTTATAGGGTACCTTTGTAATTTCTCACGGGTGGATGCGTTTGATCAATCAAACAAGTCCCTGAAACAATCCTGAGGATTTTAAAGAAAACATGACATCCAGGGACCTAACCTACACCAGGTACAGAGCAGAGTTGTCCTATTCCTGCCCAGCGTCCATGTTGTTTTGACAGAAAATGCACTCACACCCATTTAAGTGCTCATGTGCATGTTGGTCTCAAAATGAGATCTATTTCCTGCAGAGACGTGCTCTCTCTCACTATCTTTAAACTCCACCATTAGCAATCGGCTACGTCAAAGCACAAATGGCTGTAAAACTGATTGGGTGATGGCGCTCTGATTGGGTGATTGCATGTTACGCTCAAAACTCACCAATGATGATGACTAAGAGCCAGTCTTTTGATCCATGATCCTGTGCACAGACCTTTCTTCCACCATTCAACAAGAAAAGGTCATTTTGGACATCCCCTAAATGCAGTTGCGCCATGTGCTTTAGGAGTTGTGTTTAAGGCACAAGCAGGTAAAACTGGTCCCTTCAAAACCAATTAGGCGCTTCGTCCATTTCATGCATGTTAATCGTTCCTTTCGAGAATGCAAATCAAACATATCTATTCAATTACTAGGTCACGTCTCTCAAGCCTCATCTCTTTCTCCCCGGTCCTCCAGAATAAAAGCTTAATTTCTAATTACACTATGGAAAATAGCATCGTGTGGTTCTGAATATCAAAACTCAAAACTGTGCTCAAAAAGTTTGACATGGATCAAGTAAAATCCCTCTTCGAAAACTAGCATGAAATTAAATATGCAAATTGCAAAGAGGGCAAAACAATACTTGGGTGAGATAACAGGGGACTCCACTTAGCAAACATGGTTTGAATTCTTATTATTGAATGGTTCACTGCAGGTTGTGGACCAGCATGTATGAGACTGGTTTTGCTTTCACTCAAAAAGTCACACCTATTTCCTTCTATTCTTTTAATACAGGGGAAAACTGTTTTCTCAGATGGTTTTACACATGAAGGCTTGTTTTAAGAGTAGATCAGGAACAAACCTCAAATCATATGATACGACCCATCAGAGCATGTAAACGAGCACATGCACACGTGGGCGCAAAGACAATTAAACTGTGAAACATTTGAAACTCAGCTCTCGTGTCTCCTCAGATCTTCAGCAATAGGAACACAAACCCTCAAAGGAAACATGGAAACATTAAGAGAAACAGAGTGAGGGGTCGCATTTATCAGGCTTATTGGAGGGGACTCGAAATCTCAAGGGTCAGACAGGAGGTCCCTACTGCACAGACAAGACTAATTAGGGTGAGATGTGACAGAACAAAGATGTATGTGGGTAAGCAAGTGCACCCACACAGACACGCACACCCACCCACACACACACACACACACACACACACACAGGATTTGATCAGAGAATCAAATCAATTCTGCCTTTAAGGAATCTTTACAAATCATATAAACGCATAAAGGTGTTTTAAAATTCTAATGCTAACTAGAATATGAATAAAATGCAGAGTCAATCATCAGTCCTGCCAATTATCAACCAAATTACCAAACAGTTGCTTGTTCCAGCTTAAAAAATAAGAGACTTTCCTGCGTTTCCCTGTTTTGTATCTTTTACATTTGTATTTCTTTGGGTGTTGCTTTGTTAGTCGGACAAGACAAATGATTTAAAGATGTTGCCTTGGGCACTAACAAACTATGAGACGCATTTTTCCTCAACAATTCACTTTACTTCACTGTTCGAAATTTGTGAGCAGTATTCAATTAATGATCTACAACACACTGCAACGTTTTGTCCTTTATTATAATTTCTCTAATTCCTAGTGTGGGTAACTATAATGGTATTCTGGTGTATGAACACAAAATAAATGATAACATAGTGAAACATAACTGTAATAACATATAATTTGATTTCACAGGATGTTATCATTGTCCCAAAACACTGTTAACGTCATCAAGGCTTAATGCTGCACAATTCTTCCTATTTTTAGACTTACAGTTGATACATTTTCCAAAAACACAACAAAACCCACATTTGCTCATTTAAATAAACACATAGTGTGAACATCTTGCGTTAATATAAACCTTATGAATCTCGTGACATATTGAGTCTGTCTTGAGAGTCAGTCTGGCTGCGGATGGCGTATGTTCCCTCACATGTGTTCTCAGTGCGATCATTAGTGAAGACATCTGCCCGGTACGTCCTTAATCATGTCCCTGCCAAAAGAAACAAGGACGCACACAGTCGCACTGAATTTCATTAACTTCCAAACCATCTTCCCTCTCTCTCTCTCTCTCTCTACCTCCCTCTCTCTCTCTCTCTCTACCTCCCTCTCTCTCTCTCTCTCTCTCTCTCTGCGTGCTTGTGACGAATAGTATTGGCAATCCTGAGAATCCTCGCTGCATCAGTTACCTTCGAGTGGCGTTAAGCTGAATGTATTCTCCTGACCCACTAACAAGCATGTACCAAGGAGACAGGGAGCGGGTAAACAGGTTCCTTTTCTGGGTCTGAAAAGACATATCTTATGCCCGGGCGGTGTTGGAGTCGATGCATGGACGGCATCAACCGGCTGCTTGTGTATCCGATGACAACATTTGCATGTCCCTGTCTTAATGGTGTCTGTTGACATGGCTCCAAGGGGCAGAGGCGAAAAAAGAAAAAAAAAGACATCACACCACTGCTGAGACAAGAAGTTGGACAGCATGGGATGGCAGAGCTGACAAACAAAAAAGTGCCCTCAGTTTCCATCAGTGTAACTTTAGGCCACTCGGCAGGCGCCCTCCTGAATGCAAAGCAGAGAACGTCGGCTGCTGAAGGGAGAGCTGAAAAAAAAAAGAAGCTGTGTCCGACGTCTGTATTCACTGACAGTGAGCAGACGGGAGTGGGGACAAGGTTGTGGCTCGTGTGGGAAGGACACTGATAAAGAAGTCCAAAAAAACCCAGACTGGTATAATAAATCACGCCATGACGCATTAACACATTCATGAGGCAGCGAGATGAGAGGAAATGGATAAGACTTAAAATAACCACCAGTTTGCAGATGAGAACTGATCAGCTGGAGCTCAACCTGCTCGTTTCAACATCCATGAACACTTCCTGGTTTGGCAGGCGATTTATCTTTGGAACGATTATTGTGACTTTTTCCTGGGAACCTCACGTGTCCTGAATAATGAGACGCTTAACTCTCACAAGCTGCTGTCACACATGAACATTTCCCCAGAGGGGCTTCATGCGAGAACCCAAACGTCTGAGTTAGTTAGTTTGTGGAACTTTTCCTGCCTGCCCTCTTGTAAATGTCAAGATAGTTCACAGCGAGCGAGTGGGCTTGTTGATGACATTTCTAACACATGTCATGTCCTGCCTCCTGCCTGCTCTGCCCAGATGCCACAGGAATATTCCTGTTGTTGTGAACCCGTCTGACTCGGGCAAACTCGTTTTTCACATCTCAAAAGAAAACCCCAGAAATCTTCTTGACACGATTTTCCAGACATTTTCTGGAAGTCATGTCTGAAAACAGCTACAATGAGTATTTGGATGACAACACGTGACAAAAAGTGGATGGTCAAACAGTGGTTGACTATTTTTGGAATATTCTCCCAGTGCCTGCGAGGGTTTTCTCCAGGTACTCCAGTTTCCTCCCACTCAGGTTGGGTCAATGAGTGACTCTAAATTGCCCATAAGTGTGAATGTGAACATTGAGTGCTTGTTTCATCTCTTTTTCTGTTGCTCACAAAGGAACATACTTTTAATGAGAATCGCTTCACAAATAAACCCATTATTTTCAGTCTTTCTTTTGTCAGTTACATAAAAAGGTAATTTACTTAAATGTTTGACCCTGATTCCCTAAAGAGAATCAGTTGTTTGCAGTAGAACAAACACCTTAATGCAGCTCTCTTGAACAGGAATAAATTGTGTAGCTGTTTAACCTGTTAAATAAGCTTTATTCTCCACTTTCAATCGTTCTGCACTCTGATCATTTTAGTTTTCCTCCTTAAACTGCTCCCCATGTGTTGTATATAACAAAGAATCTGGTCACAGATGTGTCAGGATTTTTGTTCAATAAAACAAGATGTCCTCTCCTGCCACCTACTGGACAACACCATTGACAACGCTTCAGTGTTCTTTTTAAACTAGAAATGTATCTCTCCATTGTTTAGTTTCTTACCTCAGAAATAAGGTCAGCTCTTGAGTATCTCATGAGAAGCTCATGCTCCCTGCAGACGTGTAGTAACCCGTACAATCTGTGGAATATCTCTGGGACAGCTGGACAGTCTTCAGCTCAAACTCTCCAAAACGATGAGCGCCGAATTCCTGTCACGAAAGCAGCAAATATTAATGACATTTAATGCGTCTTTTCATTATCAGAAACAGTTTTAACCACTGAGAGATTTAGAGAAATGAAGGTAAGTGTGTGCAAACATTCCATTACCATAGTTACGGGGGACTGAAGACTTGCTTTGTGTAATTTTCAGAGGAAAGAAAATTAAGGATTTTGGTTTTTCACATGCTTTCTATCTGTTGTGTCAATTTGGGGTGAGATATCACTCTACAGAATTTACAATCATATTTTGTCAAGTGTTTCTTTAAAAAAACATGAAATCTATGAAATTTAAAAGGCGTCAGTATGCTTCATCACTAGAGAATCTCTGACACCCTCTTTCCTCACTGCTTTCCAATGCAGGAGGTGAATTTGCTTCGTTCAACAATTTCAGGATCTTTCACGAAACATTCACAGCCAATTCACAAAGATCAAATCCACAGTGTTTAAAGAGTTGTGTGTATTCAACAGAGTTTTTAGGCAAGCCCATATTTTTGTGGTTCATTTAGACAAAAGCTAAAAACAATGTAAAAAAATCCTCATGTGTAAATGATCCTCTGATAGATGTAGGATAAAAGGTCACATGTGAATGTTTGAGATTTATTATTTTGAAAGCAAAGACAGGACAAGATTTCCCTCGCACCTTTAATATGTTCCTGGCATCGAAAGCCTCTCTTTCGTTCGTGGTTTGTCTCCTGGAGCTGCCTGTGTCTTCACCTGGAAAAACACTGGAGTTAGAAAGTCGAGCTCGAAAAGGTAGCACAGGGCAAACACATGTGGACCTGTTATCTCCTGATCAAATAAACAGGTTTACTTGCTGACACAGTTGTTCGGCTGTAGTACATAATAAAGGGAGATCAAGGTCAGTTAGTCTGTCAAATTAGCCTGTGAAAAAAATAAACATAGAATTTTAATAGGACGTTGCCACATGCTGGTAAACATGGTCGGCAGTGACACAGCGCCTCTCTTGTGTTGTGTTGCTGCTCAAATTTTGCGAACTGGGGCTGGACTTGATCCATGGCCAAAATGAATGAAGCCATTGTCACAGTACTTGGAAAAACACGCAGCTTGGAGCATGTAAACAGAGCTGTGGCCAAACGCAGAGCTAGCAGCCCGATCCTGCCTCTCCTCAGGAATCTGTAGCTGTGGTGTCCGACATTAAGCTTTGTCGTCACTGCAGATCCAGTCCGAGCCAAAACACAATGAGGGGACATTGGCAAATGGGTTCAGGCCAGGAAGTTCCAATGGGATCACAGCTGGTTAGCGAGTTTGTTTTCACACAAGCGCTAGGCACAGATGCTGTTTTGCGTTAGCCCGTCATGTGTATGTAATGTTTTTTACCTGTGGTGTCCCTCCTGAACAGAGTGTTTATCACGGTGCCGTGCAGCTTCACCCGGTCCCACTCTCTGACCATCAGCCCTGCCGACACAAAGTGCTCGACCAGCCGCTCTGCGATCGCCTGTAACCTAAAGTGTGATCATATTTCAAAAAGGGATAATAGATTGTCAGATTTTTTGATTTACTTATCTCTCCACAGGGTTTTATCACTTATCCACTTACTTGTCAGATCTGTCTTTCACATTGACTTTGGCGTACAACACATCCACCATGGCTGGGTCGTCATTCATGTACTCTATACCCGTCACCTCCAGCGGCAGAGGTTTTCCTCCAGCGATTTCCCTGATGTGCGACAACACAAAACACCATCACAAACCAGCATTACAGTTCAGTGTTCAAGTCTTCAACTTACACTACATCTCTCTGTGTTGTATTCTGCTGTTTAGCAGACTTGGCTTGGGACACCACACATTTTTTTAGCCCCAATCTGACAATTAAATTTGACTTTATCTAATCTACGCAATCAAATCTAATCTAGTTACATGTAATCTAATTTCCCTTCTCAAAAGTACAAATTTCATTAAAGAATAAGGCTGTTGATAAACTATATTTTTCTAAGCCAAAATCCCATCAATGAACTAAAACCAACAACAGTCTCACGATACGTTCCCACTGCCAAACCCCCACTCCATCCAGGGTTCATCCATCAAAGCTGATGAAGACGTCTTTAAAATAAGTCAAAAATATATACTTTCAGTTGAAAATCTGACTAATTAATTTCCTAAAACTGGGCACAGTAGTTTTTAGCAAAGTCGACTCAAACTGGTGTTTGTTGGGGACCATTTTCCAATGTAGATATGGAGCCCTAGTGAGTATTAACAGGAGGAAGGTGTATTTATTTATCCTTTAACAGGCAGTGGAGTTTTGTTTTTTAAACTCAAATAAAGACGTTATTTCTATAGTTATACAGTTAAAATCTGAATACGATATAGTATCTTTCTCGTGCCCCTACCTGAGGACGTTTTGACACTCTTGGAGGTGTTCACATGCTTTTCTCACTTCCATCTCATTTAACAGAGACATTGTGCCGATAGTCAGATGAAGCTTTGCAGGGTTCTGAAAGATGCTTCCATCTACTCCATGATCCTACACATCAAAATACATCAATTTGTCATTATAGACTTTAAGAACAATAGAATGTGCCACACATATGAAACAACATACCTGTGAACACTTCTCCAACACCTCATCTTTAAACCGAAGGAATCCTTCTTGGATTTTTGGATCATTCAGAGGAAATGACAGGAAGTGCGTGAAAGGCTGCTTTCTCCGGAAACCGTCAAGGAGGACCTCAACTCGAGTGACAGCAGATGAAACGGCAGCTTTGTGGGAGCCTGTTATAACTGTGTGAAGATGGAGGCAAGTCGGGAGAGAATAAGTCTCTGTCAGGATGTGCCCTCTCATCTGTTTTCATCTGTGTTATGATGGTTTGATTGATCCTCACCAATCTGTCCCTCCACCCCTTGCTTCGGGATGTTGATCGACGTCTTTGTGTCTGTCTCTAGACGCCGGCGTGTCTCTCCCTTTTTCCCGATGATGTATCTGCGTAGAGAAATGAAGAAAACGAGGAAACAGACTCAGGTTGTGCTGCTTAGAAACAAAAACTCATGTGCAGAACCCTCACAACACTTCTATTTTGTAGATCACTCACTTGTAGAGGACACTTGGGACGTCGATGGCACAGCGGTATCCTTTATCAGTCTGTTCAATGAGGTGGGTGTCACAGGTTTCCTCTGCCGCGAGCTCTTCACTCTCTAAATAACAAACAGACAAATAAGTTATTGGTTTATTTATATTAAGGCTACAGCCTGGCATCAGTAATCAATCAAATAGCGCAGTCCCACGATAAGCCCTGCCATTATGAAGGTAAAGTTTTGTTGAAACAGGGATAACAAGGTGTTGATTCAGCTTCATGGTCTTTCCTGGAGGATGTTGTGAGGAGTTTTCTGCTGATTAGCCCACCCTCATTGATTTGAATGGGATGGTCACAATAATAGGAACCCCTGTCAACACTATTCAGTACAGTACAACACATCTTAAACACACAATGTGCATTTCATGACGGTGTTATTTATGACAGCCCGTCTGTATTAGACTGCATTAGCTTGTTGTACCTAATAAACGGAGTTAGTGAAGTTCTGCTGTCTGTCAACACTAACCTGATGGACCCATGTAGGAGAAATCCTCCTCTTCCTCAAACTGTTCCTCCTTGATGACATTTCTTCTGTATATTCTTCCATTTATATTGATAAGCGAGGGACGTAAAACCTCCATAGTGCAAACTTGACAACGTTAGCTGAAGCTAAGCACAGCTAACAACACAGGCAAGTCTCTGGTTAGCTCGTTGCTAATTCAGCTAGCTAGCTAACTTGCTGATGACGTTTCAAACAACGTTGAAGTTAGCTTCCAATTCGATAGATAGGAGAAAGATTGAAAAGTACACGTTCTCCGTTTCTTTACACTTTAATACAGTGAAATAGTTTTAGACATTTTAGTTTAACTTTCATGAATGTTCGAGTCCCATTCTCAAAAGTTCAAAACATACATTTTCTCTAGAATAACATCACTGTCGACTCGGAGTCTGACTTCAGCGTCGTGACGTACAATTGGGTCGGCGTTTCCGCTGGTTTATCGTGAGCAGATCTACAAACTATAAGAATCGACCACTCCGTTCAAAAAGCTGTGGCAGCGTTTCATCCGCATAGTTTTGAAATCTGCTGTCGGAGCGTAAAACGCTGCATGTGTCGCAAAGTGGTAGTAAGACCACAACTACACAAACAAACAGAAATAACTGCGCGGATTTAGAGTCGATGCATATTCAACCGGACAACAACGGTTGGTTCATATAGTTTAAAATAGACTAATTGTGTATCTGATGTGTCTTATGATACTAATGGAAGCTGGTTGTTGACTGTATTGCTGTTAGCAGGGTCGTTAGCTTCCCTGCTAGCCACTCACAGCTGATTGTTCCCACTAGCGGTAGAATTGACAGGTTTGGTTTATCTAACTGAGCCTCGTGTTTGTGTTTTAAAGGTTTCTAACACGATGGCTGCGTCCTCTTCGTCCTCCTCCGCGGGGGGTGTCAGCGGCAGCTCGGTGACAGGATCCGGATTCAGCGCCTCAGAGCTCATCCCCCCCAGGAAAGTGCTGTACACATATCCTAAAGGTGCAGGGGAGATGATGGAAGGTAAGAGTCACCACTGATCTGGGGCCACCTTTCTGTCTTATCTTCACAATTAGGCAGGAGATTAGGGGGGGGTTGTGTGGTTCCAGCTGAACCATACAACCATAAAGGACAAGTAGCATTAAAGACTTAAAGGCTGTGTCTGTTTCTAAATGTCACTCTGCTCCATCCTTACTTCAGGTAAACCCTGTTTATCATAGTGTATACGCTTTATCAGCAACGACAAACGTCCTACTCCTCATTGGTCCCTGCATCACAACACTGGATGATCTCCTCTACAGACACAATTTAGTTATTGTCTCATATTTATTCATAAAACTCTAGTATTTAGGTTCCCACGTCTCTTTCAACATATACAAACCCAGATCCATCAATGATTTCACCTCATGTACTCAGTGGGTACTACCCACTCATCTTTACACAACTGGGTAAAGATGAGTCTTTTGAACTGAAGGCGTTCATTCCCATTGGACATTTTACAACTTAATTATCTTGCTAATGTTTTAGAACTCTTGCAATTTGTTGTGTTATTTCTGTTTGCTGATTCTGTGTATATCTGATCATGAATGTTTTGTGCTCTCTTGAAAAATAGATTTCAGTCTTCATCATATCTGATCAGTAAAGATTAAATAAAATAAAATAATAAATGATAGGGTTACATTCACCTAAAGAGAACCGAGCCACATAGGTTGGTGTCAGTCACTTGGTTCCTCTGGTGCAAATGCAACATCATTTTTCCAGAGAGTTGCAGATTATGTGCTGAATGAAGCATTGAGATCTCAGAGCTAAGCACCCGTTTATCTGACTGAAGCTTACAAGACAAACTCTACAGTTATTGCAGCTTTCTTGAAGATATTTCAAAACGCAACTAAGCGTCTTTTATTCACTGTTGGAAAATTTATTTCACAATTGTGACCTTTGATTCTGTTTCCTGAGTGTCAATAAATGCAGATGCAGCAGTGGAATCTAAATTCATTTAGTATTGGGTACCAGTACTTTGCACGAGTGTTTCTATTGGATACTACTTCTAGTCCACTACATTTGAGAGGAATTATTGTCGTCTTTATTCCACTACACTGAATACAGCTTTTGATAACAAGTGACTTTCCGATTAGTAATGAACATAATCAATATGATATATTATTAAAAGCTATGCAACCCAGAACTAATTAACGTTTATGTTATTAGCCCCTCGTTTACCATCAGCAATGTTTAAGTTATTTACATATTGATATACCAATAATGCTAAACCAGCCTATATTAATGGAATTATCTGCCTAATGAGTAATTCTACTTTTGGTACTATTAGTCTATTTTGATATATAAACTCTTATATACTTATACACATATAAACTGTTTAATGGTTAAACAATTACTTGTGATGGAGTAAATTACCATTGTTCTGCAATATTAAGTAAAAGATCTAAGTACTTCTTCGATATTGTGTTGATAATCTTCATTATTGTGAAGTTGAATTAGTGGCAGAGCCGGGGACTAAAATAATTCTTCATCACAAAGCTTTTGACAACCCGCACTCTGAAACATTTATTTAGAACGTGTCTATTCTCTGTTTTACCTAAATCCAGCTTTAAGCCGGCAGCCGAGTTCCACTGATCCACCCTCGTGCTTCATTCACTGGCTCGTCACTGCCCTGTACACAGGATTTGTTTATGGGAGCGAAAGGCCACCTGGCTCTTTCCTCCCCCTTGTTGCCTGTGCGGCTCAAACTACACTAATTAACGTGATTATTTAGGCAGCAGTGCACCATGAATTGGAAAAACAACCAACAAAGTGATGAATAGGAGCACAGTGACGCTAAAGCTGTTCCTCTTTGTTGTCTTGTTTTTGACTATTCATAACTCTGAATGGGCCTTTTTACTGAAAAAGCTTGACAGCCTCATTTTCCTACTCTGCGGTTAAATCTTCTGAAGAAATCTTTAAATTTCCACTTTTGTGTGTTACTTTTCAGATGGCTCCGATAGATTTTTATGCGAGTCTGTATTCAGCTACCAAGTGGCCTCAACACTGAAACAGGTCAAACACGGTAAGCCAGTAACCGCATATGCAGATTTTCTTCTGAATTTGCATGCTCCAATAAAGACCATTACACCGACTGACCCACTGTCTTACATTCCCCCAGATCAACAAGTGTCTCGAATGGAGAAGCTGGCGAGCTTGGTGGAGGAGCTGGAAGCGGACGAGTGGCGATACAAACCAATCGAACAGCTGCTGGGATTTACACCGTCTTAAGCAAAGATGACCCTGATGCCTTCGGTTAACAAATCAGCCAAATATAAGGAAAAGGGAAGCAGCTACTTTTTTTCCAGTTCATAAATTATATCCCTCCTTTTATGGGTTTATGTTTGAAATGTTGTCTGGAGATATACGATGTGAGATGTAATATTTTATCACTCCTTTTATTGTATGAACATGGTTTACTTATTACTAGTAAAGCAACTTGTTCTTTTCATCCCTGCATATTTAAATAAACTCTTCTCAACTTCAAATCTTCTATAATAACCTAACAAATTCAACTTTTGTAATAGATTGTTAATACTTTTCAACTGGTTTAAGCTAATAAAGTGTTGCCAGTCCAGTCTGCTCTAAGGCTGAGATAAGAAAACTATCTTTGCTAGTGTAATAAATCCCTTGAAGTGAGACGTTGTTTTTCCACTTGGCTGCTCTGTAACTCCTGAAGCTGAAAACCTGGTGCCTGTTCAGTCCAGCCTCCTCTCTGTGTGGATCCTGGTCGCTGCTCGCTCTCTGCGAAAACAAAGAAAGCTTGTAAATAAAGTCTCACTTCGAAATGTCATGGCTCTGTTTCTGTTTGTTTTCTCTGTGTCGTGTGGTTTGTCCCAGACTATAAGGGGGATAGATTAAATTTGCATGTTTGTTTTTTAATGTTTTTCCGTCACTTGAACGAGCTGAAGCCTGACACTAATGGACGTGATGGATTCAGTGTCACGTCCCTGCCGTGCGTGTTCAGCGAGGAAAGATGCAGATCTCTGTGTTTTGCTCAGCGAGTTGAGTGTTTTTTTAAACAAATGAGCGGAGGGCATGTACAGAACGTCCTGTTCAGTGTAAATGTCTGAAAGCCCTGAGCCTGACAGGCCACACCTTTTATACAGCTGCAGCTCAAAATTCCTTCTTGAACAACAGCTCACTTTACGACACAACTTTCTTGGAAGTACTGTGACTTTTACAAGTGTGTGTGCTTTCCAAGAGCTGCCTGTCCCCTTCGTCCCGTCGGATGAAAAACAAAAGGGAACCAACTTTTTTCCTCCCCCACCCAAACTTTGTGACGACAAAACTCACAACATCCTCCCCTTTAGAACATACTGTGCCTACACGTGTTTACGTCTTTCAGTTCCTCCCTGACCAAAAAGAACAGCCCATCCCACTCACGTGCAGCGATGCAGCACATATGAGGCGATTCTCCAAAAAAGTTTCCCCTGTGCAAACCTTGCAGTAAGCCACAGTGCGGCCCTGCCAGAGAGAAACACAACACCAGGCAGTTTGTGCAATGCACTGTGCACATTTCCACTGTGCTTGTTGTTTGCTTGTGCCTCTACCTCAAGTTGGGGTGAACAACAAAGGCAAGATAACTAATTGATAGATACTGTACTGTGTTCCCACTGCTCTGCGTGTATTCTTTGTTCCATCCGAGGACAAAGAGCTGTCACATATCTTTACAGGGCACACTATCATGTTATTGCCGTTCTATCATATACGCAGTGTTGCACTATGCAGCAGATCTTGTTGTTTGCACCCCTGTGTGGCTGCTGAGAGAAATCTGATGTAATGCTTCTGCAAAACAAGTGACGTAATGTGCACTGCAACACTGATCAGGCTGAGTTCTGCCTGCTGCCTGCTGGACTCTGTTCTGGGGTTGTCAGCAGTGAGGCTGCACACAGACACACAAAGACACACAACAGCACATATAGTCACCCATGCTGAGGTGGTGGGATACATGAAACAACAAAGAGGTGCAACACAATCTGATGCAGGCAAGTCTCTGTACATTTCCACAACACTGGGATCTGCTCTTCATCGCCACCATCCCCCCTCTAACCCCCCCTCCTCCTCCTCCTCCTCCTCCTCCTCCTCTTGCTGTTTTTCTCTCCTTCTCTATGTTACCAGGCAGGACACTGGGTCAGATGGCGTGCCTCTCTTTTTGATTGGCTGGCCCGAGAGGCGGGGGGCGGAGCCCGGCAGGCAGTATATAACCATTGTTGCAGGACTGATCTGGGAGCTCGGACAGCTGATGAGGAACAGAGGAGTCACAGGAGACAGCAGATTGTTGTTTTGCGAGACAATAACCGTGGAAATAAGCAACCTGAAGAACACAACGGACTCACACAGCGTCGTCTTAACACAAGCTGTAAGTATTGGGTCACAATGGCTGGTTTTCGACGCTTGTTAGCTCGTTTTAACAGATTAAACAGCTTCTCAACTACCTGCTGGCTACTTCTGAACAAAGATGTCTGAGGATAGCTCTGCTTCAACTTTCCAGTTTTTTCCTGTCAGCGACTCGCTGCAAGTCTAACTTCACTGACCTGTTGTCTTTGTTTCTCCTGGTTAGCGATCCGACCAGAGAAGAGGACAGACATGCCTGCTCTCTGTGCAGCCAGCGAGGCCAGCGGCTCCCCCCACTCCCCGGTGGACAGGAGGCTGTCCTGGGGCAAACTGGTGCAGCGACTCGCCGACTTCAGCGCATCTGGAAGCAGCAGCAGCAGCAGCAGCCTGGAGCTGGGCTACAACAACGGCAGCAGGAGCGATCTGTCAGACTCAGGTGAGCAGTGCTGCAGAGGCATCCAGGAACAATGGCTGGGCGATGATAAAACCATATCTATGATTAGTGCAATTCTATTTTCCTCCAAAGTCCCATTTATATTACGTGTGCATGGTGCAAACTGCTGTCAGTGATTAGAACCACTTTATCTTATCTTAAAAATGTGTTTTTTAAACTTAAAATAAATAATTATAATAATGTTAAACAGTGAATATTTGAAGTCATCTGAGTATCTTTTTGATTGCTTTCATCTAAAAATGTTTTAACCAGTGTTCCCCTGAGTATCCTTTGTTTGCGAAAACTCTTTGTTAACACCGTTTTTAAAGGTGCTTTAAAAAAGTTTATTTTCTATATGAACATTTTGGTTAAATATCGCCCAGCCCTACTTGCAATCTTTTTGTTAGACGTGGATTTCATTATTCTCTCGACGTCTGGTTCCAGTTCTAACCCAGGGTTTCTTCACAACAGGCTCTGACATCTCCAGTGACCTCTCTCCCTCCGATGAGGACCTGTTTTACGACCCGATGGAGGAGACCATCCTGAAGGACGTAGTGGAACTCATAGAAGCCAGCCTGCGAGAAGCCAAAGACTCAGACTGCGCCCTGCGCTGCACCAAACTGCTCATCCCGGAGAAACTCCTGGAGCACATCGGGCAGGAGCTCCTTCACCTGGCGGCCAGCGAGCCCTGCGGCCTGAGGGGGGCCCTCATTGACCTGTGTGTGGAGCACGGGGCCGTCTGTGAGAGCATGGGGCAGCTGTCCGTAGACCCCTACCTGGTCCCCACCTTCCAGCTGACCCTGGTGTTGAGGCTGGAGTCCGACGGGCTGTGGCCCAAGATCCAAGGACTTTTTAGCACAAAGTCTCCTTCCACTCCAGTAGTGAGACAAGAGATTAAACTTCGGACTGGTTTCCGCGTGATTAAGAAGAAACTGTATTGTTCTGAAGAACTGCTCATTGAGGAATGTTGAGAAATGCAAGGGATCCTCATTGTTAGAAATGCCCAGTAAATCTCCCAGAAGGGCCTCAGTACTCGTACTGTGTGTGTAATGCCTTCTGCGTAAGGTGCGAGGATGCACTTAGTCATGACGATGACTCTACTGTACGGTAGTCGAAGGTTATGGTACGTGAGCGGATGTTGCTCCTCATCGACATTCTCATATTTTCAATTGCAACATGTAACTATCATGCTATATATGGTTAATAGCATTATTTTGCAAGTATTAAAGTGTGTACCTCAGTTTCTATTGAAACCACATGATGGCAGCTAGCTCTATGGTTATATTCATTGAAACCCATTGTTTTATTTCCTTTTTTTCACAAAGCAGTTAACTGATTGTACGTGATGAATTATACCATAAGCAAACCATTAGGGACCTTTTATAGTGACTGAAACAAAGGACTACCAGTGCTTGCCTTGTGCAGTATATGTGTAAAGCTGTGGCTAATGATTCCAATGTACCTTGATCCTGTATCTGTGTAGCCCTGTCCTGCTTTTAACTTTATTTATTTGATATTCAAATACTCATAACATTGCACTGAGTTTGTATTTTCATGATCGCAAATAAATTATTTTTTTTACAGCTCTCTTCTCTGTCGGCTTATTTTCATGAACCCAGTCAGATGTAGTTTGCAGTTTCACTTCCTGGTTTGTGTTTCCTATGGTAATTGTGTAAATCAATAAATAATTATTAGATATAAGCAGTGGAAAAGTTAACTCCATTCTGCTGAGTTAACAGTCGTAGACCCTTTATGAAACTATCAGCAATCTATTTGAAGTGAGTAATAATGTTCAGCTATTTCGTCAGGAACTTCAGCTGAACCAGACAAATCCTGCACAGCGATGACAAAAAGTGTGGAAGTAAATTTCGCAACTACTTCCAAAAACAGCCGGGGACATTCTGCACGTCGCCCAAAACGTGAACGTGCACTGAGCCATGTTCCCAGTTCCCAGTTCCAGCCCCTGAGCCAGCCAGAGTTTAGTGCTGACTCAAGCCTTTGTTTCCACATTCTGCTCTGGAGAAATGAGTCGCGTCCCACACGTTTCAAGCATCCACATTTATTGTTCATCCGGGACTAAAAACATGGTGGAAAAAGGTTCTGTGTAATAATCTGTTCTTAACTAAAAATTAAAACATAATAAATAGCATTATATGAACAAAAAGATGAACATCAGATGGGACAGTACACTCCAACAATAAAACCCGTGAAAGCCCCTCTCTGTGGGTAGGCACCTCTCTCACTCTTGGCGTTTACAGTACATTATATCACTCTATCCTTCATATAATTAAAGGAGGCAAAGTGTAAAGGGACATTTCATAGTTGTTATCTCTCTCTCTCACACACACACCGACACACAAACAGCAGAAAAAGATGACAGATCTCAGTTTTCACATGTCTCGACAAACCTTAGACATGAGTGTGTATTCATTAGAAGTTTCACATTATCCCTGCATAGTTTCACAATGTGCATTTAAAGTCAAACAAGCAAAACTCCAGCCCCTGACTCCTCCCCTGGGCTGATTTGACTGTTTCAAATGACAGAGGAAGCGTTCGCTGTGGTATCTAATCAGCTGCTACATATATAACATCCATACAGCATGTAACCGCACCCCCCCTCTCTGGTTACATCCGCTGAGGAGCTTATGTTTAATCCAATGCAGTGAATTTTTTATGCAGATCCAGAAAATCAAGATGCAGGAATTTACATGTTCGATGTTTTCCCAGGAAATAATTCATGGATCTTGGTGTGAAACAAATCAGGCACATTAGAAAGAACATATATCTATGCCGCTTGATGGCAATTTAAGGGAAATGATGGGCGGGTTCATACTGCATTCTTAGAAGGAGACAAAAAAAACAAGTGAGCTCGGCCTGGGTCACGGCTTCCAGGCAAAACTGGGACGTGGAGGTTTTCCAGACCGGTGTCTTGTCAGGGGGACGAGCTGTTTGCAGTGGCTTTTCCTTTTTCATATTATGTTAATATTACGTTTTAAACTTGACATAATAAAATTCATAGTTTCATCCAGTTTGTTTTTGAGTTCAGTTCGATGCAGGTTGCTGCTGGTTTGTTTGTGTTGCTCGTTGAGTCGTTGTCAGTCTCCAGATAGTAAAGCTCGTCTATTTACAGCCAGCAAACCTCAGTATTGATTAGGGAATCCTAGAGACGACAAGAAAACAATGAATGAATATGCAGGTGGTCTCAGTACATATGGTTTTCAGTTTGATTCTGGATACATGTGTTTGAATATGAAAGCAGCTTCAACCGTGTTGTGACGCCGTGATCTCGGAGAGCTTGACGCAGCTCGGAGTGCGAGCCCTCTGCGCCCTTTGGTACAGATCCGAGTCTCCAAAGTAGCGAGCTCTGTATAACATGCCTTCCTCTGCAGGAAACGATTCATGAAAGACAGAAGAGAGGAGGGAGGTGACAAAAAACAGAATATGTTTTTTAATCATTTGCCCAGAACTGGCAGAATAAACAGTCCATATTCGCAGCTTAATAAAGAAATCAGCCTGATTCGTTCTACTGGCACACGTACTTTGTTGTTTCTCCTTCCAACAATTGTTGCGAAGGTTGGAAATGTAATCGTCCTCCACCGAACGCTCTAAATTCCTCCGATTCATCCCCGTAAACTCTTTGGAGAACTGATCCCCCACGTAATATGGCACCTTCAGGTGCTCGGTTAGCCTCTTCTGGGTGTAACCTGCTGACCTGCACGGGGGATAGAACAAAAGTGTGAGCGATGTGTCACGTGACCGGTGAGGACAAGGTTGACAGGCCTGGCACCGTCTGTCTCTGTGAGCACGACTCTGATGATGATAACGGCTGGAGTGCGGGCCAGAAACAACAGAAGTGGATCAGGGACACAAAGGCAGGAGAGAAACGTGGAGAGAGGCCAGACACACGGAGCCAGCAAATCATGTGGAGGCGGTTTGGAACCGTTCTTTCCAAAACAGACAAGTCACAATAGATCTGAGGCTGCAAAACAACTAGTAACATGACAACAAATCTATGAACCTGAGACATTTCAAATTGCTTTTGTTAAAAAAATTCATGAAAATCGAACAATCAAACTCACGGCCTGAAGCTGAGGCTGTAGGGGGGGGTGTTGACCATGATCTGACTGAGCGCCGACACAATAACCAGGATGAGGATGGGCATGACCTGCACGAAGAGAGCGAGTCCCCCCTGCAGAGGAAACATGACATCATTCCAACCTCTCTCTGCTTTAAAAAAACAGACACTTGAATGTTGCGTAGGTAAAAAAAAATCACAGATGACTCGAGGTCACCCCCTGCTGGTGAATAGTAGCATTACATCACATCTGCAGGCTGCAGGAGTTAGAAAGGAAAACATCCAACTCACCTCTCGCGGCCGCTCTCGTCGGTCTCTCCTTGGGGGACGCATCCGCCCGTTAGCGTACACGTTAGCAGTACCTGGATGAAGGAAGCACACGTGGCACTTTACATACAGATCATAACCTCTTTAAACTTGAATGAAACATACTATTTATAAAGTCCAATAACACGTCTCCACTTCCTCCCCTTATCCAGAAATGAAGCCAAAATATTCTGAATATACAAATGCAGTCGCAGTTGAACAACCGTGAGTCCGTCTGTCAATTATAACGTTTCATCCTGTTTTTATAGCATCAAATAACAAATTAAAACCCAATGAACACTAAAATCTGTGTTAGGAGAGCAATATTAAATTTGACTTTTTCTTTTGGTCCATCTATTAACATGGAGGAGGAAGGGTTTATGACCACCAGGGGACGATGGAGCCGTAATGTCCTCCATCTTGATTTACAGTCTATGGTCTGAAAGCACACAGTGTATCAGTGGCCCTCACTTGACGGGTATCCTCCCCCGAAGAACATGTTGAAGAGGTCTTCAGGTGAGATGTCTGGCTCGAAGTTTCCCTGACTGGGTTCCTGTGTGGACGGATGTTGCCTCTCCTCTTCACACTGATCGTACTGCTGCCGTTTGCCAGCGTTACTCAGGACGGCGTACGCGTTGCCGATAGCTTGTGGAAAGGAAAAACACAAAGTCAAATTGTGTTCGAGCATCACAGAGAACAGACAGTTTAATGCATGTTACCTTTAAACGCCTCCGTGGCCCCTGGAGCGTGGTTCTTGTCTGGATGGAATTTCAAAGCAAGTTTTCGGTACGATCGTTTCAGTTCGTCCTCAGGCGCGTCTTTCTGGACCCCGAGGGTTTCGTAGAAGTCTTTGCATTGTTTTATCCTGTGAAGAAGAACACATCACATCAGATTCCATATAAACAGAGAACATATACCCGCAGAGTAAACTCGGTATCAGTCGATCTGACCTCCTCACGGCTTCCAGCTGCTCCGCCGTGTAGGGTTTGGAGGCGTCTGAGGGTTTTTGTTCGGGTCTCGCATCTTCACCGGTGGTCTGCCGCTGTCGAGGCCCCGAGCGCCCACTGAAGTCTGAGTGGCCGCCTGCTCTGGGTGTGAATCCATTCTTCGCTATCAGGTCCAGCAGCACTGGAACCAACACAAAAGCACCATTGTGAGGATTAATAAATATGCAGGCATCCAACACACTTGCATAGAGAGATAAAAACAGAGAGATATTTCCTGTCTGATCTGGTCAGATTAACCAGGAAGGTCCAGAAACACTTTAAGAGGAAACACCATGAAATATCAGAAACAGTGGCAGCCTCAGCGTAGTAATACAAAAAAGGGATTGTAGGTTTCCTTGACTGTGGATGATGTGTAGGTCAAATCTTTATATTCATACAATCCACATTATTTTGAGTGTGTACTTGTGTTTACTACTTCTGCCTTTGTTTCCTCCCACAGTCCAACAGCGGATTGGGGGATGGGTTAACTGGATAAACGACTTCTGCCGTTGTGAGGACCAAAGACAGACATGGCAGAGTGAGGACATTCTGGTTAAGAGAGGACATTTGGGCTGGTCCTCACTTTTTAACACACATTCGTTGAGCAGCTGCAGGATCCAGGCTTAGTTTGAGAGTGTGCGAGTGTGAGTGTGTGTAGGCCTACTTGTGTCTCATTGCAGCCTCCCTCTTGCTCTGGAGCTGGAGTGTGTGTGTGTAGGCAATTGTGTACACATTTTAAACTCAATAAACACATTTGTTACATATACAAATATAAACATACTTTTGTGTTTATGCTGTATTTCTTGCATAATTATTACCTTTAGTGAGTGTATTCCCTTTTTCTGCTGGTGCTGCAACACGGTTTATTTCACAGTGGTGGGACCATAAAAAGATCATCTCCTCTCATCTCATCTCATCTAATGTGCTGACACAACTGGCTGTCACACAACTGGCTGTATTTCTGGCCCTGTAACTGACTTTCTAGGTTTAGCGTTCTAATAAAAACGAGCAGCCAATAGAAAAGTGACATCACTGACTCCCTGTTTACTGTTTCATGTACAGTTAACTACCACCAGGGTGCAATCATTGTAGATGTGCTTCAGCACCCCATCTGCTGTGTGCACACAGGGACTGCAGCTGGGGGGGTCTACGCGAGGCCCCGGCTCATCCGGGACGATGCAGGTGATGCTGCAGGTGATGATCTAGCTGATGCTGTGCACCCCCCTTCTCCCTCCCTCCCCAGCTCCCCCCCTGATTCCCTTTACTCCAGCTCGGCCATTTTGACTCACCCCTGGCCTTCTCGGTCGGGAACAGCCTCTGCGCTTTCTCCAGGAACCGCTGCGCCTTCTCCGGCTGCTCGTCGGTCAGCGCCGCAGTGGCGATGTCGATGCAGCGCTCCGCCTCGTCCCTGTTCACCTCCATCGCAGCAGCAGCGGCAGATACGCGGAGCAGGAGTAAATACAGGCGCCTGCTGATGCCGTCATGTGGATGCTGCGGATCCCGTCGGCCGGTGACATGAAGCCGTCAGAGCCGTGATGCTGCCGCTGGAGTCGGGAGCCTCTGGAAATACGTTCGAGCCCGTGTGCGCGATGTGATGACAGCGTCCGCTCCCTGCGCCGCCTCGTCTCCCCACTAGATGGAGGCAAACCGCTTGTTTTCAGATGAGTCCTCTGATTGGTCCTTGAGGAGTGATCGTGAGTGAGCAGCAACACGAGTTCTCGTCTTGGTTAAGTTTTTATTTCAAATAAAAATATCAAAACATGCAACAAACGCAACAAGTAAATCCCTGAGTAGGAACAAGTCAATGCATATATTGAGTCCTTTCCCCTTTTTCATAGTTCATGAAATCGTTATGTGAAATGTTCCAACTTTTCGTTCCTAACTGTTTCATCTCGTCTGATATTTTCCTCAGTTTCTTGTGTTTCTTTCAGGTCTTTTTGATTTATTAAACTCACTAAATGTTAACAGCCATTTCAAACCACAACAAACTCTGCACTATCTGAACTATGCACAGGCCCCAGGGCCCGGATCAACCCATGACTCAGTTAATAGACTATTTATACCATTTGGAATAAATAGTAAGGGTAAGGGTGGTCTTTATTGTCACTTGTAATTTGGTTTGCAAAGAGTCTTCACAAACCAAGAAGTTAGTGCAGAGCCTTGAGTCTGTAATTCACCACTTGAATGAGAATCATTCACGTTCCTTTTTAGTAGAGATTCATGAACAATTTGTAAAATAAAGAGAACGAAACAATGCTTTAGGAAAAATAATTAGCAGGTCTGTCACTCTGGAAAATAATCTGCAAGTTGATAAATGAAAGTTGCGTTCCAGGGCGCGCTGTTGAGCCATTTTGCCACGCCCATTTAAAATTCAGACTCAAATTCAGACCCATTTTACTCCAGAATACATAAATTATATTCACCACTAAACTTTGGTAACAATTTGAGCACGTTAAAGCCCTCAAAAAGCCATTTAATTTGCCTGGAAAAAAAAAAAAGACAATTTCAAAAGGGCCTTCCAATGTTCGGTGCTCGGGCCCTTATAAGCAGAAAGCCTCATTCTTTTGATTGCTGAAGAGTTTCTATTCAAACATCAACCCAGCACGTATAGAGCACGTGTGTCTATGTAACAGTTTAACATATCATCACTTTGGGGATTTTCTGTATTTGCATTGGTGGGGTGAGGGTGACGTGCCACAGCTGTGTTCTATCTGTGGGCGGGCAGAGGTTTCCTGTAAGAGCGGCAACTAGAACAACCTGTACCCAACATGTCTCAGTGCCACATGATTACTTATTTGTTTTAACGCTTGCTCATGTGACCATGGCTTCAGATCCACGCGCGATCGGACCCACGGTGAAGTCACTGCGTGTCTAGACAGCGGTCCAGCTGCTTTCGTCGCGCGGAGGTAAATATACATCTGGCCGCCCAATGAATAAAAGGTGAACAGCAGATAAACAGCCGGCCAATCAGAGGCCGGGGCTGAGGCGAAGCACTGCGCGCTGATTGGCCGCTTTCACCTCCAGCCCCGGCTCCCATTGATTCTCGGCTGCGGCGGCGCTGACGAGCTTCTCTCTCCCCCTTCAGAGCTGCTGGAGCTCCGCGTGCAACTCGCCAGGCTGCCCCGTGTCCGCCGTTCCCTCCCGGTGAAGGAGAGAAAACGCATCCCCACTCGTCTGTCGTCTGTAGGTGAGTTGTTCTTTCTCTCCGCCGCTCATCCCTCCGTTTTTTCCACAGGTGTAACATCTGCGTTACGCAACCGCCGGCGAGTGTCGTCAGAGAAGTCAGGAGCATCATCGCCACATCCACGCAGCTAGCTAGCTTCCCTGGATAGCGGGATTAATAACAATAATAATGATTTAAAGATGGACGCATTTATTGTAACACTGTGTTTGGATGGTGTTTGAGGCTCAACCGACGTCTCTCTCTCTCTCTCTCCCCTCCGTGTCACAGCATCGCCACAACCGCAGCCACGATGACGGAGGCGGAGGCTTTGGAGAACAAGCCGCTGCAGCAGCGGCACACGTCCGGCAGCGGGAGCAGCGCCCCCCCGGAGCCCCCCAGAGAAGACACCGTGGATCACACGTACAAAGAGAAAGAGGGGCCCAAACCCCCCCGGGTCATCGTGTGGAGGAACGTCGTACTGATGACCGTCCTGCATCTAGCCGCCGCGTACGGCGCCCTCCTCATCCCCTCAGCATCCCCCCTGACCTTGCTCTGGTGTAAGTGCACAACACTTCTACCTGTTACTGGGCAGGGGGTGTGGGGGGGGGGGCTTTCATTCTCTCAGTTATGTATCCGTGTAACATCTCCTCGGCTGTTATGTCAGCAGCCCTGCCCACTCCCTCTGTCTCTCTCTCTCTGCCTCTCTCTCTCTCTCTCTCTCTCTCTCTCTCTCTCTCTCTCTCTCTCTCTCTCTCTCTCTCTCTCTCACACCACTGGTGTCTGCATGCAAAAACACGGTCGCTTACATCAGTGCATAATCCTCCCAGTAGCCTGCATGTAGGGGGGAGTGTGGATGAGGCACACATCCTCACAGATATAATGTCTGAATGTTGCTGCCGCTGCTACCCGGGGAACAGAGAGCTGCTGTTAAGTGACAGCACAGAAGAGAAGACGTGATTGGTTGCTCGGTCGATCAGCAGGAAACAATCCAGCAACTACTTTGGGAATTGATCGATCGTTGTGGGGAATCAATTACAAATCAAATTTATTAGTCTGGAAAATAATCGGGGGAACTGTGGGAAGTACCTGTCAAATGGATTATTCTGGAAAAGAATCTACAAGTGAACTTATAATAAAAAACAACATTTAGTTGCAGCCATACAACAGTATATATATTGGTTATAACATTTATTGAGATGTAGGTTTTTCATTAGAGCAAAGAGGCTGGACTCGTGGGTAGATTTTAATGCCTCCAGTTTCAACATACATGTCAGAGATGCAATCATCAAATGGTTTAATTCGTCCAGTCATCATCTGATATGATGCAATTACACGAGAGTGGAATAGATGCATTGTCTTGTGAAACAAGCAGGCGAGTACAGACCAGTCATAGGTGGATTTTAAACATTAAAATGTTTAAGCTTTTGGGGGTGAATTCACTGATTTGTTGCCTTTAACAAACAGTAAAGGTTTTATACGCTACAAGGTGATTCAAAGACTTTGCAATGAGAAGTATCAGTTCTTTTGTCGGGATCAGATCAGCATAACGTGGTCAAACTAATTTGTCCTTTGCATTTCTTTCCACAGCCGTACTTTGTTTTGTTGTAAGTGCTTTGGGAGTTACTGCAGGAGCTCATCGCCTGTGGAGCCACAGATCCTACAAGGCCTCCACACCCCTCAAGATCTTTCTTAGTTTGGCTAACTCCATGGCATTTCAGGTACCTGAAATTAACAGCTCCACAGGCACACACTTTCATTACAGTGTAAATACCATGTTGTGTCCTTCAATGTGTGTAATCTGCGTCTTAACTTATAACCCTCAGAATGATATCTATGAATGGGCCCGGGACCACAGGGTTCACCACAAGTATTCAGAGACGGACGCGGACCCTCACAACGCCGTCCGAGGCTTCTTCTTCTCTCACATCGGCTGGTTGATGCTCCGCAAGCACCCGGACGTCATCGAGAAGGGACGCAAGCTGGAGCTCACTGACCTGCAGGCCGACAAAGTCGTTATGTTTCAGAGAAAGTAAGTCACTTCATTGAATGATCTATTTTTACACTTGTAGATATAGTAAAAAATATAATTGTAAAAAAAAAAAACCTTTAGACTTTAGACTTTTGTCAGGTGATTTTGACTGGAACCATTGTCTCAAACACAGCGTAAACTTCACCTACTTAGGATTAGGGGTCACTTAAGCAGTGCAGGTTAACTTTGTCATTCTGGTTTAACCAGGTGACAATTACCAACATGTCATTCATGCACGTAGAGATCTGCCAACAGTCACTCTGTCATGTGATGGAAAGTGAGGGCGTGAGCATGTGTGAAGAGCAGCGCACTTTTTGTTCCATGATTATGTTGCACTGAGTAAATACTGACTTCCATTCTTTCCATCTCCACCCGCTGTTTCTCCCTGACAGCTACTACAAGCTGTCGGTGGTGCTCATGTGCTTCTTCATCCCCATGTTCGTGCCGTGGTACCTGTGGGGGGAGTCCCTGTGGGTGGCCTACTTTGTCCCGGCGCTGCTGAGGTACACGCTGGTGCTGAACTCCACCTGGCTCGTGAACAGCGCCGCGCACATGTGGGGGAACAGGCCCTACGACCACGGCATCAACCCCAGGGAAAACAAGTTTGTCACGTTCAGCGCTATAGGTACGGAGAAACATGTCAAAAGTGGAATCTCATTTCAAAACCTGCTCAAGGCTCTGTCGTGCTTTACGAGAACTTTACTCTCTTTAGGTTTTGCCAAAATGTAGAATAAAGTACCTTTATGCACTTTTATCTTGACATAGCATAATCTCTTTGGTGGATTTAATCACATCGAAGTTGTTAAATCTGTTTGCCATTACAGGTTTGGTGACATTTTGAATTAACTGGTCCTAAATCAGTGGAAACGTCTGTCTTCAGTCTGAAGTGCTCACCTATGTTTCCTGTTGCTTACAGGCGAAGGATATCACAACTACCACCACACGTTCCCCTATGACTATGCAACCAGCGAGTTCGGCTGCAAGTTGAACCTTACCACGTGTTTCATCGACTTCATGTGCTTCTTGGGTCTGGCCAAGGATCGCAAGAGAGTGTCCAGCGAGCTGATCCTGGCGCGGGCGCAGCGCACCGGAGACGGGAGCCACCGGAGTGGCTAAGACCGCTGGGCCGCGGTCAGCTTCGAGGGGAAAACAACAGAGAGAGAAGAAGAAGCTTCCCAGTCTTTGACAGCTATACATTTCTCATCCTCAGAGGATGAACGTCAGCTTCATGAGGGCCTTGACCACATTTTGCTTGTTTTTGTGGTTTTTTTGTAGCTGTAACTTAACAAATTGTTCAAGTCGGATTTAAAAAAAACAAAAAAACGTATGTTGCTAAGCTCTTGGCCCTCAGTTTCTGTATTGTTCAGTCGGGCCAAGGTCTTGCAAAGTTGTTTTAGATTTGAAGTAGATACGTTTTAAAAGTCAACTTCATTCTCTGCTGTTTTGCCACTTTGGTGTGCATTTCCTCATGCAAGATCAGTCATGTAGCCATTTTTATGTAGATTTTACTCAATTATTAATCAAAATGGATGAGAAGTGCCGTAACAAAAAAGGAAACAACATTTTATTCGATAAGTTGTGATACTTTTGCCTTTGTTGACGGTTTACATCAGATTTTTTACAGTTCTGATATAAATTAAGATTTGGAGCACTCTAAAAGATGTGTCAAAGTTTAAAGAGAGTTAAAATCACATTTGTTTTGTTGAAACAAAGTAGCTGGCTTTCATGAAATATGGCACCTGATGGATGACTGAGGGAACCCAGACCATCTCTTTACGACTTGACAACCAGGTTGCCAAAAAGTGAACAGAAACCTCAGTCATGTGGTTTGTTTCTTTCTAACTGGGTGGTTCTCTGCCGAAAGCAGAACTTCGAAAAGGACTAATGCTTTCTTTAGTCTGTGTAGTAATTGGAGACAATCTTAAAAAAACTGCCAATAAATATTACTAGTAAAAGATAAATGTTATTTTACCTAAGAACCATGCAATGTGTTGTGTGTTTTTGATGGTTACATAACAGAAGAGCGTGCCTGTTGTCGACTGACTCATTCATAACCATCTCTATCCAGCACGCTGAGTCAACATTGCTTCTGTATTTTTTTTTGAGAAGTTTTACTGTGGTACATGTTCCTCCTTTGTCCACAAACACCTGCCGCAGTCGTCTCATTGGTCGACGTAGCAGCAGCAGCCCGGTCATGTGACAGCTCTGGCATTTTGAAACATCATGCCACCCCATGCATGACGATATACCGTAGTAGGTGTTTGTAGTGAGGTGTTGTTTTTCTTTATCGACGGCAGAGCTGCGTCTGATTTTTGTGACGTAACCGCGGAGATGCATCGCTTTTTTGGATCAACAGAGCTGTTGCCATGGTTTCCCAGCAGATTTCAGGTGTTTACTCTGGTTTAGTCTATTTCTTATTGAATCAAAAGAATATTGCTCTAACCCGAACCTGTTTCTGCTTTGCAAGAATTGGATGAATGTCTTTTAAATATCAAAAATACCAAATTGGAGCACATACGTACTTTTATCCCCCCCCCCAAGAGTCAGGATACAACTTAATGCCTTATATATACATATAAATATATATATGTCCAGTCAGATAGATATAAAACCAGACTAAGGTCCATGTTTACAGGAAGAAGCACCAGGTCCAACGTTATTACTTATTGTTTTTTATTATTTTTGTATTAAATTCAGGCAGCATGACAACATTACGGTATTGTGAATGCAAATGGATCTGATTCAAATTTAACACACAGTGTTTAATCGTGAGATTTAACTTGCAAAACATGGTTCCCCTGCTGGATGTGCCAACTGTGCTCTCACAGCATCTCACTCTTAAAAACCTGCAAACAAACAGGTGCTGTCTTCAGACGTCACTCAAACCAAACCCGACAGTGAAATATCTCCACACATGCCAACATCTCCGTCTCTCTGGTTTTATCTAAAGGACCCGGTGGATGGAGAGGTTGTCAGTCTGAATGATCATGTCAAATCTAAACTGTATTCTATTCTGAAATAAAAGTCACGATATTTTCAATACACTCGTAGTTCAATTCTAACTGTCGTTGCTTTTTAAAATGTGGTTTATCAGGGTACTTACTGTCATTGTCTCAGTGTCGGCTGGCGCGGCTCTTGACAAGAGAATCAGGTGATGTGGCGTCAGCTGCCAGAACACTCCCTCTGATAACATCTGCAAACACGACGCATCAATCAGCAGATAAAAGTGTAAATAATTATTTAGACTTAAACAACAGGAAATGATAATAGTAATAATGTGTCATGAACACTGGGTGCCCAACCTTCCTAAAAACGAAATATTGTAAAGTAAATTACCTAAATACTGTTCTTTTTCTTTGTGTACACACACACACACACTCATGCACACACACACTGAGTCAGATATCTCCTGTATTTAGTGCTGCAGTAATTAGCTGTTGCCCGCAGATGAGTATAAGACTCAGGTTTCCACAGGTCAGAGAGGAATGTAGGACCGATATGTCGACCAGTTTAAAATACATCGGACTCCTTCAGGGTGAAGTCATGGTCAGTGGAAGTTCTGAATGAATACAAAAAAATCTACCTACTCTACTTAAGTAAAAGTGGAAATACTACACTATGGAATAGGTGGCAGGTTAAGGAGATGCATACAAATTTAATAATACTCCTATTACTAGGCCTTTATATTGACAGGTACCGTTATTATAAGTTTTCAAAATAATATGTGATCATAATTATTGATGCATTAGTATCACTTTAGCGTTAATGTATGGCAGGAGGGACTAATTTGAACAACTCTATATACTTTATTCATTACTGTCTTCATTTTTGGTATTATATGATTGTATATGTATTTGATGTGAATCTGTAAATGTAGTGGTGAAGAATTCGATGTAGACGGCAGCAGCTGACTGACTGTTTCTGGTCCAGATGAAATTCTTCATACGTGGAGTTTATATACAACAATAAATATTGTTTGCGCATAAATATGGATCAGATTTCCCTCAGTGACATGTCACAGAGTCACACTCAGCTCTTGGCTCACTTATTCAACTGCTGGTGGTGTGATGCTGCATGTTGCCATCACCCCAGGGTGACATGACACCAGGTTACTGCAGTTCACCATCGGCCCCCAAAACATTCACGCCACGCGGGGTTAGAAGCGTCTGACTGCAGCCGACCAATCACGGGCCAAGATCTGACTTATGATCCTCCTGGACCAATGGGACGAAGGGCGGGTGACGATCCAGATCACAAACTCTCAAGACGTTTCTGGAAGTGACTGTGGATCCAAGCGGCGAGTTTTGAAATCTGCTTTGGTCGCAAATATAGACTGAGGTGCATTCAGCAGCAGGGGGAGGGAGGGAGAGAGAGAGAGAGAGAGAGAGGGTGTGCATGTGTGTGTGTGTGTGTGTGTGTGTGTGTGGGTGTGTGTGTGTGCGTGTGTGTGCGTGTGTGAGTTTACACCCCTGACAGAGCACCAGGCAAATACATGTCTAGTACCTTGTAAAGGAAGAGAAAAATCACGTGTTGTTATAAAATGGAAAACACCCAGTGGCAATACTGCACAAACACAGCAAGAGCACCATTCAAATGTCACTTTACTGACACAAGACAAGTGTACTTGTAGCTAAAGTACACATTGCCCCCCCCCTCCCCTTCAGAGAAGTAAAATACCTTCTGTTCTGTAGGATTGTGTATTTTGTACTTATGACATTTGTTTCCAATTTACCTCTCTCTCTCTCTCTCTCTCTCTTCTAATGAGGCACCTTAAACAAACCTAAAAACTAATGTTTAATTTAGGTATCAGCTGTTGATTAAAACAAGAAGGAAGTTGTTAAAATGAAAAGGTGGTCTCACTATATAAAGCTACTGGGTTTTCCATTTTCAAATATGAACAAAGGGTCACCTGTTGCTCTCCTGCAAATAAAGCAACAGCTCAAATCATTAATGATGAATGAATGAGGAAATATTCAATTTTTTCCTCATAAACGATGCAAACCATCAAGAAAACCAAGAGTTAGTTAATTTTTTGAAGGAACGATTCAAAGCTCAAACTCTTAGAAGAGGGATTTTATTTGAAAAAAGATACTGAAATGAGTAAAGTAAGCAACGTGGATTGTATAAATATCTGCGCAACCAAAATGAGCACAGAGGCACTTCACTGCCTTCTGCTGCCATGATTCACCGAAATGTCCAGCTACAAACCTCAAGAGCGTTTATTTTTTATTCCATTTAACAGTTTATTCATGTTGTATGATCTGATATATGACCGGTATGAATAAAAAAAAAAAAAAAAAAAAAGTAATTCAGAGTTACAAAGGATAAGAGGCGGCCGGAGGACAAGCATCTTTAACAGAAAAGGATGTAAATTCATTTTCAGTTCAGACATAAATCAGTTATCTTTTCTTTGTTCCCTAGCTGCCGTGTGACCTCAGCAGTCAGAGGAGTGAATCAGGTGTGAGGGTGAAAGGAGAAAACTCATTTCCATTCAGCCATTGACACCAACGATGAGGAAACAGGGATCGGTGACTTCCTTCTGCAGAGCTTTGCCCCCCCTAAGAACCCTCATGGCACAATGAACTGGACACAATCGGTTACTGCAGGTGAAGAGAACAATCAGTATGTTTGTTGTTCAACGACAAGCCCCTCTGTAAAAAGAACTTCAGTATCAGGCGGTTTCTCACTCAAACAGACGGTTTACATGGACATCAGTGTACGATACTAACCCGATAAAGCAAATAATCTGAGTAAGACTAGAGACAGCATTTTCTGATCAACTTAACCCAAATGACGGCATACTAGGAATATGCAATCAAGACGTGTGGAGTATTCTGACCTTAGATTATGAAGCCATGGATACTTCTTAATTAAATGCTAGTATCCTATTTGAGTTTTCATTGCATTTTGTGACGTCGACGTGTAGCATAAAGTATTCGCCATCTGCTTAACGCAAAATAAAATGGAGTTGTAGTTTTTGTAAAACTAGAAAGAAAATAACCAAAAGTCTATATGTTAGCATTGTTCATTTAACTGTTTGACTCATAACCAGATCAGCTCTGTAACATGTTAACGAAAATATTAAACTAGCAACTAATGGTAAATACCATAATCGAAGATAATGTCTTATTCGGAATAAGTCAACAGTATTTTAAACCCTCATCCCGACAGTGGAGGTCCAGGTTGTTTGTGTCGGACGTTTAATCACAAACTTGATAAGAAGAAAATTAAGCACCGGTGTCGCAAACGTGGATTATGAAAATGCATCTACTCGTATAAACACCACCTTGATTCAAACTTGCTTCGTATATTACATCAACTGTTGAATTTACACAGAAACACAACTGTCAGAGTACATTCATCTTTCTTTTTTTCATAAAATTACCACAGCAACATCGACACATCTCTACAAGAACCCTCCTCCCGCCCAAAATCAGCCAAGCCCTTCGCGAAGGAGCACGTGTGGAGTGACAAAGATCACAAATCTGCAATACCATCTCGATTTCTCGTTTTCAAAGCACGTCATCAGGTCAAAAAGAAATAAATACATATATAACAATATGATAACACTGAAGTCTGGTTGGTGGAGTTCCCCCCCCCCCCGGGGGAGGGTTAGACGCCCAGCTTGTTGGCGATGGTCATGAGCACTTTGAGGATGGGCATGAAGCCGGAGATCTCGCTGAAGTTGCTGCTGCTGACCACCTGGGTGTGGACCTCCAGGCCGCGCTGGTAGTTCTGGCTCGCCACGCAGCGGCTGATCTCGTGAAGCCCGTTCAGGATGTTGTGAGAGAGCTGAGAGATCGGCAGAGGGACAACATCAGATGTGAAAACAGTCCATGCATCATTTTGTTGCTTTGAGAGATGAAGAACTTATTTAACGATTCCAAAAATCTGTCTATAAATGGAAACATGAGAAACAGAGGATGTTTGTTATCAGGGGCTGAAGGAGGTATAGAGTTGAATTTTGTGCGATTTGGACACGTTGTAAGTTCAATATAAATATACTTTGAATTAACAGGCGACCAGCTCTCTGCAGCAGTAGCAGTGGGGGGGGGGGGGGGGGGAGACTCGCCAATCCCCAAAACAAGGCGATCATGACAACGGCAACTGATGAGTTTGGTATTCTGCATACTCAGTGGAACTTCACTGAACTGTGAATAAAGAGTGGTGAACAGCTCTTTGTGAGGCAGAGCTGGCGCGTCACAGACTAAGTCCTGCAGCCAGTCTTTACTTGCTGTGGCTCAGTAGCTGCAGGTCGCTCTCACACTTTCAGTGAGAAAACATGCAACCAGCACCAGCACAGAGCAAGGACACTGGAAATAGCCAGGTCTAGAACAGGCACAGATTAATGATTGAAATAGTTTTTTAGCCAAGAACATTTTGTGAGTAACACCTGTTGTGGTTGAGAAGAGTTATGCACTGGGTTTGAAAGTTGCCGTCTCACCACTACTGTGTTTTTTATCTTTCGTAATTTAGTTTTAAACAACAAATGTATACTTGGGAAAGTAGTAAGTCATTGATGGGACTTTTTTCTAGGTCAGACATTTTGACGTGTTCCAACAGGTGAAGCAGAGGTGTGGTCTTAACATTAATAATAACGACTGTCTTCCATATAAGGTGAGAGATTAATGACATTCATGCTGTGACAAGTTAAAGTCATGATTATTAAACCTCAGCCTGAGACTGATCTGAGGTTATCTGTGTGACGCTGCTCCGATTTCTATCTGCAAAGTGAAAAGTAATGTTTGACTCAAGCAGATATTAATAAAGTTATTGGGTGATGGTTTAGACTGAATATAGCAAGTTCAGCAAAAAAGAAAGCCAAATGTGTCTCAATCGCCCCCTGGTGGCTAACTCCAGTAAAGGTTATAAACTCATCTTCTCCAAGTCAAGTTTTTCTTTTCTGTCATTTAAGGTGATTTATTATCAGACTGATGTATGATGAACTATTCGTTTTATCCACTAAGTTTGGATTTAATTAGTTATATGATGCTTTTAAAAACAAGGGCTGCATCATCATGATTGACAGCTGAGGCTGACTCGTGATTGGTCAAGCTCATTTACCGATGGGACCTCGCTACTCTTCCGACTCTGAGATGCGTTGTCCATCTTTATATTTATACTGTCATGGGTTCCAACAGTTTCCTTCCTCATATGATTACTGATCCCTTAAGCTTAAGAGGCTTTACTTTTTTCTGAAAGATAATGATTTCATCTGACACTGGGTGTTTTACTTTCAGAACATGGCTGAAAAACTATTTATTTTCTTTGTTGTTCTTTAGAATCATTTTTTTAACAGCATAACAAAGACCTTGGCTACATGTAGTAATTCCTTACCGACTGCTCCCTCAGCTTGTCATAGAGGAATCCCAAACGTTTGCCTGCATCATCAAGTTTCCTTTTGGTTTGCTGAAATGAAAATAGTTTTCCTCTTTTAATATGTCATCAAACTTTTCAAATCAATACAAGGTTTGGCACAAACACTTGGAGGAAACCTGGATGACAGGCAGCAGCAGCAGACAAGGCAGCAGGACTTACAGGGTCTCCTGCTGCGAGCTGGCAGCGCTGCACCAGGCTGTCGAAGGTGGATTTGAGGACCATGTGTTCAGCAGGGATATCTTTCTGCTCCACCCTCTCCGCAGGCATCTGCTGAAGGAGCTGAGCAAAACAAGGACACCAATACAAAGTGTTAGAAGTGTTTGCTATGTGTGTTGCTGCTGAGAATTCAGAGAGCAGCCTTGTGTCACACACGTACCTGCACGCTGGGCTCCTGGGGGGCTCCGGGGGGGACTTGGGCGTGGTCGTGAGGCTGAGGGGCCTCCACTGGGTATCCCATCACAGGGGCTGTGATGGGTGCTGGTGGAGTGTAGTTATCAGGGATCTGTGAATAGAAAAAAGTAACATAACCAGTCTGTGAGGGGGAGGATATGAATAGGAACTCTACACCTTGCTGACTGAATATAGATTTTTAGTTTAAGTCAACTAGTTGCTAACTTTGTGTCAGAGCAGATAATGAACAGTTGCTTTATTAGAGCTTACTTGCTCAAAACATCTGAATCCTGCTGCAGGAAATCAGCTTAATGAGAACAAGTTTTTTTTCCCCACTGTGGGTTCTTTACTACAAAATCTGGTTTTAAACGAAATGTTGTAATTAATTAAATACATTGTTTTGGGAAAACTTAAATTATTGAACAGGGCTCTTGGTGGGTTCAATTATTTACCTTTGGGCAGTATTAATATACAGCAGACTCGTACTGTGCGGACCATGAATTATAGAGAAGTGCTTCTAATCCGGAGAATAATACATTCACCTGAGGGTAAGTGGAGTGTATTGTGGAGCAATTCAGGCATGAAGGTGTAAGTGGTAGGATTGTGTAGCAATTCAGTCATGAAAGTGTAAGTGGTAACCCTGGCTTTTAGTTTTTGAATATTTATTTTTATCACAATAACTAGTAACAAGAAAACGAGTCAGCAGGGGGAGCAGAGAAGTTGACAAGATCTGTAAAATTATGAGATTAATGTCTTTAACGTATGACATTTGATTGGGAAGTATATTATTCTAATTTCACATTTAACTGTTGCAGGGACTGGACAAAACTTAAAAAAACAAAAAGACTGTTTTAATAATGATAAATCTGTGAATACCTTCTTCTTCCTGGGTCCACCTCGGACAGCGGGTGGGTCATTCCAGCCTTCATGAAATCCTACGAGTAGAAGAAGAGTGAGAATTAGAGAGAATCTAGTAACATTTTCTTCATGTGGTCACACTCAAGCAGCCAAATAATGTCTGTGAGACAAGCTTTGTTTTAGTTTAGATGGCAAAACGCTTTCAGTGAGAACACAGCTTTAGTCCATAGACTTGAGCAATGTATGCAAAAACAAAACAGCAAATGTCCAGGCAGCATTCTCAATCATGAGCATTTAACATATAAAGTAAATGCAAATATTGTAAAATGTGACAATAAATATGGGAATGTGTACGTTATCTTAATTCAAGCCTGGAAACTAGTTTTCTTTATCACATTGTGTTTTCTTCGTTATTGCAGTTCCCTGAAACATTGCAAGAAAAGCATACACCATCAAACACACACTGAGTGATCACAGAAATTATATAAAAATAGATTGCAAAAACAGAATGCAATCTATTACAAAGGTATATGTATCAATATTGTATTGTACAGGTGTACAATGTTATAATTGTCACTCAGTAGATGTTTCAATGCATCTAATTCCATATCCAGCCCTAACACTGTCACCTTCAAGGTCACACTGGGAATACAGCCACGGAAAATGTCCTGCAAGTCAAATCAGGAGTAAAAGCATGAGTAACAGAATTATCTGTATTGCTTTGTAGGTTTGTCACTATCTAAAATTATTTGGATAAACATCTGTGAAAAAAAACAAAAATGGAATAAAGATAATTGATTTCTTGACTATAACGTGATCAACATGTACCTGTAGGAGGAGGAGCAAGAGTGGGGGCTGGGAAGGGCTTTACAGCAGGAGCTCCGGGGCCTCCCTGTGGATACCCTGATCCAAGAGGAGCGTAGGGACCAGAGGTCATGGGGGATACTGGCCCCTGGTTGTGGGGGCCCCCTGGGTACATGGGAACTGGTGCTCCGGGCTGGGAGCTGGTTGGCATGAAGTTTGAGGCTAAAGAGGTAGACGGCATGAAGGCTGTTGGTGGCACCCCAGGGCTGGGCATGGGGGGGAGGCCTCCCGGGGCCGATGACGACGGTGGTAGTGGAGGTCCAGATAAGCCAGCAGCTGGCATAGAAGGACCTGGAGGAGGGAAAGAAGAGGGTCCGCCCATGGACATAGGTTGAGGCTGGAATGGCTGATGAGGCAGGAAACCTGGGAAAAGACACAAGTAATTGTAATTATGCATCAAATAAGATCAGCTTGAAATAAGTGGGCTACAGAAAAAGTCAAACCTGGAGCCGGAGGCGGATGTTGTGGGTATGACGGCCTCCTGGCAGGGCGGGCTGCACCGGGCGGCTGTACATGAGAGGAAGGCGGCAGACCAGGGCCAGTGCTGATTGGAGCAGCGTTTGGGGTAAAAAACGATGCCATAGGATTCTGTGGCGCCACTTGGGAAGGAGCAGAGGGCTGGTACTGGCCCTAATATATAAAAAAAAAACGGGTTGCTCAATATGTTTTAAGGAAAAGCCCCAACATTCATAGTTAGATAAGAAAGAATCTTATAAACACACAAATGATTTTAAGCTTTGCTGGTCAAATTAATACCATAATTTGTGCTTTCAGTGCAGGAGTCTGAGCAGCAGGAGCCGGCTTGGCTGTTGACACATCGACTCTGTTGAAGGAATTTGGAGGCTGCTGTCGAACAGCAGCTTCTTCCTGAGCATGGAACAGCCTGTCTCTCAGCATCATGATCCCAGACTGGGGAGACAAAGAGCACAAATACGAAAAGGTGCTTATGCAATCCAAATCAAAAGACGGGGTTTTAAACTAAGGTCAGCTGGGTTCCTTCTCACTTGCTCCGAGTTCTCAGGCAGGTAGGTCATGGCGGTGGAGAGACTGCCCTCTGCAGCAAGTATGCCGGCATAGCAGGTCAGCTTCTCGGCCAGGATGGGGCTCTGGACTTCCACCTCGCTATTGCGGAGGCGTTCGATTGATTTCCTCAGCATCATGACCTTCTCAACCAGATCCTGCGAAACAAACAGCACATGACACTGTTAGTGGGGCAATCCTCAGCTCTCTGAGCTCTTGGGGCTACAATAAGGCATTGCATGTGCAGCCCATCAAAATTATCTTTCAGGTTATTTTTCATTTTGCACATCATAGCGATTCTTTATGATGGAAATTGAAATATGCTTAATTTGTTTAATAGGGGATGGGATCCTTCTGCCATGTACTTCAAGATGTTGTTGTTAAATTATATCAGATAAAAATACATATTTTCGTCCAGTTTCTTCTCTGGCAGACTTGACTTTAGTCTCAAAACATAATTTGCTTCATTGTTAAAGGACCCGACCTCTAAACCCAGAGGGGAGGAGCAGTCTCGATGCAAGGCCCAGCACTCCACCAGCTTCTCCACGTTCCCAGAGCAGATGTAACACAGACAGGCCTGCAGGCAACGCTTCTCCGTCCCCTCATGTTCCAACCGGCCTCCCAGCGTATCTACCGGGAAGTACACAATCAAACAATGGTAAAGAAAGCGTGAAGGCTGACATGAGAGCAGAGAGGATGAGCGTAGGCAGGAATGCCATTCAGCAAGTGAAACAAGTACCGCTGAAACAGTGCAGTTCTCATGGATGTGGGCAAGTCGCAGCACGTTCAGTGTGTGAGAGACTTACCGCACAGACGGGCAAAGTCTTCAGGGTGAGCATAGGTCAGGAGAGCAGCCAGAGCCTCCTTCCAGTTGTCCAATTCACAGCTCTGCACTATGTCTTTCCAGTTCTGGGTCACTACTGATGATATCAGCTAGAGAAGAGGATAAACTTTATTAACTTCCCATTTAGATATTTCTATTCATGTGATTCTTTCGACTGAAGTACAATCGATGAATCAAATGTGACGATATCAGCTTTACACTGATTCTCTCACCATTGAAATGCTGTTCTTTTGCTTGCTTAGGTATTTTTGCTGAGTTTTCTTGAGCAGTTCTTCTCCTCCGCTGATCGAGAGGAGGATGGCTTCAGCGTAGCGACCGTCATTCAGACACAGATCCACAGCTCCCTCAAAGTTCCCGACCAGCAGCGCCTGGCTTATCAACCCATCGGTGTCTTCAAAAGAACAGGGTCATTAGCCATCAATCATGCAAGTGTAACAAGGACACAAAGACGAGGAGCAAGATATATTATCAGAGATAGTGTGTGATAAATGGTATTTACCACATGATACAGGGATTTGGAAGTTGGAGGTTTCTTTTGGGGTCTGAGTGAAAAAGTCTGCTGGTGACACAGAACCTGATGTTCTCGCGTCAACTCCTGCAAATTCATCAGATCTCTGGAAACAAGACAGACACCATTGCACGGTAAACATGAGCTGAAATTGACAAATTACCAGAAAGACGTGAAAAATAAATACTTTTGTGTGCAGACCTCGGTGGAGAGCCGCTGCATCTTTTCTGCCAGATCTTTGGCATCAACTCCATGACCGTTTGGTTGAAAATTCTTCCCCAGGCATTTTGAAATCTAAAGGAACAACATTTTCAAAGCAAAGACACAGGATGATGATGATGAGGATAATGATGATGATTCACGGGCAAATGTTTATGTGTGAAGGTGTTAGCAGATAGCTGCAGTTGTAATCACAGGGAAAATACCTTTCTGTCCAATTCATCTTTGTTGAAACCCAAAAGTCTGAGGAATTTAATGCGAGCTTCCTCTTCAAAATTAACCTGTAACCAGAGAAAGATCATTACTTTAAAATACAAGAGTATAACACCGACTGACAGAATAAATAATATGTCAGTGTGTAAGGCCCCACCAGAAGGAACTTCCATATGTCCTGCTCAGCATCTGACTTGGCGTTCTGAATCTTGGCCTGGCAGTAGTTGTTGAACGAACCCGCCTGCAGCGCTGCCTGCAGCTCCCTGGAGCGCTGGAGGAACTCCGTCTCCGTGGTAACCTGGCTCATAAACACTTGCCTGGGGACGGGCTGGGGGCTCTGCACTGGAGGCATCTTGGGATTCTCAAAGGTTATCAGCTTTCCACCGAACTGCCAAGCAAACAATGGATTCAGACGTAAAGGTAAAGATGTTTGCCTTTTCGATAAACCTGCTTATAATATATTTTACTGTTGCACTTACAGCAAAGGACGCTCCCACTGGCCTGCGCACCCACTTGGGGGGCTTCTTCAGAGGAGGAACAATGGTGTCCTGCGCTGCAGGCTGAGGGACTTGCAGGGGAGGCAGCACCTGCCCTGTACCGAAGGGATCCATTGAATCAAATGAGGATGATATCTGTTGAATAAAAAGTGAAATGTTAAATACAAGCACAAGTCTGGAGAAACAAGATGAAACAAGTAGTCAATCAACAGAAAACTTAATTATCCTGGAAATCAATAGAGAAAAAAATTAATTCAAAAGGAATTCTGGAGTTTTACCCCAGCTCCATCTTGTGGACAAACAATGCTATGAACAGTGCAAGGCCTTAGGAATGAATCACATTAAGACAGAACACCCCTCACCTTATCAGCCGTGCTTTGCTGCTGAGCCTTCAAACTTCCGCCCATCACTGAGTAGACCGTGATTCTCCCATCAAATGATGCTGTTGAAAGCAGGGCTGGATTTCTGGGGCACCACTGGACGTCAAAACACCACTGGTTTGTCGTTGGGAGCTCGTAAATGACCTAAAATGGGGGAAATGACACATGATAACTGATGGCATCATCATCAAGTCACTGTACAGGGGCGAGGCCATTTAGTGAAGCGACAGTTCATGTTTTATACCTCTCCAGTGTTTGGATTCCAGCAGAGGATCCGGTTGTCTTTAGCACTACTCAGCAGGAGCTCAGAGTCGGCTTGACTCCAGGATATGGATAGAATTCCCCTGGAAGAACATACTAACAATGTTAGATACACAACAAGATGGTCAAAGAAAAATCAAACAAATGAAAGTGTTAAAGCTTCACCTTGTGTGGTTCTCAAAGACTTTGAGGGGGGATGTTGCAAAACGGAGGTCCCACATCTGGATGACTGGCAGTCGGTCATCCTCAGAGGCCAGCACCAATTGAGTGGCTACATCCGGGTGCCAGAGCATTCCTGAACAGTGCATCTGAAACCACATAATGGATTAAGGGGAATTTCAACAGGGCGCAACACAAACATTTAAACTTTCTGTCAAACCTTAACAGCTTAAAAAGATTGTCAATATGTATCCTGCCCTTTAAAAGTAGATAAGAATCATCCGTTGAGAAGCTCTCGAGTTGAAAATCAATCAATCAAATAACTGTCTGTTAGAGACACTCCAGGGTGCACTAAGATTTTATTTCTCAACATAAACTTAAGTGTTTACAGCCTGTTTTATACAGAGCTGTTGTTGAATAATTTAAGAGCCCAGGGATCAGAATACACATCGATTACAGTACAGTGGTCAGAGGGTAAGAAAAAAAAAAAAAAAAAAATGTTGTTGAAGTGTGGCCAATGAACCTTCTAGTTAATCCATGACAAACAAACTTGCAATGATTTGGCAGAAGGTTTACTTTGGACTTGTATGAGGTTTTTCAAGCCACCAACCCTGTTGCTGTGGTCACTGATCTTGATGATGGGCTCGTTCTTTCTCAGGTCCCACACCACTGCTTTCCCACTGGGGCTGGCAGAGGCCAGGATGTGCTGAACCTGCCTGTTCCAGGACACTACACTGATGTCTTCAGCAGGCTGAAAGAAGAGATGGAAGCCGTTACTGTCAAAAACCAACCTGCTTTCTGAGACAGCCATTCACGTTGTAAACTTCATAAAACCTGTGCTCTCCCAGTCATGCACCCACCTGTGACTTTGCTCCGGGTGTCATTGGACTGCCCAGGTTGTTTAGATCCCAGATGTATATCTCTGAATCGTTCGCTCCTGATGCGAGCAGATTACTCTGAGTGGGGAAGCAATTTAGAAAGATTGATAACATCCAACACAGTACCAGGAAAGAGAATATAAATCATCCTTCAGGACACTGAAGATTCAGAAGTCAGACATTTACCTGAAAAGGGTTGAAATCAAGAGCTCGAACGGGTCCTGTGTGTTTGTCAGACTGTCCCACAACTGTATCCGGTCCGGAGTTCATTATTTCCTCTGGATTATATATTGTCAATGCGCCATTTTCACTGCCTGCAACCAGTCTTCCTCCAATACCATCTGCTCCCATTCCAAAGTTCACCCACACGATGCTGTGCAACCTGTTGAATATTAAATATCTAGTGATATATTTGCAAATGACTCATAACTTAACCTGAATTTCACCAAGTAATTCAAAAGTTCAGCATAATTTCTGCTTCCATACATCGCGCCATCTAAACGTATCATATTATTGAGCCTGTTCTGTTTGATTACCTGTTTGCGGTGGGTAATGACCCTTTCAGCTTCATCTCAAGACAGGGGTCAGAAAAGTCTGTCTCAAATATCTCCAGGGCAGCGGTGGTGTTGAAAGAGGCATCCAGCTGTTGGGCGGATGTCCCTAAGGCCAGGTGGATGGGATGGTGCTCTGCAGGACTCCATGCCTGGTGGGCAGTCCTCTGGATCTCCTTCAGCCTCATCTTCCTCCGAGTACAAGTTCCAAATCCTGGAAAGGCGTTTGGACCCCTTACAAATCAAAAGGTAAAACATTTGTTCGCCTAACATTTATTATGGACTCAGACTAACGTCAAAGGAGACAAATTTAGAAACACATATATGAAACGAAAGTTGGCTTATGATTTTTAAATAAAAGGGAAAAACATTTGAATGCACAATAATGGTGATTTGGGTATTTTTGGCATTCAAATAACACAGAAAACTGGGTGTATCTTTGTGTGCTGTCAATTGCATTGGTTTCACAAATCAAATGAAGATTTCCCAAATGCAACCTTGGTTTAAAACAATCTTTTTTAACCAGCTGTAATGGCTCTGATCTGAATCTGGGCTAATTTAGTCTAGATGGGGAAAAAGCAGTAAAATCTACTTTTTAAACGTCATAATGTGGGTTTCAAACCACATTTATCTTTTGCTGACTGGACTGATCTACAATATCTAACCCAGGTTCACACAGATAATTTGGACTGGGTCGATCAATACTGTCACTGATGTTTCCTCAATCTGGAGAAAGAGGACAGACCCTGGAGGCACATGTTCCTGCTCTTTACCTGACTCGACTGCAGCAGGGTACCACCCTTACTGACAGATTACCTCCGACTATTTCCTGGAATTGTGGCTAATGCTATTTTTGCAAAAGCAACTACAAACACGAGCAACCATAGAAAAAAACTGTTATTTACACCACGATCTTATCTTATTCAACAGTTGTCGTTACCGCTGATATTGTCTACAATCAATTGTCGACGAGACTGTCACAATTTAAGGAAGTATAACCTGATCGTAGGGCTCCACACACACACACATCGTTAGCTTAATTTGACGTCGAACACAACATGACAGCAGCAATTAACTAACACTAAGATAGTTTTCGAGGGAGTCTGTTAATAACTATAATGTATCACTATATTTAAACAGTAATCATGAAGCTAGCTGGCTAACAGGTTGGTGTAGCATCCTCCCCAGTCGCTTTATTCCAGTGTATAACCGGAGCCTACTTGGCTGCCAGCTAGCAAGCTAGTCACCGGCCACCACCCATTCCAACAGAAACGCTGTGTATCCGGCTCATTTAAACCCTGTAAGACATTTAATAATAAAAAGAGGTCTAAGAGTAACTCACGTCAACTGTCTAGCACAGCCGGACAGTCCGCATCCACAACTAACTGGGAGGCTAGTCCGGAGCTAACAGCTTAGCCACAGGCGAAGTCCGAGCAAAGTGCTTAGCCGTGTTGTCACTGCGCTACGGTGGCCGACGTGGATCACGTTTCATATGGAGTGGCCTTGGTTAACCCCACTGTCTCCGCTCAAAAAAAACATAACCCGGAGTTATCTTATCTTTCACTAACTGAGAATATTTCTGGAAACGTTTATATTATTTATACACATGCAAGAAAGAGACAAAAACACAATCTTAACTTTTATCATACGTTTTTATTCTTCACAGAAATATATATTTACACAAGTAGAAGATTTTAATCGTTTAGATTTCGTAGTTTTTCACTTCCTCCGGCTTTTTTTCTGGATCTCCTCCTTTCTCCAGGTACAGGTCGTTGTAGGGAAACTGTTTCGCTGCCTGGAACACAGACAAACCCTTTTATGGAAATGTGCTTTCAAACAAATGCATTTTCTCCATGACTACTTTGCATTTACTGATATATTTCCACAGAACAGCTGACATTCATGAGAAATTTGTAAGAGTATCATCACAGATTTACTGAAAACATAAGAAATACAGTAAATACAATGAGCATGAGTATCTAAATCATACTTAAAAGTTGTATATCATCACAAACTGTACAATTTGCGTTTTTTTTTGTAAAAATTTAAATCTATTTTGTGTTAATTAGTGCACTAGAACACACATGGGATATTTTCCATCTTGGCCTATGTTCTAAAATGGGACAGTGTTTAGGTTATAATACGCATAGAGGTAATGATGTCAGATCTACTGAGGGGGCAACATGGCTTTCAGAGTACTGCCATACAAGCCAGTAGTAGTCAGATTTAACTTTAGCCACAGAGAATCCTCAACTTTGGCCTGTATCATTGATTACAAGGCCAAAACTCTTGATGACTCTAAGGTGCACAGCCGCAGTTATGCAACTAAAATCTGCTGGTGGCCGATGACCCCTGCTTACATCTTCTGGAAGTTGGTGACTTGAATTGTGCAGAAGACCTTTAACGGTACAAGGGATATTCACCATCTTAGCCTATATTCTAAGATGTGTCACGTAAAATGTATGAAATCAGACCATCGCTCACCAATGTGAATTTGAAGCAAGAAAAGCATTTTTAAAGATAATAGGAGATATTTGGAGAATGATTATCTTCTCCACATCAGTCATTAAGACCACCCTTTGAAAATGAACTTCCAGGCCTTGATCTGTACTTACAACAGGTTGGTACGCTGGGAATTTCTCCCCAAGGTAAAACATAAACAGCATGAACCCGATGAACCCAAACAGCTGTTTGCACATGGTGGACCAGGACACAGGGCTGGGAGACGTATCCACACGGTTCCTGATGTACATATCAAAATCCCAGTGCATCTACAAATAGAAAGAGACCAAACACATAAATAATGTAGGAAAAAATGTATACTGTCTTGAGTGGAGAAAGAAGAGTTTCTGCCCCAGTATATTACTTTACTGAGGACTGATAACATGCACTTTGAACTTATGCTTGTTTTTATTGCTTCCATACAGTAAGGACACAGAAATACGTGTACAACCTTCATCAGACATTATCCATTGTGATGTATGAACGCTGACTTTTTTTTGCTACAGTATTAGACTGCGATTGCAATTAATTTGAAATTGAATTCTGATGCCATAACGTTAAACATGTACAGCTTGGCAATACTGGATTTTTTAGGCAGATAAATATGATTTCAAACAACATGTTATTCAGCCAATATTAATTTTAGTGATTAATTATTAATGACATTTCAAGAGTAAACTTTTTGATTGGATCCCAAAAATATTAATTGGTGCAGTATTAATGAGTTATATTATCTATTGATTCTGTGTATCTAAACAACAAAGGTGATGGTAGAGAGGGATGAGCAGTGTGCATGTGGTGGGGGGTACAGTAGTGTTTGTATTTAATTGATTTAGCAATACTGAATATATGTTTTTACTTAGTAATAAGGTGTAGTGTAATTCAAATGTTTATGTTTTACTGAGCTTGTTGTGTGTTTTCATTAGTTTTCGAATGTAATAAACAGAACCAAATCATTCAAGGAGCAGTAAATAAAACCAGTATCTCACCGGCTCTCCCCAGTTCCTCCTCAGGTCAGGATGGTCCCACTTGTACCAGGGGTCCCTCTCGTGCTGAGATCTATCTTGTAGCTTTGGATAGTCACCGAAGCTACAAAAACACAATGAAGGCATGATTATCTGTCACTTTTCATTGTGAAGTGTGAGTGTACCAGGTAAACAAAACAAAGAACCAGTTGCACACATTCTTTCAGCAACCACAGTTGAACTCCCATCAGGCAGAGATTTTCAAAATAAAGCTCACCCCTCTCCCTTGTCCGGATACGGTTCATACTCCGCCACCGTCATGTTGTACTTCTTTGCTGCAGCAGCTTTCTCCTCTGGGGTCTGGGGGAACGCACCAGGCAGACCATCCTTCGTCAAACCAGAGGCTGAAACACAAGCAAATATATAAGAACAATACAATTTATAAAGCTCTAAGAAGGCGAATGAAAACAATGACAACGACGAAGCTAATCTGTCCAACTTCACTCTCATTCGGGATAGCCGTTCAGCTAGCATGAGCTAACGCTAGCATGTCAAGGTTACGTTCATTGAGGGGCTTGTATTTCACATTTTCACGCACGTATCCACAGAAAAGTACATCACGCTGCAAGACGAAAAGACAACGCAGGACTCACCCGCTCTGCTTCCCGACACCAGGGCCGGAAGGCCGGACCGGTTCCCTCTACAGAGAGCCTGGGCCAAGCGTCGGAAACCAACAGCAGCCATGTTGACTGTCTGACAGAATGAGCAGTGCGCATGCGCAAGGTTGGAAGTAGAGGTCGAGATAAGGACCAATTCAATGCGGAACATTCGCGTACATATTTAATGCAGACATTAAAGAAATAAAGAATTGTACAAAAACATTATTTATAATATTTACATATAGCATTGCAATACAAATATATCAATAACTATCAACAAGTATCATAATGGTGGCGGTAAGGCAAAGAGGAACATTGTTCAAGTAGATAGAAAACTTTAAAGATATTTTTTAAACTTTCTTATCCACTCCATTTCAGAGTGACATATTGTACTTTTCTCCACTACATTTATCTGACATCTTGATTTGCATTTTTAGACTCGAGGACATCATGGAGGGGGATATGAGCAGAATCTGATAGAAAAGTAAAGCGTAAAGTGGAAACAGTTTTTTGTCCAGTTTTACTTTGATACCTCAGTCTGTTGATTATACCTCTACTGAACTGTAGGATTCATTTGTAATGGGATACTTTTACAAAGAGACAACAAAAGCAACCATTCATAGGAGATTTGTTTCGTAATGCTTTATTTAATTCTGTATCAGAGCCCATAACATTAGACAAGAGTGTGACGGTGACATGAAAACTCCTCCAGTGGCTGAAGCGAACTGTTCTCAGAGTGAATGCACTAAAGCTCTGAGTCCTGCTCCTCTTCCCATCAGATCCAGCTCAGTTGCATGTTCGCATTTCCTGGGGGATCGTCACTCTGCCACCAGTGTTCAACTTCAGAAAGTCCGTCAGAGAAGTCCTGCTATGTCCTTCTCCACTTTGTCAATGGGGCAGTGAATTTCATATCTGCAGTATAGGGAAAACATTAGAAGTTATGCATGTTAGACCTAAAGGAGTGCAGTAGCTCATGTTACTTACCTTCTGAAGGGCCGGCCATCAGCAGTTATGAGAAACTTCTCGAAATTCCACCGGATGTCATTGACTTTGATTGGGGACCAGTAGAATTTCTTTATATCTCCAATAACAGGGTTCACAAATGGCAACAATTCCTGAGGTGAACAAAGAAAGGACTAAGGTGACAGCTGCACTTCTGACAGAGAACATATACCATATAACCAGAAATGTGATCCTGTGTAAACATATTACCTTCAGATAGCTGAAAAGAGGCTCTTCATTTAATCCATTCACCCCAACCTTGCCAAAGACAGGAAACTTGGGCACAAACCCTCCACCAGGTCTCACATACTTCAGAATATTGAGGGTTTCCTGATTGACTTCTGAAAAAAATGTGTTATAAATGATTTGTTTTAAACAATAAGTCACGAAAACCATCTCATCCCTCGATTGCTACCATCCAGACTCTGGCCCAAAATACTGTATGCAAGTGGACAGCTTTCCTATCCAAGATATTCTGGCTTCATTTCTGGATAGTGGAGAGAAGTGGAGATGTGTCGCCAATCTTTGTATACAGTGGTGAACATGTAAAGAAACTTTATGTAGGTCAGAGATAGTGGAGTATTTAGGTCCCTTAATTATAAAAAATACCAATACAGTAATGTAAAAACAGTTAAAAAAACACACAAATAGTATAAGCAGTAAATGTATTTAAAATATAAATGTAAAAGTACATACATAAAACTTGGATCTGAATAGTAACTAGAAAATATAGCTGTCAAATAAATATAGTGGAATCCAAATTGCTAAATAAAGCAAAAAGAAGTATCTAAAAAGTGTTCCTTAATAGAGAACTTGAGTAAAAGTACATTCCACAAAGGATTCAAGGAGGCTCCACAGTACAGTATTTCTCTTGGTGCTGTAAAACAGTTATTGTCCTGTCAGATTTACAATCTGTCACATTTCAGAAGCTTCACTGAACCCACCAGGTGACTGAAGACCAAACTGGTTGCAGGTGAATCCTAAGACAGTGAAGTTGAGGTCACCAAACATTTCCATCAGTGCATTCAGTCGGTGGTACTGAGGGAACAGGACACAAAAGCAAACGGCTCTAATAAAAGTGACACAGCTCGCGTTGTTATGGATCTGACCGCAATCAATCAGGGCTCTGGCGGGATATTACCTCCTCTATAGTTGACCCTCAGAAGGTGGCAACGTTGACGATGAGAAGCACCTTACCCCTGTACTTACTGAGCGGAACCGGCTGTCCGTCCAGGGTCTCAGCACAGAAATCATACACTGATTTATTCGCCATGTTTGTGCTCCGGCTTGTAAAGGGGGACTGTTAGTCAGTCAGGAGTGAGGATTCACTCTCGCTTTCCTGTTGGCTCATCTCATTCACGCAAACATAACTCATGGGTCAGCAATTGTTCCTCATGACTGACTTCATTGTTTCTCTGGACAGAGGTGAGCCGGCAAGGGGGGTCAATTGTTTAACACATGTGTATCGGGAAGAGGAGCTGATGGCAGCCGATTGGGATTAGGAGATAAAATAATTTAAACAAACATGTGGGCACCTATAGATGTTTCTACTTATTTTAGCTGCATTATTTCCTCTTTACAACTGACAGTTTGATGAGGTCTCAGAGTAAAGAGACAATCAAGCGCAAAACACATCTTTTAAATTGAATTCCTCAAGTTTTCAACAGATATATATTATTTCTTTTACATGAAATCATCTGAACTTCCTGCTTTGTACTTTTTCTGTAAAATATGGAAGCACTAAAAGATGTCTTTATCACAATAATTAAAGTTATAGTATTTTAATTTATATGACATTCTGACAAAAATTTAATGTTAAATATATTGCTGCATTCACTTGTTCTTTGAAAACGCCTCCATCTTTGATGGTATACTAGACTGAAATCACTCTAGATATAAAGATATATATTAAAGGCAGTTAATAAATTATTTAGCTATTTATATTTAGTGAATCAACTCAATCACCAATTCTCGGCTTTTCCCCCAGAAATGCCAGAAGATTTGTATAATTTTCCACATTACAATTTTCACATTTACGTTTTTTGCAGTAGTATTCAGGGAAGAGGATGATCCTTGTGGAGATATATTATTTAGACTTTTAGCATTTTTATCCCTGTCATCCCTTTCATTTTATACATACAATTCATACACTGTTGGATTTGAATGCTTGTTTTTTTGTTTAGCATGATCTCTTCTATTTTTATTATTAATTCGAATAGTAAGAATAATGGCAATAGTAACATTATTACTGAACTATCAACATTGTTGTCTTTCATTGTGGTTCATTCTTCCGACGGTCCTTGAAGGCAGCACCGGGTTCGGGCTACACCTCAGCCGGTTGAAAGATGCTAAAGATAAACACGTTGTTTTTGTGCTCGCGTGAAGAACAACACACGTTGAAAAACGGTGTCTAACGCATCGGACTCACAATGAGTGAAGACACCACGATACGGACGTGAGTGGCTTTAAAACGCAGTGTTTTTTTTAATTTACAAACCCAGCGGGGTCGGTGGCCCCGGCAGGTTAGCTTCTCCGCTAGCGGCTACAGCAACAACGGCCGAGTCACCGAGCCCGTGTGTCCGTTACCGTTAAACATGGAAGCAGACTTGTGTTGTAAATGTTTACCCCCGTGACACCGCTGGTAGAGACCCTCCAGTCTGCTCATGTAACCCCGCTGCTGTTCTCCTGCCCTTTAAACCCCCAGGTTAACGTGTAACCGTGTTGTTATCGTTGTGTCAGCTGTACACACTGTAAACACTCAGGTGTGTGTGTGTCTCCTCTGCAGATGTCAGCTCCTGGATCTGCCCTGGGAAGATGTCCTGGTCCCCCACATCTTGTGCTACTTGCCCCTGCAGCATGTGGTGAGTCTGCAGAGGGTGAGCAAGCAGTTCCACAGCCTCGCCCTGGTCTACCTGGCCAACTGCAGGACGTTCGATCCGTCCCCGGTGAGTGTGTGCACTGGGTTTCCCTCTCAGTGCAAAGCGGGGTGAAGCTGAATGTCACACGTGTTACACAGATCTCACTGTCATGCCTGTTAGAGATCTAGCAGAAACCTAAAAGACACAATAAGGCCTCTGATAACCAGAGATTGTACTTGAACTTAAATGTACTTCCTAGTTTGCATGCGATTGTTTGATGTATTGAACCTGGACCTAGATACAGTGCCTTGCACAAGTATTCACCCCCCTTGGACTTTTTCCCATTATGTACTGTTACTAACTGGAATTCAAATAGACTTAAATAAACTTTTTCCTGTTTGATCAACAAAACATGCATAGTACTTTGGAGGTGCAAAATAAATTTTATTGTGACACAAACAATAATGACAACAAAAAAGTTGACATCTGTTGGGTGCATAAGTATTCACCCCCCTGTGTCAATACTTGGTAGAACCCCCTTTCGCTGCAATTACAGCTGCAAATCTTTTGGGGTATGTCTCTACCAGCTTTGCACATCTAGAGATGGAAAGGTTTGTCCATTCTTATTGGCAAAAAAGATGAAGCTCAGTCAGATTGGATGGAGACCGTCTGTGAACCGCAATCTTCAAGTCTTGCCATAGATTCTCTATTGGATTGAGGTCTGGGCTTTGACTGGGCCATTTTAAGACATTAACATTCTTTAATCCAAACCATTCCTTTGTAGCTCTGGCTGTATGTTTAGGGTCATTGTCCTGCTGGAAGATGAACCTCCGCCCCAGTCTCAAGTCTTTTGCAGACTGCATCAGATTTTCTTCAAGGATTTCCCTGTATTTGGCTCCATCCATCTTTCCCTCTATTCTGACCAGTTACCCTGTACCTGCTGAAGAGAAGCATCCCCACAGCATGATGCTACCACCACCATGTTTCACTGTTGGGATGGTGTGCTCAGGGTGATGGGCAGTGTTGGGTTTTCGCCACACATAGCGTTTTGCATTGAGGCCAACAAGTTCAATTTTGGTCTCATCTGACCAGAGCACCTTCTTCCACATGTTTGCTGTGTCTCCCACATGGCTTCTGGCAAACTCCAAATGGGATTTTTTATGGATCCCTTTCAACAATGGCTTTCTTCTTGCCACTCTTCCATAAAGGCCAGATTTGTGGAGTAGACGACTAATAGTTGTCCTGTGGACAGATTCTCCCACCTCAGCTGTGGATCTCTGCAACTCCTCCAGAGTAACCATGGGCCTCCTGGTTGCTTCTCTGATTAATTTTCTCCTTGTCCGACTCTTCAGTTTGGGTGGATGGCCTCCTCTTGGTAGGTTTGCGGGTGTGCCATATTCTTTCCATTTTCTTATGATGGATTTTATGGTGCTCAGAGAGATGTTCAAAGCTCTGGATATTTTTTTATAACCTAACCCTGCTTCATATTTCTCCACAACTTTATCCCTGACCTGTTTGGTGAGCTCCTTGGTCTTCATGATGCTGTTTGTTCAGTAATGATCTCCAACAAACTCTGAGTCCGTCACAGAACAGGTGTATTTATACTGAGATTAAATTGCAGACAGGTGGACCCTATTTACTAATTATGTGACTTGCAAATGTGACTTGTGAATGCAATTGGTCGCACCAGATCTTTGTTAGGGGTTTCACAGTAAAGGGGGTGAATACATATGCACTCAACACTTTTCAGATTTTTATTTGTAAATAATTGTGAAATCCATGTAATATTTCCCCCCACTTCCAAATGATGCACTATTTTGTGTTGGTCCATTACATAAACTCACGATGAAATAAATTTTAATCTGTGGTTATACCATGACAAAATGTAGAAAAGTCCAAAGGGGGTGAATACTTATGCAAGGCACTGTAAGTGGCAGAAGATTGATACATAAGTCTAAATGAGCTAAAATTAGCTTCTAGCAAATGTTCCTCTCAATGATTGTGAGGATAACTAGAATGACACTCATCTGCCGCCCATTCCTGTTTTGAAAGCTCATTTAAGTTCACTGGATCAGGATTTTTATTTGTATATTAGAAATATCAATCCCCTTAAAGAACCATTAAGATCCATGAGTTATTCTCCAGGAAATCAATGAAAATGTGGAAAATGTCCAATCACCTAATGTTAAAGTAAGTTTCATGGTAAAATGTCTGTTCCTTTGCAGGAATGGGCAAAAAATGTATTAAATAAACGCATATGAAAACAACGTCTTGGCAGACTTAATGAAAGGCTTCTTCACACACAGTTCACTCGCAGTTTTCTAAGTGTTTTATGTCTCCCACGTACACATGACCTTGTAAATGAAATATCATACTTTCCAATACTTGAATTGAATGTGTTTTAAGGGCTGTCGATACTGAGAGGCAAGTTGTTTGCAGTACTTGAAGAAATCTACTTTCTGCTCTGTTGACAGATTGGACAATGCATTCCCAAGGAAGCGTTTTGCTCCATGCTGAAGGACAGCAAAGTTCTCCAGAGGCTGTCTCTTCAGAACTGCTCAGACTGGGTGACGGACCAGGAGCTGCTGCCGGTCATCGGCCAGAACCAGCATCTGCAGAGAGTGGAAATGAGCGGGTGCGTTTGGCTCACCCGGCACTCCCTGGTGGCCGTGTCGCTGAGCTGCGCCCACCTCCAGCACCTCGGCCTGGCGCACTGCGAGTGGGTGGATAGCCTGTCCCTGCGCAGCCTGGCCGACCACTGCGGGGGGCTGCAGTCGATCGACATCACCGCCTGCCGCCAGCTCAAGGACGACGCAGTCTGCTACCTGGCCAAGAAGTGCTTGAAGTTGAGGTCTCTAACTTTGGCAGTCAACGCCAACGTCACTGACGAGTCGGTGGAGGAGGTGGCCAAGAACTGCAGGGGTCTGGAGCAGCTGGACCTGACGGGTTGCCTGAGGGTCAGAAACGAGTCCATCAGGTACATCTTACTCTCAAGTAGAATCCAACTAACTTTGTGTCGACACTTTGACACGTATCATCTCATTTGTGCGACCATCCGTAATGTCTTATGCATGCTGTGCTCACAGGACTGTTGCGGAGTATTGCCCAAAGCTCCAGTCCCTGAAGGTGAATCACTGCCACAATGTGACAGAGTCGAGCCTCGATCCTCTACGGAAGCGCAACGTTGTGATAGATGTGGAGCCCCCATTACAGAGGGCTCTGGTGCTTCTTCAGGACGTGCTGGGGTTCGCTCCTTTTATCAATCTCCAGATATAACCAAAGGGTCATGAATCTGCAGGACATAGGTAGGTGGTATCAGCAGTATATCTACTCTACACGCTCAATACACGTTCATGTTTAAACTCAAGGTTCAAAAGGCCAGAACTTCAAATCAGTGAATTAATTCGTAATACATTTCATGAACAAATAATGCTGGAAACAGTCAATCGATGGTAATCAACATTTCACATTTCTTTGCCACAGGTGTCTTCATATCAGCAGTCACACGCTCATGAGCTGCTGTGAGACAATCCGAAAAAAATCCTGAATGTGTTGCACTCAAGTTTGAATGTGATCAGAGATACGTATTCAAGATGGTACTGAAAATGCTTAAATGACTGAAGAAAGCCATGTACATTTTAAAGAATTGCTGCCTCATGTCCAAAATATGTCACGGCACTTTTTTGGGGTGTTGTAATAATCTGGGTTTTTAGAAAATAAGCAATTCCGACCAAAGTTTAGTGAGTGTGTTGTATTGTATGTACCTTGTGTACATGATATTGTGAGAGAGAAAAAAGACGCCGTAAAACGTATGTTTCATTTAGAAGCATTAAAAAAGTTGAATTAAACATGATTGAGTTGAATTAAACGTCTAATTTTGCATGTTAAGTGTCCATTTAAAGATAACAGTTTTTATTAGTCGCGTTTTTTTTTTATTATCTTCCTGTCTGATACCTCTGCCTGCCATCACAACACAGTGAAGGCGCTTTGTTTGTTGTGTAGATCATGGGTCTTCCAGGAAGAATGTCTCCTCAGGATCATCATCAGACCTCATTGTTTACAGTGCTTAAATGTTTCCTGATGAAAACTGTTTTAAGCAACAGTTATAACAATTCAATCAAGTCTTAATGGCTAAATGATGCTGGGGTAACTGGGAATGTTTTGTTTTGTTTTGTTTTGTGTGATGCAACCCTTTAATCTACATTAGTAACCTGAATGGCATTCTGTTGAGAGAGTATCTCCACCAAGGCCCAACAGTCCCTTAATTAAACCACAATTAAATACATTAGATCCAGATTCTTATTTGGGTCTGCACCAATTTGCAAATGGTTATAAATGTATCATTCCCCTTAACGTCACTTTTTTTATCACTATCCATTAATTGTTCCAGGAGAAATCCATGAAAATGTAGAGAAATGTTATAGGAAGTATAAAAAAATTGTATATATTGGTTTCTTTTTTTCGTGCACTGATTGCTGGTTGTACATCAAATTGCCCTTGAAGGATAATAAAGATTTTCTTTTATGGACAACTTTAGTTAAGCTGCACAAACCAAGCAAGCTTAGCAGAGGAACCCAGCAGCCAGCAGGGGGCAGCCTCAGGACATCACATGGAAACAAGCAGCAGCAGACTGCTTGGAAATTAAGTAGCAAAGATCCAGGGATTTGTTGTTGTTGTAGATTTGTGCAGTAGTGAGGCCTCACCTGGTCTGTGCATGAAGGGGAAGTCAACCTGAGAAGCTAAACTTGAATGGGGACATCCAGAGGGGGACAGAGAGACAGCTCACTTTCAAAGTAAAAGTTCAGGAAGCCGGAGGTTTAATTTGAGTAATGAGTGACCCTTACTCCTTTTGCTAGTCGATGGGAAGAATATGTCATTTATTTGATCACCGAATATATAAACTAGAAACTCAGGCAAAACTAAAAGGTTTTGCATGAATTTTCAGAATTATATTAGTTTAAATGTGCCCACACTGTGATTCTTGTAAGGTGTCAGAAGCCAAGGTTGGAAACTACTGGGTTATTCTCTAACAATATTAAAGCATGTTAAATCATCCAGTATTTAAAATTCTAAATATAAAAGTAGCTTTTAAGTAAGGCCGTCAAATATATGTAGTAACGTAGAAATGTAGAAAATACTCTCTGAAATGTGTATCAAAAGCAGCAGAGAATGACACAGACACACACAATAATTTGTCCATGTTCTTGCTGTGCTAAGTTTCTGATGGGGACAAGAAGGTTGCTGGTTCAAATCCCAAAGGCAACCCCAACTGAATGCTGAAGTGTCCTTGGAAAGACACTGAAACCCTATGAATAGGCAGAACTTCAACCACCTTTTTATTGCACAAAATCTTACACTATGTAAATAAAAAAATAACTGAAAAATATTAAATTAAATAAAATAAATAAAAAAAATAATAATAGCAAAAAAAAATCCTGCGCAGGATGTGCGCAGTTGACTTCTGTGCAGGAGGTAAATAAAACACTTGAATTAAATAAAAAAGTAAAGTTTTGAGCAAGTTAAAGCCCTCAAACAGCCAATTAATTTGCCTGAAAAAATTATTATAATAACCTTACAATTTTGATAGGGCATTACTGTCTGTCAGTGCCTGTCAGTGCTCGGGCCTAACGGATCCACCGAAATCATCGTCCTTACATCAAGTCCAACCCTCCAAATAATGTCATGGAAATCAGTAAAGTAGTTTTCCCATTATCCTACCACCAAAGAATCGAACAGACAAACGGATGAAAACATCCTTGACGGAGGTAATTAATGTATTGGACATGTTTGAAATAAGTATAGGAGTTTATTATGACTGTTTTCCTGTTAAGCCTTTGAAAGGACTTTTTTACAAAGCACCTGTGTTGAAATTATTCCCTGTAACAAAATGTATGATTTATACAAACAAATATTAAATTATAAAATACAACACCATCACTTTTCCTCCTTCGTCTGTTTGGACAAAGCAATAAATGGTATTCTAAAATTATATCAGCAGCATTGAAAAAGCACAAAATCCTAAATCTATGACTCAAAGAGGCACAAGGTGGCAGCAGTGAGTCGGGATGTTTATGTTATACATGTTGCTTGATTGCATCTAAACTAACAGTGCATGCAGGTCTGTTATTTAAATATATCAACTGTCAGTATCAGGAGGAACCTGCATGATAAGGCCAAGAATCTTTTTTTCTAAGATTTAGATGATGGAAAGTTTTTGTTTGATTACTAAGGAGGTTTGTGAACAGGAGCATCATCTACCTGATGCAGTGAATGCACAGTAAGAATCCCCATGCCTCAACAGCTAGGTGTTAAACTCCCTCAGTTTCCCCTGGAGGTCCGGTGGGCAGACTATATTGTAACTTGTCTCTGTGACAACACAACAGGTCTATTTTCCACTTGATGGCACGGTTTACCCCATCTGCTGTGGGCCGTCCACTTGCTCAGCGTGCACCTACAGAGAGTTACATTTGGAGGATCGACCGGTTTTCCTTCTGCCACCGAGGAGACTTTACAGCATCGGTGGTTGTGAAATTTCCATTCGCAAAGCCACTCACTCGCTTTGAATAATCTCTCTGTATTTTATTCACACTTAAACCAAAAACCATCAAGTGATCAAATGATGCACAGTGGAGAATATTCCTATGCACGCAAAGGGAATTATACAAATCAGCTGTAACTGCTCAGTCTCAGTAATGCGTGTAAAAACACCTCATGTGCTCAGTGAACCGTCCTCGCTCCTGTCCAGCAGCCAGCGGGTTAAAAACGTTTCAGACTACATTCATCATGTAAGACTTCAATTAGCATTGATCTGCAGGAGGGGGAAAGAAACATCGCTGCGTTATTATATACCATGGAGCAATTTCTGTTCCAGTGATTGAGTGTGTGGGGGGTTTTCTCAAACGCAGCCGGCCCAACATATTTTGTCTGCCTGCCAATAATCTGGCACTTGTCTAAATTATTGATCAATAGAAACTGATCATTTTATACCGAGGCACAACAATGTGGTTGCTTCATTTTATTCAGAATGCAGCTTGAGCCCCTGGCAGCATGTAATATACTGTACTTATTAAAAGAAAGAATAAATTTGAGTTCAATCTCAGGCTGCTTTTCGATGTCCTCCCTGACAGAGTAACTTACTGACTGTGATCCTTCCAATAAAACAATTAGATATAATATATATATATATATAGCTGTGCTACCACTGTCAACATTAGTATTATATACTGTATTTAGAAGTTTAGCTGTAAAGCTAAAATTGTGACATATTGTTAACATTATATTTAGACATTTGATGTGAAAAGTTAAATATCACAAAACATAATTTTGTTCTTTTCATATAGTATCATATCTTCCAGTCTGTTCTGAACATCAATATCAGAGTTTTCAAAATATGTGGCCCTATGTAAATATGACTCTACCACTGTGTTTGGTGACATAAAACGTGAATTATGGGCGAGTTGAAATATACATACTACACATACACAAACACTCAGACACATATAATACACTTCATTGTATTTCCTTAAATGAGAAGCAGGAAACTAAATACCTCAAATCGAATTTTTAAATACATCAATTCACCATAAGTTGTTTGAACACAATTAAACCCACATACTTTTTAGTAAATTATTATTGAATCTCATCAACCATAACCAAACACTTTCATTCTCTGATAAGAAGAAAGAATATGTATAAAATATATAAGGCTTCCCCCCTTATGACGGTATAATAAGTGTAAGTCTCAAGTGTAAGTTCTCCTTTTAACTAGCTTTGGACCTCATACCTACAGGTCAGTTACCATTTGTTTCATATCGTATAACAACCAGTCAAACAAAAGACTTGAATGTCAATGTAACTTACGTCCACCTGCAAATAAAACCACATTGAAGTTGAAAAAAAAAACAAGAGAAATAAGTAAACTTGGGAATATTTTTCATGTAACATCAACCAACTGAATAATAAAGTAAGAATTAGCTAAATTCTTCAGTCATTTATACATCATCTTAAAAATCTGCTCAGGAAAATAATTAGAAACTGCTTGAGGATACTTTGCAGCCTCCGGTTAATTAAATGAAGTTCTCAGAAGGTGGAGCGAGGAATCACTGTAGCTGCTCAGACGGGCCCAAAACTGTGTCAGAGATTTTGTTCATTTTCATATTTTTAATTAACAGACTTTTTTTCCGCCGCCGTCTTCCATCAGTGAAGGAGTCTTTCCCCCGTTTATTTGATGTAGTTTATCTCCCCCAACCATTCACACATGGGCCCGTTGGATCCTGGGACTTAGGTATCCATCTTTTGCCCACCAGAGAAGCATAACTAATGACAACATTAAAGTGGCTTTTGTGAGCGTGGCCATCGAAATGTCGATCAACCAAGCAGGAAATAATGTCGGGGTTTTAAAATCTCGTCATGAATAAACATGTGTGTTTAGAATCTGGTGGGGCTCAGGTTTGGGAGGGGAGTGAAGGTGCTGGTGATGGTAAATCTTCAGGCTTCAGGGATGTGAGCAAAACAAACTAGAATATGTGTGTTTGCAGCCTCAGAGGGGAATGGATGACAACACCACACAAGACGTCTTCAGGGTGCCGTCTAATTGAAGCGACGTTTCCAGCTTTCCAGGGACTCAGACTTGTCAGAGCCATTAGCATCCTCCCTAATTACCACGGCCCCAACCACCGGGCCCGGACGGGGGAACACATGGTCAGCCGGCTCCGGCTCCGGCCCCGCAAACCGCTTAGTTAGTCCGCACTAAGTTTACCTCTTCATTAAGACATTTTTGGTGTGATTTGCCCTGAATGAATGGAGCCTCACAGCCAGAGAGACTCGACTGTTCACTGACTGCATGGCTGAAGAATGTGCTGGCCCAGTTCTTTGGGAGGAACCCTGGGTTTCACTCCAGCATCGTCACTGTGTGGTGTCTTCATTAACCAATCAGTGCTTATAACAGAAGTTGTGATTAAGAGAAACAACAAAAAATTCACTAAAATAAAAGAATGACAATATTAATTAAAATATCTGTCACTATTTTTATGGCATTACCACCAGGTGTCGGTTTCTCCATCTGCTACACTGCTTAATCCATCACCTTGAGCTGAGGGAACTTATGATGTGATATTCTAGTGATTAAATAATGAGTCGATCAATTAAAAATGTCGGTAATAACAATAATCAATAGTTTTGATGCTAGTACCGTAAATATCTGTGTAAAAGAGACACTTGAGTAATGGTCTATAGCTGATGGACTTGAATAATACTCCAATACTCCAGCACTATATCTTTTAATATTATCAGACTCATGATGGGACAGTTGTAAAAAGGTATACAAGTCGATGCAGCAGAACCAGAGATATTGTCTGACAACAGCATCTCGCTCACATGACCCATAATGCAACTTGACTGCAGACAGTTTGGAAAGTGGCAGAAAAAGCTGGAGGTTTCACCTGTTTAAGCCATTAAGCCTTAACCTTACCATGGACCTCCTAGCAACTGCAAAGAACCCAGTTGTTATATAATACATCTTACAGTATATCAATAATAATATATATACATATAATAATAATATTATATACAGGGGAGGCATAAACGTGGCTGTGTGTGTAAAAGGTTTCAGTATTTCTTACATTAAGACACTTCATGGTCGTTCTGAACATCCAGTGAAACAATAGATCAACGGAGGAGATATCAGCTCTGAGATCATGAAACCTGAGCTGAACAGACCCACGTGTCCTCCCTTGTTTACTGTCAGGCTCCAGATGTTTACGATGGGGCTTCACAACCAGGTGAAACTCTCCTCGTGCACAGTAGCCGGCTGATGGAGCTCCTGTCACATCCCTGATCCACTCCAGCCTCTCCGCACAGGGAACTGCTCCTTCCCTTTTTCCTGAGGCCTTCTCAAAATCAGACATGGGATTTTTTTTTTTTAACTGAAGATGGGTCACAACTTCCCTCCCCTCCTCTGCAGATGCTGGTCGGTTAATGAAGTAACAACAAATTGGGCCGCGGGCTAATTTGGAGTGGCGTTCCCTGGCCCCTCTTGGCCCACAGAGATGTGTTTCATTTTCTCTTATCAGTGATTCAGTCATGTGGATTCACGCATGGACGCCTCTGTCTCCCCCGATCGCTGCGCTAATGGAAACTTCGTTAATGTCATTAATCTACGGGCCGGGACATGTACTAAACACATATTTTGCTGTTTGTGCTCCATTTGTCAAATAATACTGCGAGTTTCCTTCATGTCAGAGGGAAGCAGCTCGGCTGAATGAGACAGACGAGGCTAAGGTGATGTTTTTGTATTTTTTTTTTTGGAATGTGTTAATCATTTTGTGGATTCGAACATGGAGAGATATCCTCCTCCAAATCATCACACTTCATTTCTTGTATATCCCCATCTACAGACATGGATGGTGTTTAATTCAAATTGGGCGTTTGTTCACTGAATTCAGACTTTGGATTTGTCGTGAAGCAGATCTTTGTGTTCCTGCAAAGTAAATGACAGCCTCCGGCATCTCTCAGTGTCCACTAAGCATAACAAGATGTGATCTGCGATTACAGCACAATGCTGAACTCTGATCTCTGTTGGCTGGAGGACACAAGTTCAACACAGTTACTCACAATTTAGCAGCCCAGATTAGTCAGAGGTCAAAATGCTCCTGCCAGGACGGATACTCATCATGTTTTTTTTTTTCTTGTATGCGTATACTGTATTCTCTATTAGGTAAATCAGCGTGTGTTTATATCGTTGGCAAATGAAGCATAACTAAAGAAACTTGGCCTCTGGGTGCCCGGGTCTGGGCAGGGACTCAACCCTGGGTGTCAGAGGGCTGGGGCAGGAGGGGGGGGGTCAACTCTCTGGGCTGAGAGACTGGAGGAATGAACCTTCTTTAAACCGAGACTTGTCCAGTCCATCAACTTATATTTGAGGTAATTGATTAGGAAGTGTCAGAATGCAAATGAAATGCCTGAATAAGCTCAACATATGCTTGTGAACAAGGTTTTTCAAGTTTTTAACTTCAATGATTCTGTGCAGAGCATTTAAAGCATAATGTTTTAAACACTAAAGGTTAAAGGCCTTAGATTCAGCTTTTATACCCAAAAACAGGCCATGGCAAACATATTTCTTTATTTTAGGTATATTTGAAGTAGGTTTAAGTTATTCTAATTTGATGTCAGTATCTCCTTTACTTATGGTTGTGCAATGAAAATTACCTTTTATAGAAAACCAGAGTTATGACTGTAACTAAAAGACTAATGATGACCCTTTTTTATTTTCAGGCTACTTTGTCTTGTTTTAGTTATAAGTGAAGATGCATCCTGGGATGAGAACTGAAAGGAAATGAGTCTCAATGTAAAGATATGAATACATTAGTGATATTTCACATGGACAAGTCGAGGGGCGAGTTGTTTATTGTATTTAATTACCTGGTTATATTGTGTATAAATATATTTCTTATTAATACAGACGGACAGGTTGTTGAGGTCTGGTTCTACGATCTAAAACTTCATAGTTGTTTAAATGACCATTTACGGATACACTCTTTAGTACAATAATATCCCACATTTCTGACTAATTGTATTTGGAAGAGTGATTTACTGGATTATTGTGTTTTGTGAAAAATGTTGCACATTTGCAACAACTTGATCAATCAGGACCCTTGGAAACCCTCATAAAAACTGAAAAAACAAATAAACACTAAATTATTGATAATATACTTATGCAGTATTAGCAACTTAAATGTAAGAAAACAAAAAGAAAAGAAAAGGAAAACTTCTGGTATTGAGCTCTGAAAGGTCACAGCACATCCAGCCTGTAGTAGATCAGAGGAGGTTCAGATGGAGCTGATCGGCCTTTTCATCTCTTATCTGTCCCTGATGGTCGTGGATGTCTGGGGTGGCTGGTTTCTTATCTTCCATGGCCCAGTAATATCCACAGGGGACCAACACCGTTTGGCACCCTGAAATCCCCTCTCCCCTGCACCGGATGGGAAATCAGCCCACGCGGATCACAGGGCTTGAGACATGGATGCCATATGTCGTCCTCTTTATTCCCTGTGGAGCTCGGGCCTCTCTGATGCCCGGCGTCTAAATGCACACGAGAGACTTGGACAATATGTGACGTGACAAAGGAATTTGGGCAGTTTATGTTGTTGCTTGTCATCATGAGAAGATCGACGAGACGCATTAGCATCTTTTCAGCACTGAAGACACACTATCATAAAGAAGCAGTTGTCAAGACTCTAATGGAAAAGTATATAAATGCAGTAATTATTAACACCACCATTCTCGGACTGAATCTCCACTTAATATGGTTTTGTTTTTAAAAATCAAAGCCTCACATCCCTGAACCGTGTTTTGATTTTTCTTGCTCTTATTAACTTTTGAAATATTTCTTTTTTTCAGTACATGCCAGCCACATAAACACAACTTACAACAAATCATGACCACAGTGAAATAAACAATAATAATAATAATGATAAGTCAAAATACAAACAATTATTAGAGGAAATAAAAAAGTGAATTAAGTTTAAGCTGTTTCTTAGGACACTTTTTAAAGTATAATTGAAAGATTTTTAAGTTTTTCCCCAATAAAAACATACAACCACATTTTTCTATATAAAATAGCATTTAATTATATTGGAGATTCGATATCAGGCTTCAATTTACAAACACAGATAAAGTGTGGTTGCATCTTGATTGACAGGCCTGCTATAAAAAAAAGGGTGCACTACTGTGTGTGGCCAGCGGAGGACGTGCTTTCCTCAGACTGGGGGAATAGGGAACATAAAGCCACACAGAGGCCATTGTGCATATAGATCTTTACAGTACCTACATAGAGAAAACTAAGAAAGTGGATACCAGAGGCTTTACTAGAAAGAAATATACCACATGTACATTATGAATGAAAACAGTTTTTAATATAATTATAGGTTTTAAAAGTTGAGTTAAATACAATCAGTGAAATAAAGAATTCTACAGTTTGTAGATAAATAAATGTGTTTGTTAAATAACCTCCTCCCTGTACGTATAGATGAGTGAGAACTGGCCCCACAACTTTCAACCAACTTTTCCCACGCAGGTGTAAAGCCCAGCGAGATGAACCCACCACAGCACGATGCGTGTGTGACGCAGACGTGGGAGACCTCCATGGAAACTTCTTTATGAAGCAGATTGAGGACAATTTGGCTGCTGAAAGGTGGTCCCTACCTGGACGGACGGGGGCTCTCTGCCAGCTGCATGTCATTTCTATCAAATGTGGCCAGGGTCTGTCAATTAAGAAAACACAGGGCAATCTGTGGCCGCTGAAAGAGATCCCCTTGGCCCGCTCCCAGGCTGAGAGACGGCCTTTTGTTCCCAGGCATGTCTCACATACTTTCAGAGCCCAGATAAGCTCAGGCTTCATGAAGCCCTGCTTTATATTTGCCCACTGTATGTCTCTGTGGGGTCAGGGAATATGGGGAAGCACTGTCGGAGAAAAAGGTCCCCCCCCCCCCCCCACCCCAGCCCCCCCAACCACACACACATTAAGGGTTCAGGAATAGAAGCCACAGGTTAGGTGGTCCTGAGGCCAGACCAGGGGACTTCTTTCTCTTTTCGCTGAATGATCCCACCATCGAATCTTTCCTGCTGCGGACGTAGACTGCAAAACAAGCAGGCAGCTTCGGCCGTTTCCTTATATCTGATAAACAGGTCCCCTCTGCCTGGGTCTGCCAGTGTGTGAGGGGGAAGGGACTTTCTTTTTTAAAGTTCCAGCCGGACCACCCACAGTCACGTAAACAGGTACACCAAAGGTTGGTTGAAATATAAGTCGAGGGGAAAGGGAGGGTTGAGGCCATCAGGTAAAGAGGGGGGGGGGGGGGGTCAAAAAGGGACCTCTCGATGACTCAGCGTCATTGTGGTTTATCATAAAATATGTCTTTTAAGAGAACGGAGGAAAATACCAAGCATTCTTTGTACAAGATACTCTCTCGTGAATCAGAGTGACTTACCTTAACGTAGGATAGAACACACAGGTATGTGCATTTTTATAAACCAGACTTTATGAACAATGTGTTTGATTAGTTGCCTTTTTGTTTTTGTAGTTTATTTACTTTAGTTTGTTTCGTTTTCACACGGATTTCAATTAACCAGTTTTAGTTTTTCATTTCGGACATCGTGCAGAACTCAGGTATTGCTATCGGTAAGGATAACACATTCTATATGACCAAAATTTAAGTTAGGAATTTGGCAGTTTATGGTTTAGGCGAGGCTCCTTCAACAATCTTACTGCCAGAACATTTCTTCCCGACCCTCAGTAATAAAAAGTGCGAAAAATGCATCACAATAAAGTCCTTTTGTCTTTGCCTTTGTAATATATGATATGAGGAGATGAATAAATGAAATAAGTGTCTTCAAAATGAGACGTTGTGTTGAAGTTGAAGCTCAGTGGTGTTTTCACCTGGCAATGTATCGAATAATTGGTCTTAATAACTTATCTGTAGATTGACTGATAATGGACATTATCATTAGTTGCAGCTCTATAGTTTGGAAGAACTGGACTGACCTTAATAAAACCCTTTCACCCAACATCAGAGCCATTATCACAGATGCTCTTGTGGCTGCGTGGAAGTAAATATCTACAACCTGGTTCTGATAAACAGTTTAAAACCTTCACAGAAGAGTAGAGTAACTAATATTTATTCAACAATCACATACTGGTTTAACGGTTAGAGCATCCACATAGTTTTGGCTGTACAGTAAAGTGTTGCATGTTGGGAAAAGCTCTTTCTCCATCATTTCTTATGTCTTTCTCTTAAATTTGAATTTGTGATCACTCCATTCGTCATTGTCAGCAAATTGCCCATGCAGAAGTGGAGGTATTTAGCGTCCGGCCTGGGTGTGGTTCCATTAGACAGCTTTAGGAGCATGCTGAGTGCTCTTGAAAATTAGTTTTTGGGCAACTTCCCGGGGATGCACAGTCTCCCAGCAAGCCACCGAGGCTTTGTCAGGACTGTGCTGGTTTAAGCTCGCAGCTTTTCAAGCCTCCCATTATGCCTGACCCAGTCGGGCAGAAAGCGAAAGAGCCTTTTCTGCAGTCATGTGGGCACACCGGCATTATACACAGTTCAGTATTAGATATTTGTGAGTCATATAAACAGAAGGGAGGGCACTGAGGCTTCTTGAAGGGGAAGGGGGGGAAAAAACTTTATAATTGGGGAGTTATATAAGTGTCTAAATCCTCCTCCAAGGATTTAATTTTCCCTCTTTGTGTGTTTTGAAAAGCAGGAAAACCTCACAGCGGAGGTGACAAATCCTCTGGCACACACAGCTCAGGGTTTTCAGAATGACGTGTTTAAGGTGAGAGATAGTTAACAGCCTCCTACTGTAATCCCTTAGTTATATTTTGCCTTTTTTTAATACCTATAACCAACCAAAAACATGTACTACTGAATCTAAATGTTTTGCGTGAACTTCCTTTTGAACATCTTAAACAAAATGAGGGAAAGCACAGACTTGACAGATAACACAACAGACACACTTATACCCTTGCACTGCTCCAAATGTATTTATCATATCTCCCCTCCTGAAATCATCCCCCCTTTTTCTGAGTCTCCTCTCAGACATTCAGGTCTATTTAGCCTCATGCACCCTTGTGTAGATTTGTTATGGTTCTCTTCTTCCTTCAGTAGCCTTCCCCCAATTATAAACTGTATAGATTTCCCCATGGTGAGTCCCTGTCCTGTCTTCACAGTGATAGTGTGGATGTGTGTGTATCTGTGAGTTAGCTGTGTGTGTGTGTGTGGCTCCCTGTTGGCCCAGATGCTGGGGTGTGTACAGTGTGTAAATCTGGGGCTCGTCGGGTCACTCAGGCTTGACCTGGTCTACGTCGGGCCTTGTCCTCCGAGCGCCTCCAGCAGTGTTCCCCTCCTCAGCTCTGACCAGCCAGCCTCACAAACAAGGATTTAGGTCATCTTGACACCCCCCAGCCCACCCCAACCCCCCACTGCATCCGCCATCAGTTTGTTAACATGGCAGGGAGTCACTGCCTCCGATGACATGTGGATGCAGAGTTGACGCTTACAATAGGTGTTTGGACAGAACAGTTTTTTTGCCTTGTTGCTTTATATTATGCACATTGTGTTTCTTAATTCAGTTGCTCAACTTTGTACCTGGAGAGGAATTTCTCACCCATAGTTACAAACAGCTCCCTATAACTATCATTGTCTGTGTATAAAGATGGACGACGCGTCTCCACTTCCTCCCATTGTCCAGAAATGAAGCCAGAATGTCTCAGATACTAACGCGGCCATCTTGTGCATTTAGAGCCAGAATACATGGAGAAGGGATCAGGGAATGAGGCCAAGGCATCAAGGTCCCATTCATAAATGTACTCGACCAATCACAAGTGAGTCAATCAAATAACTAACGCTTGAACAAACTTCAGTATGGCAATACCTAAAATCTAAAAAATACATTTGACGTGTACTTTTAGTTTGATCCATGTCCCATCCACTAACATGGAGGGATTTATGACATATACCGCAGCCAGCCATCAGGTGGCGACACTTTGGCTTACCTTTTTGGGAAGCCATTGTCTCTCCCATCTTTATTTACAGTCTATGTAATCTATACAAATTATTTTAATAGCATCCCTATATCCAAAACGCCCATATAATTTGATCCCAACAATTCATAGAACCCCTTTGCACATCCAACCAATTTTCCAGAAATGATCTGGAGTTCATGTCTGAAAACAGCTGATGAATTGTGACGTGACACCACATGCTGTAGCCTTCTAACTGATTTTCATGGACCCGCTGTTATCTATATGTTTTACCTTTTTATTCACAAATCCCACCTCACGTCAGCGCTGCAGACAGGAGAGAGCAAAGGCCTGTCCCAGTACAACATTTACATGGTGCCGCTGAAATCAGATTATGTATGGGTTCAATTGACTTAATGGATTTGAAGAGACTAGATCCTATTAATGAATAGGCTGCCCTACGGCGCTGCCCCGACCAATAGCAAGCTAATCTGGCATGCAAATTAAATCCTGCCTCAATATGCCTGCCTGTTTAATGCGATCCATTACACAGTTTCACTTATTTATATATACTATTATAAAAGAATGGGCTTATAAACAAACCGCGGGAGGGGTTTGCTCTATAAATGGGGTTGTTCTGGCTCGGGGCCAGTGGAGGGGGCTGTGACGTTCTCTGCCAGTCACCGACACTGGGGCTGCCTGTGGTGTGGACTTGATATATTAAAGTGAAAATGATCAGTTCACGTCTAACCATGAATTTATCTTATCTCAAGTTCTTCCCGTCGGTGTATTTTATCATTATGGAGTGTTTTGCTTTACGTTGCAGGCTTTTTAGTGAGGTTGTATAATGCATCATGAGAGTATGTTAAGGGGAAGGGATTTGATCTGTTTCCGATTTGATTATGTTTGAAACATTTAATCTCCTGTGCCTCTTTTCCACTCCACATTCCCGCCACTTTAAGCCTCGCTGTGCTGCGGGGCGATAAGTGATTTGTAGGTAGCAGTATGTGTGTGTACTGGAAGTCATAATCTGGCACATGATCACGCTGAAGGCTGAGCAGGACCTCTGCCGAGGAACTCCGGCGCTTCCAGCCTCCTCGGTTCTGCCAGGGCTCGTCATGCCTGGTTACCTTAGAGGCTGCTTTGTTAGCGTCGTCGGGAATGGGGGTCAGGGGGAGGCCAGATTTCTCCTGACCTCTGCTGAAATATTACAGCCAGGTTTACTTACCGGGGGGAATGAGGCTCCATAACTGGGGAGCAGTTCGAGGGAAGAGGAGGGGGGGGGGCCTGAATCTGATGAGGCTTTTTCCAATGGTGAGGTTAAATCACAGCCACACTATAATTCCAGCCGATCCCCTGCATCGTTTCGCCTTTAAAACGCTCCCACGCTGGACGAGTCTCATGTCGCACCAAGGAGGATAGTCTGATTCAATCTGTTTCAGGGAATTTCCGAGCATACTTCAGCACAACCGGCTTCTTTTTGAGCAAAATTGAACAAGACGTGAATTGAATATTTTCTGACATGGGTTCCCTGACAAATATAAATAAATAAAACCTTCCCGATGCAGGTATGCTTGAGTGTGTGCACCTCATTTCAAGCACAATTAACTTGAAATGGAGTGCTGCAGGATCAATAGTCCCCATTTGATCCAGAGGGGGTCTGTCACTCTGTGGAAATGGCACACGCATGGTAATACGGGCAGCTTAACAACAACTTAGAGGATTTACAGTTGCTGTTTTCGGGCAAACATGAATAACCAAGCCGTGGACCACACTTAAGGAGCCATCTTCTTTTATCCCAGCTTCAATTAATCTTAAGGAGAGATGCCGTTCACAGCTAATGAACAAGGGGTGAAGCTAATGCAGATGGATACCGAGAGGTGAGAGCGTCAGAATAAGATTGTCTGTAATATTCAGAATCATGGCAGGGGGGGGCTTGGGCTGCATGGTGTTGCTATAGGCATCCTGGCTGTAGCCGCTTGCCTTAGAAGAACACAACATAAAAAGATAAACGAACACTGAATGACCCTGACGTAGCCGTGTTCCTTCATCATATAAATAACAAAAAGCAGAGCGAATAAAGCAGACTGTGCCGGGGCCAATTCCCCAACGGGTGCTTATATGAAATGCAACTTTCAGGCGTTCTCCCCTCTCCGAATGTGGCATTTATTTGCAGGACTCTGTTTCAATTTAGAGGGAATGGCAGCTGAAGGAGGCACAGGGGACAGTGTCTCATCACCGCCACTTACCACTCTTATAGGCCTGCTGCCGGCGAGGAAAACCTCAGCAGGCAGCTCCACTTAAACAGTGAAGACCTCCACCAGTCAATGTAATGTGCCCGCCTCTGATAGCCTCATATTCTCAATCCTGTGTGGGTGCGTGGGCGTTTCGGTGCACATTCAAAAAGGTTCACAGGGATTTTTGAGGAGCAGCGAATCTTCTTATGCTCAAAGGTATTTCATATTTGAATAAAAGGAATTTAGACACCAAAAAAGGTTTCCCCCTGTTATTCAGAATGTGTCAGTTCACGTGTTGACGTTCAAAGGTAAAACCCACAAATGATAAATCCTTTCACTTTTACATCTGACAGAGATACTCACCTGAAATCTTTCTGGTAGGGTTGTATGTGGGAAGAAATTCCCACATACAACCCTACCAGAAAGATTTCACACATGCACAACGCAGCGGGAGGTTTTCTGCACAGACGCGTTCACAACAGCAACAAATCCTCTGCATTATTCAGGCGTGAGGTGGATCAGCCGGGTGCAGGCAGAGGCAGGAAGTGACGTTTTAACTGCAGATTTTCTTAGGATACATAGATATTTGTTTTCTACATTTTTGCGTATATGTTGCAAGTTAGAAGCGTCATCAACTTCACTTGCTTGCGGTGAATCGAGGGGGGGGGGGGGGGGGGGGGGTCACATGCTGTGTTCACACATCGACTTTTCTTGGATTTGAACAGACAGTACAAATGATAAAATCTGTAAAGGCCTTTTTCTAACACTTGACGGATGCAAACCTGAAATAAAAGACACAAACAAAAGGAATATATGTGGATGAAAGAAAAGGTGCCATTCAGTTAGAAGAAGGAGACAAAGACTTGGAAGGAAAACAAGATCTGTTAGCTTTTGGCGATAAAAGGCCAACATCAGTATCGATGCGCTTTGCACAAAAACACATGATTTCCGCCGCGCAATTTATACCTCATATCTGGTCCCCTGAACCCAGACACCACTCTTCACCTGAATGTGCAGGACATTTTGGTTGCTGTGAACGCGTCTGACCCAGACAATCTCCTGCTGCCTTCTTAAAATGTGTGAAAGGCAAATGTCTGGATCCAATTTTCAGGGCATTTCATGAGTTGCTCTCTGAAAATGTCTTTATTTGCTTTGTTAAACTGTAAACAGTTCAGCTTTGTCCAACCTCTCAGCAGAAAACACTATGTGCTCACTTTGGACAAAGCTCTTTCCCCCTGTTTCCAGTCTTTGTGCAAAGCTAAGCTAACCAGTTACTGGTAGTCGCATTAATTATCTCGTATTTTCACCCTGGGAGTCACTGAGACGCCAGACAACTGAAACAGTGTGACTCCCCGCCCAAGGACGTTCCTTGGACTGCTCTTGAAAAGGCGGCATACGGACGTTCCTCGCCCAAAGGGTTAATGTTGATGGAAAACAAACATGCCCATAAATAGGTGCTTTTCCCTGGAAGAGAGGCTTTATATGCTACGAGCTCATTTGAAATTCAGCTGAATGTCTCACACGATGGTTGAACATACAGGGCTGACGATGGGGGGTAAATTAGAGCTCGGAGATGAATTATCAAACAATTAAAAAAAAACAAAAAAAAAACAGTGAGGCTGAGCCAAAGGGAAACAGAGCACAGATGATATTGGCAATGGTTCTGAGATGCTCTCGTCTTTGTGGGTTTGTCTTCTGGTTTGTTTTATTCTCTTACTTTTGGGAATTTTGGCTGCTTTAAAACATTGTTTGTCATAAAATGTAAAGGTCGATTTCACATTTTATTTTTCAGGAAATCAAATATGTAGTCACACAAGCTGACGAGCTGGCAGAGAATGTAGTCCGTGCCCACCCCCCCCAGCTCTATCTCCACCCTGCTCTCTGTGCTCCAGCCATATTCATTTTGATTTCAATTAAAGATCCTGAGTGTGACTCTCGGAGAGAAATTGCCTGCCTTTAATTAGGTAGTCTAAGTTCATGGAAGCAATTGTTGTTTCCCCAACACTTTCAATTTGATGAGCCAAGACTCCCATTTTATAGCTATGAGTGAATATGGTTGCATACCCCTCAGGTTCCTTGTCCTGCTAACTATCTTGCAACCAAACAGAGAATATTACTCGTGTGTGTTTGTCATTAGTCGCCGGGGTTATGCTGCCATGGGAGTGTGTGCGTGTGTGTGTGTGTGTGTGTGTGTGTCCCCTCCAGTCTGCAGGTGGGCTCTTCCGTCTGTGATGAAGAGGTCAGTAGCTGGCTAGGACCACATGGTGTGGTGCAGGCCGCTGCCCGCTGGTCAATAATCTATTACAGGATGTCCCTCCTCCTCCTCCATGTGACTAATGCACTGCACAGAGATGGTCTCCCAGAGGTTAATGCTGCTCGGCTGACCCCGGCCCCCCCTGACAAACACTGTCAATGCTTGATCCAGAAAAGCTCTTCCTCAGCCAAATATCAGGTCAGTCTGTTCGGAGGGAGGCTCAAGGGGTTAATCAAAAAATCCAGTAGTGTGTCACTTTTTTTCTTCATCATCAAGCACAGTTGCTTTCATGATTCAGAGGTGATCCATTAATACGTGCATAGGGTGCAGGCCTGGTCTTAGGAAATGAGTCTTTCTGCTTGAGCGTATTCGTGAGCGAAGCTGAAGACGCTGAGGAGATAAAGAACAACTCAGGTGTGCAGAGAGATCTATTACGGAGGAAGTCTTTTCACTTGTGCGGAAGTAATTTCATTCGTCACACGGTGAGCTCAAAGGACAGAGGAAATCTGACATTGTGTTGGCTCTGTACTCACTATGACCATGACCGTAAAGTACTGAACTTGAAAGAATATTTTATCATTTGTATGGGTTAAGATAACACTGGGAGCTACAGTAACATGGCAACATTGCTAAAAGAAAGAGTGATGACATGGGGCAAGACACAATAGCTGCTTTCAGACTGAAATCCAGACATTTTCCTGAAATGTGTCGGAGAGGCTGTGTCTGAAAACGCAAAGATTCCAAGTCGGTTGTTGAGAACATTTTCTGGGTCTTTTCCTGCCAGCCTCCTATAGCCAAATTTCCAGAAAATGTCAGAGTAAGCCCAAGTGTGTATATAGAAATTACAGTTAAAACCAAAAGAATACAAATATCTCAAGGGATGAAAAAAGGGTGCTGATGAATTTGTCAGCAGAAAGGCCAAACATAAGACATAGGAGTCGGGTGGTTCTCATACTGAAGGATCATGAAGTGTTTGACACCCTCTCTGAGTCGTATGAACTCACAAGGCCTCCAAGACTCCAGATCACAACACAGCAACACGTGTAGTGTGAACTGCGCTTGGTGTTTGCTTCATCTCAAGCCCAGTATGCTGGAGCTACCACATAGATAACATCACCTCCCTGTCCTGACTGCACTGGAACTGTCAGGTGTGTTTTGCCTCCGCACTCCACTTGTATCCATGTTTGGAGCTGTGAGGTGGAAGGTGCCTCTGTGGCACTGCGATAATCAGATCTCTTTATGGGACCCTGATTGGTAGAACATCATGTTATTCTGACAACCCTCACTTCCAATCAATTTATGCCTCAAATTCCGACTCGTATTCACTCAAGCATCGCCCGTGGCCTTGTTCCTCCATTCCCCGTTTTTTTTTTCTTCCACAGCCTCTCTCTTTCTGTTTCAGATCAACAAGCAGCAGTCGGCTCGATCAAATGTTTGTCATCGCAGCTCTGTTCACGTCCCGACACTCCACCTGAATCGGACTATTGTGAAACATGCGAGCAAAATAAATGTCGCTGTTTGTTTTTCCGTCTAATTTGCATCCAATGGTATTTACACTAGTTATGCGCCTCATAAATGAGCTGCATCATAGACTCTGAAGGCGCCACAGCTACACTACACTGTATTCACTGTGAAAATAATCCACAACATTAGGGCCACTTCTCTTTGTTTTCACTGCTCTGTTTTAATAAATCACCTGCTGCCTCCGCGAGAAACTGTCATTGGAAATTCTAGCAGCGGGTCTGGTCTGAGGCGCGATGGCGACCACGGGCAGGCCTCACGTCTGCGTGTGGAGCAGAAGGAAATTAGCCGCACCTGAATGACAAGGCAAAGGCTCCCACCCCCAGAGGGACCGTGATCTACACACAAACTCCCTTTTAATAGACTTACACCTCATTTGGCCTCTAAAGCTTGTTGAAGGGTCCCAGAGGACGGGGAGGGGGGAGGCGGGCCCCTCAGAGGTCAGCCCCGCTGCTCGCTGTAAACCAGCTGCAGTGAAAGGCAGAGCTTGATTAGATGGCCATTCACACCCAGAAGGGGACTGCCGTGGAGGGACAATGCCACATTTTCCCTTGCAAAACAACAGGGACATTCTGTCTGGCCTGTCGAGAGCAATGTCTGTTAGGTTGTGGAAAAACTCAGCGGGGACAGAGCGTCACAGCGTGTGGCGGACGACTTACAATGAGCAGTTGCTACGGTTAAAACAAGGATCATGTGTTGAAGTGGCTCCTGAAGAGGCCGTTTGACTTAATCCCCTGTTTAGTTGGATAATATTTAATCTTATTTTAAATATTGATGGATGTTAAGGGGTTAATGTTAACACTGATTGTACAGTCAACTGCTTTTATGGGCTGTGGGTTTTTAAGATAAGATAAGACTTTATTAACACAGAGGGAAATTCTTGTGCGAGCTTACTCCAAGATTACAGTATCAACAATATATAACAGAGTACAGTGAATCAAACAATAGAGTATAAACTCTCAGAAATATACGCAAGAGTAAAAATAAAAAGTATAAAGAGTGTTATAAGTGAAATAAGAATATAATGTGTAATAGGTCATGTGAGACAGTAAGAAATAACAATATTTTACAGTCTATTAAGATTATATGATTTAAAACACATTTCGTTGTGATGGATTGATTAATTGAGAATCTGAAAAAACAGTTATTAATCAATCAATCAAACAGGTAACAATTTCACAACTTTAAATGTAAAAAAACTCACAAAAACGATTCTTTAAAAAAGTTAAAATGTTCTATAAGGAGTTTGAAATGTTGAAAAACTGATGATCAGGTTAAACATCTTGAAAACACCCATACCTGTGTCAGAGGGGGTAATCTGGGATCTACCAGTTGAGCCTCATTCTTGTGATTGATTAGTGATGCCTGCAGAGTCCTGAAGGGGGAGCTCTCGGCCACCATGCCTCTTTCTGGAAGCAGCCACCACAGAGGAAGTGTTGCGTCTCACCTGTTCCCGGTATGTCATCAGCATGTTAGCTCTTGACCTTTTGAATATGTTCCCAGTGTTTTTTGTGGATTGTTGAGTGTGTTTTGTTATTTCTTAATTGGAATGTTATTTGTTAGCTAGCTAGCTAACACTCAGTAGCTGGTACAGGATGTTAGCATGACTGCAACACATACTACACATGTTTTGTTAATGTTTAACCCAGTAAGGAACACATACAAGGTGATAGATTAATGCTTTTTAAATATGTTTAAACATGTGTCGCATAAACTTTCGAGTGAATGAAACACAAAGTAAACTTCACACACGTACATAACAAACCCACATCGCCTGCTGCCCCAGTGTGTTGGACACTGTGGTCACTGTGGTTGATGCTGGACAGTTTTTACCACGATCTTTACACTGTGGTAATCAACCCTGCGGTTTTAATGGTAATTTAACTTTTCCACTGTAATACTAAGCGCTGGGAATCCTTCAGTTGTTAACCTCTAGCCGTTCCATCCTAAGGAGTGACCAATACAAACAGTGGAAGGTTACAAACAGCCGCCTGGCCAACACAATTTATAAGTGTAAGATTTTAAATGAGCTAACTTATTAGCTGGGAAAGTCTTAAAACATATGTCCTCTCAGCAACTTCTGTTTACTGAAAGTAAAAGACGTTTTTACTCTATATTTTACCTTCCTTTTCTCTGCTTCTCATGCTCTGCCCTTACGTTAGTCTGTGGTGTATTTCCACAACTAAAGGGCCCCACTTTAAACACTTGAATGGTACCATGTTCCCTGTCGAACCAAAGGCTTGTAGCTTCACACTTAATTTGAATTCACTTTTGCTCATTTCAGCATCAGGAGCGCTCAGCTGCTCCTGATTGTCGGAATAAACCATGTGACCTGGACAATGGTGCAGAATAATAAGCAAGATTATCGTCTTTTTTACAGAGAATATTACACAAAGTAAATTGCAGTACAATTCATTTGTCAAGGCTTTTATTTTGACATTACCGATCTATAAACTATAGAGCTGTCCCACGGCACAAGCTGTGATAAAAAGGTTTGAATTATTATTCACGATTAAAGATTTAAGTGGATTCAAATAACTTAGAGAAAATGTACTTTGGATCTTGGACTGGAAATTTTTGCTTCTGACATTCTGTCTTCTCGGGTTACTAAACAATAGACCCCCACCATTGTTCGATCATTGTGTGTGTGAGCCTGACTCCATGATCTCACTGTGCCTTTTTCTTTTTTTCTATTGCACTTCATTCAATGACATCCAAAAACATTAATGGTTAATTATTTCTGAGGAGCCTTTTTGCATAGCTCCTGTATCTCCGGGTTCATTCAGAAGCATTCCCTTATCTTCCCTGGGGTATAGAGTTTGCATTCTAAGTGAGGCACAGCACAGACACTCAGCAGCATCTTAACTTCCGAAGCTGAAGTGTGGCCGGGGTTAAGTGGTCCCTATGCTCACAGCACCTATCTCAGCCCAAACATGACAGCTGGGGACTTGACTGTTGCTATGGAAATCACAGCCCCCCCCCACTCCTCCTCCCCGCCTGTCCCCCCCCCCCCCCCCCCCCTCCTGGGGTGCATGAAAATGCCCCAGACTGCAGACTGCTCATTTGAGACCATACAAGTCCTCCTCCTTCTCCCCGTGTTAACAAGTCAACTTTTCTGTTGTTCTGCCCTGTTTCAAACGGGGTTTATTGCAAATGGAAAATGGCTCGGGGTGCACTCGGGTGCTTAACGGCGCTCAGCTAGGCTTTGCAGCTGGAAAATTTCCTAGAATGGGCTCCCGTAAGCCGTCCAGAGATGAAGACTGATAAACTGTTGTGCTTCACAGTCTTCTGCCTCATTTTTAAATGACCACAACAGAAATAGAATGCAAGTTGATGCTGTATATAAATAGAAAAGATTGTTTATAGAAAAGAAAGTCTATAGATGAAGACTATTGATCATGAGTACATATATTATTGCTTATAATTTAAGGAATAATTCTTAAGACACCTTATTAAACAATACTTTTTATTCTTTTGTGTTCAGAAAAAACTCGCCAATGTATTTACATTCTGTTCTCGCCTCCCCAAATAGGTTTTCATAGTTCCTGGAAGAATCCTACACCAACAGAGTCCAAATGTACTTCCACCACACAGCATGTAAGATCAGTATTCCCCATGATGTCTGTGTGAAAGTGTAGCATAATGTGTTACAATTAACAAGGGGTCAGTGACAATTACACCTACTTCACCTCAAGTGTGTGTATATGAACTTCGGGGATATGGAATATGGTCATCTGACTCCTGTTACGATGCACAGTGTTGACATGTATCCACCTGCCTGGTGTCAGGATGTTTTACTCAGAAGTTATTTAACATGGCAAAAGTTTATGGCATTGTTGAGGATGAAGATCTTTAAAAAGTCCCATCATGTCATCAATTTGAAATTAACAAAGAATGATTGATTGAATTAATTAAACTTTATATGTAAAGTATCTTCCACACGAACAAGGACACACAAGATAGTTCAGATAAGAGAAGATATTTACTCACCGGACTAAAACCCGAAATGAAATGTAAGGAAAGTCATATGTTAAGTCTTTCATTTTCAACTAGTTTAAACTTCAAATTGTTCTTCCATCATGATAATCTTTCATTACTCCTCAAATCAAGAGGAAGCCATCAAACACAAGCATGGGGAATTCATCTTTAAGCTGTCACTTCAAAGTTTTAACACTCAAACTTGTGGTGTATAAACAATGTTTATTTCCTGAGAAGCTCCCAGCAAAAAAAAGAAAGTGCTGGAGGAGCTTCACAGCATCACCACTATAAATAATTATCTGCTATATATTTCATCACTCCCACTCCTTTCCTGTCTCGATCAATCCTGAGCCGAGGAGCTCCGCATGCTGCTGTAAAATGACTGGAAGCTGATGGATACAGTCCCCGGCAGAGCACGTGACTTGTCTCCATCGGCGCCTATGGCACCGCATTTAATCTAAATGAAGTCCTTGACAACGGAAGGAGCTCTGCACTTAGAATGTATAAAATATATACGTTTCTTTCTTGTGTGTTTGATTGTAAAAAATGGGACAGGTTGCATCTCTTAATGTTTTATTTTGAGTACACGGACAATAAGAAAACTAAATACGAGTTAATATTTTTGTATTTGACTCGATTTAAAGAGCAACAACAGATAGTCTCAGACTGATGGTGACACGCTATAAAGTTGTTAAAGTTGTACGAGCGGTGGCTGTGAGGGTGCAGGTGGGATCTGGCCAACCCTGTGCCAGCTCTTCTCCACTCAGCTCCTTTCTCCAGGGCAAAGCTCTGGCCTGCTGAGAGCACACATGAGCGGTCTGTGTGAAGGCCGAGATCCCGGCAGCCCTCACCCCCCGCCGACACTTCATCCGTCTTGCAGTATGTTGGCACTGTGAAGGGTAAACTGGGCTGATCCGTGGGACAGGCGGGGAGGGCACAGGAGAGCAGTCTTCCCGCCGGAGCCCCCGGACCAGCACGCTCAGATTAGAGGAAATTTGTTCCACAATATTGTGGCCTCCTGCTTTCCAAGCCTGGGCCCGCACAGAAGGCAGAGGCAGAGATTTGGGCGCTGGCCAAGCCTTTTCGTCGGCTCCTTGTTCGCACCACATGTGCCGAGCTAGACTCCCCACTGATCCGTCGAGCTTTATAGCCTCCCCGCCTGATGGAACAAATGCTACATCGCAGAAAATAAACTTATCTCATTTGGATGACAACACATTCCCCCAGGTCATAATGTTGCACCATTTTGAAAAGGCAGACAGGGTCAATTGTACATTTCCAGCTCAACCAGGGAGTCTTTAGCTGTGAAAACGCCTGTCTCTCCACATGCCTGACAGTGAATTTGGAACACTTTGCCTTATTGACTCCCTTTGTGTTTCATCTAAACTATTCCCCTAGCATGGTGCTAAACATATGCATTTCTTATATATACAGAATTCACGTGAGCTCGCTTTTCTTTTTTGTGTGACTTGCTTTGTAAAATGTATGTTTCAATCCATTATATCAGCCCGTGTCTTCTTTTCTTTTTCTTTTTAAGAGGATGCGTGACATGATTGATGACCTTAGTAGATTATCCCCAATACAAAAGCCATCATTGAACAGCAGGGCTGCCATTGTGTGTGGGATGTCTCCCATTGATTTAAGTAGTATATTTTCATGATCTATAAAGAGACCAGCTGGAGAGAAAATTGTTTGCTCTCAAACATTTAGTGTCTATAAGCCATCACACTTGTGATTAGAAAATGATTATCACTCTTTGAACTCCTTTGTTGTTTTTTTTCTGGGACAACAGTTACATTCTTTACAAAAGAAAATTGGCTGTAATGAGCCGAATTACGCTAAAATGTCAGTTAACCTATATTACTAATGGAAAAGAAACAGGTTTTGTCACTTAAACGGGTATATGTTTTTATTTAGATGGCTGTAAAGTACGAATATGTGGAGACTGGAGTTGGTGTGTTATGACCCATGAGTGGCTGAGGTAAAAATTCCCTTGGAATAATAGAAGATCGTCCCTTTGGATAAAATAGTCTAAATGTAAGTGCTTCCAGTCTCATGCTTCAAGTCAGCATTGATTTTTTTTTTTCTGTTCTGTTTGTTGAATCCTGCTCCAACCCCTCCACTAAATTTCTTGGAAAACAGTTCAGGTGTTTTGAGTAATCCTGCTAACAGACAGACTAATGGCAATGAAGCCGTAACCACCACAATACCTGTGTGGCTGTGCCAGGAGAGTTAACTGAGAAACTCTGTGCTAGTTTGGGTGAACTAATCCTTTAAAGAATCGTCCATGGTACCTCCATCTGTTGAATCTATAGCGAAAAGAGAACATTGTTTGACCAACTTAAAAAACTTAATTCATTAACGATACACAATTTAATTAAGTGTGTTCAAGCTGAAGTTATATATTTGACGATTGCTAACTCTACTTGATACATTGTTGGTAAACATTTTGCCTTTTTCATTGTCAGTAGTATCTGTAATCTTCTCAAGAGCCGGTCAACCCCACAGAAGAGCAGCTGTTTGTCAACCCTGTTATCAGCGTCCTTTCTTCTGGTCACTTCCTGTCCTCCCACTCGTTACAAAACAACTCTCCAATAGACTTCTTTTGTCCACTGAGGACCTATTAACCACAGATTTGTTTCCATCTATCTGACAAGCTAATGGAGGAGTGTACTCGCCACACAAAAGGGCCCCCAAAAAGCCGTGGAGCTAAATATGTGAGTCAAAAAACAGAAGAAAAACCATTATATACAAATTAATTCTCTCTGGAGCAGTTGCTGCCCTGTCTTTTGGATAAGAATTGGAACGTCTTAATTGCTTTATTGCCTGGCCACGTCCTTCCCAGCCTCCATTTATTCAAGTGCCACGAGATGAGGAGCGGGTGGCCTCTCCCCGGCCCTGGAGCACATTAGACGGTGGAGAGTGAGGATACACCCTCCAAATTGGAAAACACTGGGCCACAGATTAACAGAAATGAACGCCATTAGCCTGGCGATGAGGAAATCATTTCCCCCCCTCAGGTGTTTTGGAAGGCACTGTCACAATGTGGCTGAGGTGGTTTTTTTTTTTAAACTCACCCTTGTGAATATTAATGAGCCGAGGGATTTGAGACAATGTTTAGTATCAATTAACACTTTTAATAAAAATCCAAACATAATCCTGTTTGAAGAAAAATATTAATTACAGGGGGCAGTGACATCAACAGATAGTAGGCCGTCTTTATCTTGGAGAGGAGAAAAATGATCCCTTTCCTGTTTTTAATTATTGTCTTTGTTATAACAGTTTACTCACAGTTTTCAGCTGGAAAATAGTTTTTGCTTATAAATTATTGTATCCATGGGTTTTTGACCCGTGCCATTATTTAGCCAAAACTAGTTTAAAGAACCAAATACATCAGGTTTTTTTTCTCCTATGGAATCGTCTACAGAGTCTGGTGCAGAATGACGTCATTGGCGCAAGATGGACCATCGGCATCTTGGTAATTTTGGCTTTGTTTCTGTTTAGTTAGGAGTACACGTTCTATTTTGCTAAAATTAGCTAACCAGAATAGCGTTCACTGTAAACCTGAATGCTGGTTAGCTTAGCTTGCTTGTGGAATACATTCTTTAAAGCATAGTTACACCTGACAATAGTTGACACAAGACGCTAAATCACTGGTGTGTTGAAGTTAATAAGTGTGGCGTGACAAGGGGGAAGGGGAGGATACTGCTTCCTTGCAAAGTATGAAAGATACTGAGTTGAGCGATTGACAGCCTTCATGTCAGTCAACAAATATGACCAAAAAAGCTTTTATGCCATTTGGAAGAATTTAAAACTCTTTCTACTTCATGTTTCATTGCAGCGGTTTGATGTGTCGATGTTTTGTGTTGCTAACAAAGCAGACATCTGCAGACGTGAGACTGTTCACTGATCTTGATCAGTGAAGGCTGTTCTCACACTTCACCATCACTTTAGATAGAAGTGATTGACAGGTGCATACATTAAAAAAAGCCTCATTACAATAAGAGCTTCAATAATACTCTTAGATGTGACAAGTATGAATAGCTTATGTTTAGCATTTCATTTTATTTTTGTCTGTGTGTAAATGCCGTATAAGATTTCAGAAAAGTTGACGGCTTTTTTGTGAGTGTCTTCATGTTTCTTTTCAGCCTGTTCAAGTCCACCTAAACTCTTCCTCCACTTCCACTCAGGTTAATCAGGAGTAATTTAAACTCCAAAATTCCTGACAGTACATTTTCTGATGGTATTGCCTGTATGTTCTGCATGGCTGTTTGGATCAAAGACTGGTTATCTCTTCTATTGAGCTGTTCTAACCTCTGTCCACTCTCATTACACACAGGCACCGCTGAATTTCCTAAGCAATCAGGACCAGCGTTCTCGGGCAGGTATAGACCATGACACCTTAACAAGTTAAAATGCAAAGCCAAGTAGAACATTAAATCAGAGTGAATGAGACAGCCGATACCCAGTGTCATCAAGTTCCTAGAAGAGAGACGAGACACCCAGTGACATGTCTGTACATACAGCAGGAAAACAGATGCCGTGTAAGGTATTAAATTACTTTAACAGCTATTGTCAGGGTTATAAGGGTTTGCAATCATAGATCACTTCCCTGTCTTTGACTGTCTTAATTTCGTATTTTTAAAACGCTTGAAATCCAATAAGTGACTCTATATAAACATTAATATATACATTTATTCGAAAAAACACACTACCGGTCATCCACTTAAAATTAATCTCTGCTTTAGTTTTGACTTCTTTTGATGTCGGATTCAGATGGTACAGGCATACAATGAATTCACAGGAATTGATACATGCATGTATTACACAAAATCCTGCAACAGCTGGTGCTTGTGTGCATTGCGTGTAATTTGTGCGCATTTGTCTGTATATATTGCTATAATGCCAAAGAGCAGAACAGCTAGCTGGGGGCATTTTGTAGAAAAAACTATACTTGCGTTATTATAGCAGCATAGATTTGTAAATAGGAAATCAGATTTTCATGATAGATAATTCCACCAAACCACAACCACAAAATTATAATATAAATAACATATGTAACGTGTAACTATAATGGAATATTTTTGGAAAGTTACAACAACATCAAATGTTTCAACAAAAGCCCCAAGTCTCTAGTGGTTGCAGTAAATATGACATAATTTTGTTTCTATCGAGATGTCAGATCAACGCATTTTTTGCTCTAGATTATTGCACATTTCCCTTAATCCTTATCATAACTGTCAATAACTATTATCTGTGCTACTCAAATAGTTTGCACCTGGACAGGCTGTCTATTCAGTGTAAAATCTGCAATGAATATGTTTTGTATTTTTTTTTTACTCGATGGAGTTATTCCTCTATTTCTTTGTTTTGTAATTGAATTTGTTGTTTAAAATCACATTATTTCTCAGTTTACACCAACAGTAATGCAAATAAAATAGGCAAACCCGGTTTTGAAGAGACTCTGAGTTTTAATGTCTCATGCTGATGCACAAGCTTTCTCAGTGGCTTTTTAACCCCGAGAAATGTCTTTAAGTCCTGACGGCAACGCTGAATACTTGTAATTAGTTGACATGAACTCTTGTTGTACCCGCCGCTCTGATTAAGGAATCCGCCAGCATCGTGAATCTGGGTTATGCGTGGTATTCTGGGTAAACTGGGGGGCTCTTTGGTGGGGAGAGGTTGGGAGGTGAGGGCAGATCTGAGGGTTTCGACGCTGAGACGCACCAGCTGTGTTTATAGATTCCCTCTGCACCTGCTGGGGTTATGGAGCAAGTGCACTGAGGGATTAAGCACTGGGGCACTGGGAGAAGTAGAACAAGGAACAACAGATTCATGTTAAGGAAGCATGTCAACACCTCCCTGGTGTCTGTACTTAAAGCTATTCATTGTCGGTTGCTATGTAGGTTTCTAACTAATCTCTGCTCCTTTTTTTTTTTCCTTAGCTGCTAATCAAATATGCTCAGCTGAAGAGGAAATGTGCCAAACTGTGCACAGAGGAATTTGTGCAGACACAAGAGGACAGAGAACATTAAGATGGAGATGAGGAAGATAAAAGCCGTTGGACATTTAAATTTAGCGTCCGAGGACATTTACTGTTTTGCTGGAGTGTGCTAGTTCTTGATTACAATGTTGACATTTTACTCGGAATTAACCTGATTAAAATTGAGCGTAAAAGCCCACAGCTCAGCATTTCTCATGATCACAGGAGATGGATTAAGAAAGAAGGCTTTCAAATTGAATATACCTCTCCCTGCTCAGCCTGCTAATTGTACCATTTACCACTGCTTGAGTCACTGACCGACGCTATTTAGTCAAACTAATGATGATGCACAGTCCACGCCATCCCACGATAATTAAAAAAGTGCTCTCTTTTTCTGTATTAGCTATTGTATTTTCTAAATAAACGGATGCACGCGATAACAAAAAACTTTAAGCTTCAGTTACTTTGTATCTTTACATCACACCCCTCACTGATAGCAAGGATATACATTTTTTAAAGATCCATTCTCTGTCTTGTGTTATTGATTACGCAAAGTAAGAACTGTTAATCTTGTTATTAACAGTCAGGAAAATCTCTCTTACCTGGATTTAAATTTTTAGACGATATAATAGTATAATTTGTTTATCTCATGTTCTCATTGATTCTACTTTAGGTTGTTCCTAGAAAGCAATAATTGCTTTATAATTTAACTCAGACCTATGACATATTTTGTGGTTACTATTCTCTGATTATGTATCTTATTTTCTTGTATAAGATGTTCTTGAACTAAAGCTGGTTAACCAAATACTGAACATCACCGGAAACGGAATCAAATCTCTTGAAATGCTTAAAACGACCTTGAGCTTTCCTGACATGTGACTTCTCTTCTGTGGAGCAAACAAAGTGTAGCGTTATAGAGCCAAAAATACAAGTTGGCATTAATCAACAAAGGAGAACATTAATTGGCATCCTGTCGACATTAATCTTTTCCTATCATTACTTCAATCTTTCACAAATTTGCCTCCTGCGACAAACTAAACCAAACTCTGACAATAGAGTTGATAGAGCATGTAAATTGTTTTCATAATGGTCATATATTTAGATTTGGTTTGGTTTTATTCTATTAAAGAACAACCTACTCCTTTTTCATATTTACGCCTAACCTGTTTTGTCACACACTTACAAGGACTTCTAAATATAGAAGACTGAATTATTTACATCCATGTCCCAGCAGGATATTTTTAACTGTACTGTTTATTCTTGCAGGTTTATTTACACTTTAAAACTAAATTCAGAATTCATCCATCTTGGGAGAAGAGAAAAAATGGTTTTGCTGTGATGCTCTCCCTCCTCTGGCCCGACTGACTCTGATGTCAGCGGTGTCTCTAAAATAAAATGCCCATGTGTCCCCGTAAACACACAGCATTTGTTCTGAGGCAGAGAGGCACTACAGAGAGGGGAGCGCGGCTCCTCCCCGGCAGCACTGAGCCTGACCGAGCCAGGGAATAAGTAAATGAATAAATAGGCTGATGTTGAATTTTCCCCCCACTTGCCTCCACTGACACAAATAGGATCTACAGTAATTTATAATGCTGTTAGAGAGGCGGCTCTCTCTCTAACCGAGGTGTCTGTCACCTCCAGAGCAGGAAGCCTCTCAGTACCGGAGTGGAGGACCTGCAGCACCCTGACATCCTGCTTTGCTATTCCACACACACACGGCCCAAAGGCTAAGTGACATCAAGCCTCATTATTGTCATCACATGCCACATTTGTAACTGGTTAGCGAGCAAATTGTGATAAAATAGGCTGATGCCCCCTCTGAGCATCTCTGGCTGCACTAGCTGGACTTTCCATAATGTGGTGAACCACATGTGTGAGCAAAAACAAGAGGATCTTTTGTGGCACAATACAAATTCTCTTACATGTTGTACTCTAGTTATGTAACAGAAAGGTTATTCGTGCTGATATCACTCTGGATCCTTTACTTTTTCTGTTGGACTTGTATTGCTGGAATTCTATGTAGATAACACAAGAGGCAGAGAAAACATCCATACTATGTTTTTGTTAATGAAAACGTTCTCTGTCTAAACAAGGGTTTTGACTCAGATTTAATCCCCGTCCATACAAACACGTCTGAAAAGACACATGTGACCGCTTACTTACACTGTATATGTGTGTGATGGTGTAAACTGGAAGCGTTTGGCTGTTAGTTGTGGAACTGTTGCTCATTGCTTGAGTACCAGCTCGTCTCCTATACGTGAGCAGTTATAGGAGCCTGACAAATCAGTGAAGGCTATGACGTGACTGAAAAGACCCAATCAGCAAGTGGTTGTTAAAGTGTTTGCATCGTTTCTGCCTCTCCAGACTAAAAAGCAGCCCCGGGAGTTTTCACACTAAAACGAGCATTTCCAAACTTCTCTGTTGTGGCGGCTCTAAAACTCCGGAGTGGTGTGTACGCCAGTGTGCACGTATCCGTTGCGGAGGTGATGCATTGTCAAACAATGGCGTAGCAGTGCATATCCAGCCTGAGCAGCCTATGATGTAAGCCCTGCGCTTCAATTCATATGCGCAGTTTCTCTAAATGCTCCGTGTTGTCTCCGGTGAGCTGCTGCACATATAGTTTCTCAGCGGTACAAGTCTCTCTCTCTCTTCTGTTATTTTTTTTTTGTCTTTTTAAATCCATGAGCAGACATAATGAGGAGGAAAATCTCTGGCTTGCATCAAGCTCAAATTGGCAAAATGAAAATCTGTCTTAAACAAAGGGAGAGACCCCCATGGCGTCTGGGTCTACAGTTTCTGTCACATATATTCCTTGGAGGTTTCATGTGACAAAACACAGAAAGTTGCTTTGTCCCTCCTCTTGTCACGTTACACCCCTTACCCATAGGTTTTTTTCTTCTTCCTGTTGTCTGGCTGTCTGCGCTGTCAGCCCATAGCCTGGCACCTGCTCTCATGTTCCTAATTAGTCTCATTTAATTAATTATATACTGCAGCTCTTCTTCTTCTTCTTCTTCTTATTCCTGCTTTCCTCTGGATTCCAGAGCCTTTGTTTCAAACTTGAAGAGAAGCAGCTCTCAGTTGATTGCGGGTCCTCACTTAAGGGTCGTAACTATGATACCAGTACGGATTAACAGACTTATTTAGCTCAACACTGTGGCAACACACGTGACAATGAGGGTATCGGATGAGAAGTAATTGAACGTCCCTTCATTAAGTTTCTGTGTGTGACCTGTTTCTCTGAAGTTCTTTGTGATGCCGGCATTGCAGGTGAATCTGTTGTTGTCGTGCTGCAGGTTGTTGTGTCATGGTGGTAAGGAATACCCTGGTGAATTAGCAGCTTCCCAGCTGCTAGCACCATCCTCCTGTTACACCAGGAGGTAAAAATGTGCTAAAGAGAAAAGGTTCCATCAAATATTTACCAGCTGATCAACACGGCACAAAAGAGAAAGATCAAACCTTTGACTGAACGGGTCAACGGCGGTCTCATCGAGTTTCCAGCAGAGCAAACTGACTCAAGGAGGACATGCTGTTGTCTAGAAAAGAAATCCTCATGTTCATCTAATTTGTTTCAGGTTAACACTCCAAAGTTAGAAAAAGATAGAGGAACTCAACAGTTATTAGGTCAGCCATTCATTGTTTATAAATTTGTCTTGTTTCATACAGTAGTGATTAAACAGAGTGACTTGCATTTGGTGCAACAGCTCATTGGACTCAGTTTGAAGTAAAGGAGTCAACAGTAAAGAGAAAGCATAGAGGAAAAGGAAAGATAAGAAAGCTTGGATTAAGATAAGATGCACGTTTTGATGATAATCAACAGAGGTTAAGATACAGAATACAATAATACAGATATTGTGCACGTTCCTGCGCCTTGGCCCTATTTTCCTTGCTGGATTTACAATAGCCTTAGTTACCAGCCTCTGTGTTGGTGTCACCTCCTGCTTCTGTCTGTTGGTTTGTTCTGTTTATTTGTCAGCAAGACTGAGCAAATAGAACAGAGCTGATTTGCATCAAACCTGGTGGAGGGATGAGGCCTGGGCCAGTGAACAATCCAATAAATTTGGGTGTGAGGTCCAGGGACCCTCACAAGGGGTCACGCATGACTGTAAGGGAGTCTGATCACTGGGATAGAAAGACACTTCTCTGCAATCTTCTCCTTTCATTGTGAAATACTGAACAGTTTTACTCCTTCAGGCGTGTCGTAACTTACACATGCAAGGATCAGGAAGATGTATTTCCTTTGTATTGGGGAGGTCAAAGGAAAGGAAACTAGAAGGAAACTTGTTATAGGAAGTAAAAAAGGGAAAGCTGGATCTATTCCAAAGCTGCTTCACTCCTCCACAAAGATTTCGATACATTTATATGTTCACTGAAGGGTGTTTACATTTGGGCTTTGTTTTGTATGGAGAGTTGAGAGCGACCTCTCTCACCGGAGCCCCCCCCACTGCCGCCAGAGATCATTTCCTCAAAGACAAACAAGTGTTTTCGAAGGGAGGGGGGGCGTCGCGCTTCAACATGACGATTGACTTTATTTAGCGCAATAAAAACATTTATTTGTTTGAACAATTACGTGCTCTGCTTTCACTCGGGCTTGTGTCATAAGGACCTGTTTATGGAGGGGGGTAATGACAAGAAGTCGAGTTGACAGGCCTGGAGTGAGACAGTTAAATGCCCCTTGCTGCTCTGGATAATTAATAAATAAAGTACCAGGGGAGTCCTGTCATGGCTTTCTCTATGACAGGGGCTGTCTCCAGTGCGCTAAAGCATTAAATGACCAATTCCTGTCAGGCTAACTTCCACTGCACTCCCCTGGCACCCTCTCCCTCATTCTCCCTCTCCCTCTCTCCCTCTCTCCCCCTCTCTCTCTCTCACACACACACACTGTCTCTCTTTCTTCCAAAGAGAGCTACTTTGCTCTCTTTGCTCTGAGTTTTTCAGCGACTGATGGCTCTAGTTCATTTCTGCTGAATTAATTGGTCCCTGAATGAATTCTGTTGACAGGGCAATTCATCATGTGTTTGGCCTGACAGTGACTGGGGTGTTGGGAGTGCGGTGGTGGGGGAGGCGAGGGGGCGAGGGGAGCTGCAGGAGACGCTGGGGTTACGGCGGGGTGGGGGAGAAAGGATGGGGGTTGATGATTGTGCCCTCTCTTCTACCCCGCTTCGTTTTATTCCCAGCTCTGCTAACAGGAATAGCCTGCATCAAATCCGGTGGAATATTTCCCCCCGGTTGCAAACAAACATGGCGGGCTGACAGATCCAGCTGATTAGGGAGCTCTTCTGTCGGCTTTGGAGGATACCCCCCTATTACTGGCCAGTCAGGTAGCAAGCCCCGTTAGCCCGGGACCGCTGGCGCCTGTTATTGTGGGACCTGACACGTTCGCTAAGTGAGGTGCATTTCATTAGGCTTTAATTGCATCATGTATCACACAATAGCCATTAGGGTAATTATTTACTGGTGAAGGGTAAATGGGTTTTGGTGGCGGGTTGAGCCGGCGAGCCAGCTCTCCTTGCCTTGGCAAAAGGTGTGGCGCTCACCTATGTGCTAACAGGTATAATAACGGCTCATTTGCTACGTTTGGAAATGTGTTGTCATCCAAACCCCTTCCCAAGCCCCCCCCACCCCCTTTTTTTTGGGGCTCCCCCTTTCCCCACACTTTCTTTCAAGCGAGCCGGGCACTTATTATGTCCAATCAATCAATGCTCACTCATTAGAAACCTCCCCTCAAGTATCCTCTGGATGGCCTCACGCAGCCAGAGTCAAAAATTACCTCATAATTGCTGCTCAGGCATCATAACAAGCGAGGCTGCCCCGCTGACACGGCCATACAAACAGGTCTAACACAGGAATTGATGGATACTGGAGAATCGTATTATATATTGCCAAATCCAATTAGATACAGCACATAAAGCAGCAGATCCATTCCCCTCTTTTCATAACGTCCAAGACTACTGCTCGGATATAAAGACGTGAAATGCATTTTCATATATTCTCCACGCGCCGCCCCTCCGCCCCCCCTCCACCCCCCGTCCTGGAGTGTCACCGCAAATGATAACATCCTGAGGATTTATTGTACATTTGACACACCAGTAACCAAATTATAATTCGGTCACCGCAGCATATTCATAGAAGCCCTGAACAAATCGCAGGGCGAGCTGTTCAGTCGGCGCGTATTAGTGCGAAGCGGCTCCGGAAAAGGTCAACAGTTGGATCCGACACTGTGGTGCGCGGCGTTATACAGGATGAGGTTCACTGGTACGATACCTGACACAGGTGTATTTCCTCAGCGCTGTCAAAACTATATTAGCACGCACACACCCTCCCACATGTGGAGCCTCCAACCTGCTCCTTCCTCAGGAGTGATTTCCACAACGAGGTCTATACATAAAGATAATTACTGCTTATCCATCGAGGAGCAATAACATTAATGTCACAGTTCGCTCCGGAGCTAACAGTAGAGCATAAAAGTTTTTTTTTTCTTTTTCTTCTTCTCTTGAATTAATTAAGAAGCATGGCCTGTTTCGTTTATGAAATGTACAGTAAATCAAGATTTCCACACTTGTGCATTAACTCGATTACTGAAGGAGTTTTTCAAGGGAATAAAAGTCTCATTATTCATCCCTCTCCTGAGTTAAACTTTTATTTTTAATGTTTTGTCATATGCAGTTTTATACGTTGTTCATCAGAGACGAGCGGTGTCAACGTGGGTTTTTTGATTAACCGAATGATGGTTGAGTGAAGACAGATGCTGATTAGAGCCAATCAGATCATCCCACCGCTCCTATACAGTAAATAATATATATATTTATATTCTGGAGGATGCTGTTGTCATCTGGCATGCTGCAGTCAATTTGAGCTTGATTGACAGATACATCCAGGTTCACAGTTTATTGGTTTCGGAAGGAGAGAGCCAGATATGCCAATTTAGACAGGAACGTGACAAAAAGAAAAGTTTCCATCTAAATTCTGCTTCTGGGAATTCTCAGCTGGGGAAAGGAGAAGAGTCAAGTTCTTTTTTTCTCGCTTTAACAAGGGCTACGAATGACAAACATATACGACAGTTAGGGGCTGACAGAACATCAGCTTTTGATGCTTCACAGGGGAGCTATGAAATAAACAATAGGCAGAGAAATTGAATTACAAAGCAAAAAAGGGGGTCTCTCTTTGTGGGTGTAGCTCGCACCAAAACCAGTGCAGTTCAGCATGTTTTAAGCTTATTTTCTCTGTTGGAAATGTTGAAATTTGGAGGAAAATATGTGATAAAAGACTGACATCTTAATTTAATATAATGTCAAAGCAGAACCAGAGGGATAAACTCACTTTTTTTCTGATTGGAGCAACAAATAGACGTCTGAATTATTGTGTTATACGTTTCTATTCTGTCTGACATCATTTCAAATGTACATCCCGCTTTATCATGTGCTCCCGCCGCCCAAATCCTCTGCAGATCGCAGCGCGCTAATCAGGACAGTGTCCACTTGTTGTAAATCAATAATGATATAACTAAGTCATTCAAGGCGGCGGTGGCGGAGGGATTACGGAGCGAAGAAAGAGTGAAAATAAGCTCTGAGAGGGATTTCATGCATAAGTCTCTCGCTGCAACTTAGTACAAATTGAATTCAGGCACACTGCTCGAAAAATTAATTCAGCTTTACAAAGCGGGGAGAGGTTAAACACTTTATGTGCTGCTCAGTGATCCAAATCAAGGAGAAAACATTCAGAGGCATTTTCACTGTAGCCGTCGTGCAACATGTGATCTTCACACCAGAAAAGTAAATACGTTTATCTCAGAACAGTCTGATCAGGTGCCTGAACTCACTGCGGCATTTTGTTTATTTAGGCTTGAAATAATAGTTATTTGTCATTTCAGACATCAAGTGTGTTCTTAACATGGCAACACTTAGTTTAACTCATTATTTTGCCTTGATGTCTTGTGTGTAAGTACCTCATATTCTTCATAGCACACAATGACATAAAATAACAAATATGAGAAATATTTAGCATCTGTAGCTGATGTATAGATAAGGTAGTTGTGATTTTATATAAATATGATTTAGAAAGTTTTTATTTATATTAAAATGTTTTCCTATTACAATGATTGATTTATTCACTGTCTCTACATAAATATAATCTATCTACAGTGTACAACAGAATTCTAGCTGTTTATACTCAGGTGCTTCATACAAGTTATAGATTTAAACAAATACTTTAAATGACAAGTAAATGATTGTGTACTTTAGATGTGGAAGAGGTATTTCCTTTATTTAAGTAGAAGTGGCGTCACCACACTAAGTATACTCCATTATAAGTAAGATGTTTTTCAAAAGTTTGTTTTTGAGGGGCAACAAAAAATAAGAGAGAACAGATTTAGCTCACACGTTGGAGTAAAAGGAGACTCAAGAATAGGGCACTTACATTTTTGATTTATTATTTTTTTTTTGTTGTGAAAATAGAATTGTGATTTTATAGTTCGCCAGTTTGGATCTATTTTTATCTCCTAAATATTGTGTGGGGCTACTTATTCGAAAAATAGTACATTTTATAGAAAAACACGTGTTTTATGTTAAATATTAATCTGGGAAGTTATTGTTTTGTATTTGTCTGATCAAAAAGTTTCACCTTTGAGAGGCTGAAACCATTATTTTTTTCTTTGCAATAGATACATTTAACGAATAAACAATAATCAGAATCGGCGTTAATGTACAGAAACACCATGCAGCCCTTTTTTTTTGCGTAAAAGATTTCAGACACTTTTATTATTGTACAAGTGAGACCAGTGTAATGAAAGTGATGATACCCATGAAACATGAAAGACATTTTTTCTTACTGTATTTACAGAGAAGTGTCTTCACATCACACACAAAAAACCTTCTACAAAAAGGAACCATTTGCAAATAACATAATTAAATAAACTCCACCTACCTTTAGGTTTACAGCTGAATATGCATATGATGACCATCTCTGCACTGCATAGAATGTATACATAGACTTTCCTCATGAACAAAGTGGGTTTTTCCTAACAACAATAATAATAATAATAATAACAATAATAATAATAATACTGCTCTCATGATGCATATTGGCGGCCTGTAAATAAACATTAACAAGAACTAAGTCTTTGGCAAATGCGAATACATTCACTTGACAGATGAAGAAAACCGTCGCTCCAGCTTGAGTTAACGAAAAAGGACTCGGCCTGAAACATGTGACGGAGCTGAAGTCAGGGGGGGACATGTTTAAGGCATTTAGCTGAAAATCGTCGTGAGAATCATCCAATCAGAGTGAATCCGGAGGCTTCTGGCACCAAACTAGACAAACGATGACACTGGTGTGACTCGGGATGGCTGTTATATCCTATTTATCTGTGGTTGAATGCCAAAGACTTAATCAATTTAAACAAAAATGTAAGATGTGAGAACATAGTATAGTGCACGTCAAGGCAGTGACATAATGGGTTTGGAAGTACAGTGGGGAGGGGGGGGGGGGAGAACTGTGAAACTGTAAGTGCCTTTTCAGTATGAGACTCGTTAGACATACAGTCATGAAATAAAGCAAATATGCATCATCATTTTTCTGCATAATAACGCTCCAGTGTTGCAAACCCTCCGAAAATAGTGCAAAAAATGAACAGAAAACACAGAAAGGTTTTTGCCTGACCACCTCTCGTATCCTGACAAATAAGAAATAGTCAAACCCTAGCCGAGCAGTCTGCAGTTTTACGAATTATAAAAAAAAGGAAATAAAAAACTTATTTTAAGAATATATTTACTAGTTTCTTGAAATCTTGCAAATAGCGGGGGGGCCATGGTGATATATTGTCACGGCTTCCCCCTACTTTCAGACGGATGTTTCTTTATTTAGTTCATTTTCATTTTTTTTTTACATCTTGATTGTGTATCACAGAGAATATGTCCTAATCTTCTCATGGCATCAAAAGTGATCGATTTTCGTCATGCGGGATGTTCGCTCGGTGACTCTTCAGATGGATGAAAAACCGACGTTGGCCTGTCCCAGTCTGCGTGTGCTGCTGCTAATCTCCTCTGATCTCACTGCGCTGCCATTTGAATCGAGTGGGAGATGAATGGGAAACCAAAGGGAGAAAGGCTGCTGCTACATTATACGCTCTGGACGGCGTCCCCGCTGAGAGCCGCCAAGAAAAGGAATGTACAGTATTGATCCGTGATGGGGTGAAACTGTGACAGTTCTACAGTGGAGGAGGGGATATTTTAGTTTACAGTCTTTTTTCTCTTTTTTTTGTGTCATTTTTTTTTACACCACTCCAAGTAGCCACAATGTTCCTCTTCCACACTGTCTTTAAGTGTCTCCGATGACGCCTTATAGGGTTTTTTTGGCTTTTAAATGTCCAAAAAAGCTCCAAGTAGAGAGGAGAGGAGTCATCCGGAATCCCCCCCCCCCCCCCCCCCCCCCAAAAAAAAAAAACGTTGAGTGTCTCTTTGTGTGAGCCAGGAACATTTTAATGCGCAGTTGCTCAGTGTCCAGTGGACCATGCCGCTCACACGGGGGCAACATGGAGGCTGAGGCCATGGTCCTGCAGGTTGATTTGGTTTCCATGGTAACTAGTGACGGTCATAGGCAGTGGCAGCAGTGGGAGGGGCGGAGCCTCTCGATGCGGCACTATAATAATAAGGGGAACCTGAAAGTTAACAGAAGAACACACTGTTTGAAACAACACACACACATGTTCAACTGCCTTTTAACAAGGAAATCATTCCTGTTAGTAGTAGAATTCAATTGTGATTTAAAAAATGTATGGATAATTTACATGGAACAATCGCTGCAGTGAAGCTTTTTACGATGGGGATGGTGGCTAATCAAGACTCAACATTTTTTTTATAATTTATGGATCCAATATAATAGGTTAAAAATGTTGCCTTGATAACAAGTTTACCAGTTACAGACATACAAAAAAACTGATTTCTTATTTTTAACCAATGGCTTAAAATAATATTAAGCTAACATCATCATGAGTTGACATAAAACAGTCTACAATTAACTTTTTTATGTTTCTTCCTGATAAGCTTTAAGACGGGAATCCTTTAAAATGGGCTACATTCATGATAATGTATGTATCATGTGCTATATCAATATTAATATTCCAAACAATAGAGGAACATGTTCATGTTAATCATGTCTTTAATGTAATGACTAACCCATATTTGGTTCGGCTGTGGTTGCTGCAGTGCAAACCCACATAGACTAAAGAAAAGCACAGAGCTGCTAATGTTTGCCCCCTCGGGTACCTTAGCATCCAGGGCACTATACAATAGGTTTGAAAATCATGAACTGTAATGCCACAACATTATGTAGTTAGCTAATTGGGTGTAGAATTACTGCTAAGTGTCAAGAGGCCAACCCATTTCTTGCACTTTTGCTCATGTGTATATAATTAAAAGGTAAAGCATTGCTCATTGCACAGCGTCTTACATGGTGCTGTGTAGAGAGAAATCAAAAGCTTGATAGAGACCCTAAGCCTAGTTCAGGTGGCTGGGACAAGAATTGGACAATACGTGTTGAGGGGAGGGGCTTAGCAAACGGTCAATTGATTGTTCTCGTCCAGTTCTTCGCTCTACTCACTTAGTAACGCTGGGTTGCTGAATCGCCAGGCCTCGTTGTAGGTTGTGTACTGTGGATGACTGTAGGGGTTCCCCGAAAACTCGCTCCCTGCAAAACAAAACAACAAATCAATTAGCATTTCAATGCGTCAAGCCATTACCCCGTCACATGCCGCCATTTCTCGTCATTCAAAACAGGATGCAATTTGAGGGGGGAAAGTGATAGTCATCGGTGTGCGACCAGTCAAGCAAGTAATTTATTTCTTTTTCATTTCACTTAAGTTATGCAACACTGAACAATACAGGATGTGACACTGAAGGCGGCTTTCCCTGTCCCATTTATGGATATCTACCCATTCTTCTTCCTCCAGTATATTCCAAACTGGCCTAATAAATACAGAGTGGTAATAAACAGTTTCATGCATACATTTTTGATATGCGGCAATAAATCCCGCGGTCTTTCTTGGTAGGAATTTTAACATCTCCAATGTGAACCGCCTCAAGTCTGAGCTTCGGGGGTTCCTTGCAACAGCATTTCATTGCAGGGGAAGTAACTTGGAGCATGTCAGTGAGCACTGCTGTTGGTTCAACACGTTTCTTTCTGTTTTTACGAGACAATAAAGGCGAGATTTTTTACGAAGCTGGTGAGAAATGGCTTTGCTTTAACAGTGTTTTGCGCCTGTCACTAAATCTTAGAGGTTGTGTATAGGATGAATGGCTTGTAACACAAAACCACAAGCCATGGGATTAAGGCCCTGATCTTTTGCTTTGCGCCACATAAGAACAAATGGAAGGTAAAAGTGTGTTTGACTTGACGCTTTTCCACCCGCATGAGTTCACAGGTTTATTGGTCAAAATCCCAAATCTGAAAACTACATCCAAACTGCGCTGCCATCAGGATGCTGCCATGTCTTCTGTTTTGACTGGTAGCTGCTACAGTGACTCAGCTCAAGAAGTAGGTCAAACAGGTAAAGCTTCTGTATTTGAAGTATAGTTTTCAGAATGCATTTTAGACTGAAAGGCTTCTCTAAACTTTCCATTTAAATAATTAAAATGAAAATGGCTATTTTGGCTTGTATTTGCATCACAATACACACAGCTGTGGTCACCATGGGGTTCAGTGGTTTATGATTTTTAAATAAAGCTCAAATTATTATTTTGTCATTCGAAGGGTAACTTCACAATTACACACGAACAGTGGGCAGCTCAAACTCAATTCAGTTAATCTCATTTACTAACTGTCAGGTCAAATAAGAACAAGTAAGTAAAGTAAAGTAGAAATAGGATAAAATGGATTATTTTGATAAATGGATCCTTTGAAAGCAATCCTTTTTAAAAATCTCTTACAAATACACTTGTTTCTGTCCTTGACCTAGTTTTCCGGTTTCCATAAAAAACATTTGAAGTATTTGTTTTTATTGTTTTGAGATCACCTGCAAAACTTCCAAACAAAAAACAATGTGACCGTAAAAATCTGACCTTCCTGGCCGAGGAGATAACGACATGTGTCATGGCAGCGCTTGACACAGGAGAGAAGGGGAACAAACCAAGCCTGCGATTGGGTTGGGTAATTGGTAAACGATATGCTAACACGGCACACACTCCACTGGTTTCCCCCATCCATGTGGTTTAATCGCATCAAAACAAAACGTTGGCTGTGTTGTGGTGAAGCCCGGCACCAAAACCGCATCCCTGCCATGTAGCCTGGCAGTGAAACACAAAGCCTGACCTCCTCGGAGAGACGGCGATTTGAATATTTACCGGGCTCCCATGCCTCTGCCTTTTGACCCTTAACTGTTTGCTGTGAACCTGAACTGCAGGTTAAGTAGAGCAGGGGGAAGGGATATGCTCCAGAGCGCAGAGGCTGGGGATGGCTGCTGATGCTCTATATCGATGGCCGGTGAGAACTGCCACGTGGGGGGAGATAATGACCCAATAAGGCCGAGAGGAAAGTGGGAAGGAAAGGGAGAGCGAGCGTCCTCTCCCCTGTCTCTGATCACTTATTCAACCTGTCTGATCCAATCATACGCACACGGCTAATATAAGGATGTGTTCGCCTTCAACTCTGCAGGTCAATATTCATCGCCTGTGCTGTGTAATTCGGCGCCTAAGTGTCCTCACTGTGCTTCTTGGTTTCTACACCTGTTCGTTTTGAGGGCGGCGCCGCCTGTTAAATGGATGCTAATGACGATGCAAAGCACTGAGGTCGACTTTCACTCACCAGGAACCATTCCGGCGAGCGTGGAGGTCGGGTAGCTGCCCTGGCCTGTGGGGGGGACGTGAGGGGGATACCCAGGGAGGGTTGTGTTGGCCATATCCCGACCTGTGAACACAAAACAAAGCAAACAAAAAACACATCGTCATGCGACTGAATACTAGTTTAGAACTTGGAAAGCCTTCGCATTTTATTTCGTCCTTTTTTCTTAAGTCAGAGCTAGAAATTGCATTAAATTTAAATATTTGAATGGAATACAATGAAACATCAGAAAAATACACCTATATTTCATAGTTTACAAAGTACAATCATTTTTTGGGGTATTATATGTATATATACTTGTATATATTACATCATTGATTGTTTCTGACACATGAAACTAATTTTACCGAGTTTATATAAAGTTCTTTAACCCAATCTATGGATAGTACCATATATCATGGCCGGTTTTGTGTTTTGTATGTAACCTAGATCATTTCATAAAGTACTTTCCTCTGAAAAATGAATAACTATATAAACCTAGTTACTTTTGAAAGTCTGCTTCTACTGTTCAGTTCCAAAATGCTAAAGATCTCCTTTAACCACACAGTCTTCATCATGCCAGATTTCACAGAGACGTCACGACTCATCAACACCACCACAAGTCAGTCTGCACAACCATTTATCACTTGATCTGCCCGACCCCAAACATTCCAAAGACCACGTTGTCTTTTAAATCTGCTACTTAGCACCACAGAGCCTCCGTCCGCTGGTGAACAGGTGAACTCAAACAAGAAAGCAGCTGGTGTTTTGCAGGAGGTAGAATAGTAGAAGACTATTCGGGCAATAAAAGGCTTTTGCTGAATCCCATAAGGCTCCTCTCTTCTCTGCCGGGGCTGCAAAGGCCGAGCATGCAGGCCCCTCTGCTGAGCGTCGCCCACTTGCAGATATTCAGCACTGTAATTGAGAGTGACAGTTGGGCTGTCCTCGCTGGCCGCGGGGACATTTGGACTACGTAACCCCAATCTGTGAGCAGGGGCCGGGGTAGGAGAGGCCCCAGCTACATTGTCAGCCAGGAGGGCCACTTGGACTCAAAGGGAAAACCATGTCCCACTGGAGCTTTAATGAGGAACAAAATGCATCATAACATCATCACAAGGCAGCAGTTGTCCATGTTAAAGAATAAAGCGCAGGGAAACAAACCAACTATCATAAACCTAAAGAACTTTTATATCATGTTAAAGATTTATTTTTTCTACGTACATATAAAACTAAGAATGAGGGGGTTTCTTTTGATGTTGATGATTTTGTCGATCAAATTTTTGTTTTTTTATTGTCATTTTAATTTCTTTTACCTGATTAAATAAACGAAAATACCAGAATATGCATTTATACGACAGATAGAAAAGCACTAAAACAAAGTTTTTTCATTCTTAAACACTTTATGGTTTAACAGACTGCACTTTATCTAAAATCTGGGTTATACAAATTAATTACATTATAGAACAAATACATTTAGCAAAAATATGTTAGAAAATGCTTCATCCTGAGAAAACAACTCTATTGTGCTACTTTGCTGCCAGTTATGAAAGCATAGAGAACAGGCAATTCTATTTTCTACACGTGGAATATTTTGAACAACTTATTTATTTAAGGGTGAGCGATTGAGCCCTCCGGGTAATGAAGTACCTGCTGCCAGGCATGCTGACTGCAGAGGGGGCCACGGGGGGGCCCCGCACGGGAAGTGAAACAGCTGCTAAATCTGGTAAAGAGGCAGGGTGGCGAGCCTGGAGGTCCACAAGACCCAGGCCTGCCAGGGGAGGAAGAGGAGGAGGTGATGGGGCTGAGTGGAGCTACAGAAGAGTACGGGTCTTTCTAAATTAGGTTTGTTGATGAAGGAAAACTTATTTTTGGGAAATAGATGAGAGATGTGTACAGATGTAATGAGAGAGAGAGAGAGAGAGAGAGAGAGAGAGAGAGAGAGAGAGAGAGAGAGAGAGAGAGAGAGAGAGAGAGAGAGAGAGAGAGAGAGAGAGAGAGAAACTGATGTGTCTTTCCATATATACATACTTTACAGAAATATATGATATATAAGGAACATCCTCTCCAATAGGATAATTATTAATGTGCTCTTTGGACTCTCAACACATTCACACACGAAAATGAAATGAGACGAAATCACAATCACTTCTCGAAGATATAGGAGAATCAGAAACAGGCTTTGTTAGAAATACTGAATTTTGCAGAAATTGAATTTTACTGCATTAAACAGCTTCTATAGTCACTTTAAAAAAAAGGGTTCTATTCATATAATGAATGAGTTTGGATACTAACGAACATTTTGCTGCTTTTATACTTACATTTCTAGTGCAGGACTTGTATATTTCGATATGTTTCTCTTTTTTTACTTGAATATATTTGACCTCTAGTTCCTCCATTGGGAATTCTATCTAGAAAGGCCTCTTTCACTGCAGAGATGCATCAGACAATACTCAGTAAAATCACCCTTCCATTAGAAGCCTGTGGAGCAGCTCCCAGATTTGTCTCTGTGTGACATAGAGTTTGTCAGTCAGCTACAATATGTCACAAAAAATGAAAAACAAACACATAAAATGGATCATTTTCGCTTTTCTTCTTAAATTGAACATTAAAGAGAAAAACCCAGTCGACGTTTAACAACTGTTCTCTATTATTTTCTAAATCTCAGCACTGATCGCTGTATTGTACAAGAACCTGGTGAGATGTGTCTTTTTGGCTAAAGCCCTGAGGCTGGAGGGCTGCAGAGTTAAAGAGCTTTACAGAGAAGAGTGAGGTCATGCCGGACCTTTCATTTATAATAAGAATTAGTTAGCCACAAGCCAGTGCACATAAGTCAAAGGGAGCCGTGGGACTAACGTAGGTGGGGGGTCCAGCAGGGGTGAGGCCATTGTGTGTGTATGTAACTATTGTCTGACTGTCTCAGCAAATACCGGCCCGATCTTTTCTCCATTATTATTGCAGCAGCTACAGCAGTTGTACATGTTTAATAAAAGTAAACTCGTATCTCTTCATTAACTTGCCTCGAAGAAATGAAATACATCACGGGCAAAGGATCTATGTATTTTCTGCACAGAATCACTTTAAGATCTATGGTCTAATTTCAAAATATGCCAAATGTCTGAAATTTCTAAACTTTGGACAAAACAGGGATGAACCTCACCTTTTCTAGATTTTTTCAGTTTATAATCTCCAGGTTTTACTGGTTAATCGATTCTGAGGCTGTAACTACCTTTTACTTCTCAACTTTCAGTGGAGAAACTCATACAACAAATTTCATTCATATTTGTACAGATTTAAATGATACTGTTCCAGAGGGTTCGCTCAAGAAACTCGTTTTACTATGGGTCAATCCCCTCTAGCCAATACCTGATCAATATTAGCCCTGGTACTGATCCACTGCATCAGATCAGGACATCAATACTTTCAACTGAACAGTTATTGGAGACTTCAACCTTCATTTTAACCTCAAGAAGCAACAATGCGACAACAGAACTTTGTGTTTTTTGTTCATTTGAGGGACACAATCACAATTCTGGTTATTATTTTGATACAAAGTAACTGTTTTAATATGTTATTCAGAGTTTTAATGACCCAATATTAAATTAGTTCATAAATGTGAACGCCAGTCTATGTACACACAGTGTTTTTCCATCAACCGAAGCTACCACGGGTCTTTCCCCCTCACATGTTGACTCTGGGGATGATAATAACTGCCTCTGTTGGGCCCTGGTCTTGTATGTTCCAGGGTACAGTTGGCAGTGACCGCCAGCAGCTCTGTGACTGTTGCTTTATGTCCCCTTAAAAGCCGTCTTTCAGAGAGGCGCCGGTTCGGAGAACTCTCTGTACAGCGATGATAGCCTCATTAGCTGCTTCCTAGTCTTTGTTGTTTTTACAACAGCGATGTGTGTCCAGATTCTCATTAAAAGATGGGACTCTTTATATTGTCTGCCTCCCTTGACAGTCCCCTCAGATTCAACGCCAGCAAAGCGAGCTGTTTATTTTTCCCCTGCCCTCTTTTTCGCTCCCTGTGAAAATCAATTCAAAGATTTCCATGAGGTTCGCTGTTACGAAAGCCTGTTGATTTCAGCCTTCATTTGAAAAGTGGCTCGTAACCGCTGAGTCTTATTTCACACACAGCCTTGAGCGGGTGTGTAAATACTCCTGGTAACATCATAGAAGTTTAACTACTACTAGAAACTTATTTCGTCAACACTTGATTACACTGCAGACAGAGATTCATGGGTTTTTATCTCAGCCCGACAACGTGACGAGAATTGGATGTGAAGCTTTTGGATTTCCATCAAGCCTGTTTCTCAAAACCCAAACAGAGAAGCGGGGTGACCTTCTCTTTATCTGGCACGGGAACAAAGTCGTTTGTGAACGACTCTTTTTGCTTGCAAGAGTATTAAATTTAGCATGACAGGGACACCTTCATGTTTGCTTCAACAACAACCAAAAAATCTTTGACCTCCATTTTCCAGGCTATACGCAGAATGGGGCAATTTATCACCAGCCAAAAAATCTCAGCGCCCTAATTAATTACAACTAAGTAAAGAATGTTTGGAGAGCCAAATTGCTTTAATTCCCCAAACGCCGGCTGAAAGTCATTCATTACCAAATGTGTGCTCAAAGGTTAGTTTGCTTTTGTGAAGACGAAATAAGCATCAATTTCAGCAGTCTGCGTTCTCCGCCCTGTGGGGAGGCGAGCGAGCGGTTGGAGGCCGCACGTCACCGACGGCAGGTCTGCTGTCTGGTCGTTGCTCGCTGCTCACTGGACAACGGCGGGTCTCTGCACTCCCTGTCTACCTCACCCCGAGAGCTCTCACTCACCGTAATTGAAGTTTAAGTGTGAGTATTTGTTATTTCTGGGAGAACTTTTGTTTAGGAGAATAACAGAAGGAGATAAAGGAGCGTACAAAGGCAGATGCTTGAGGAGGAGAGGTGTCATTGACACGCCGGGCTTTAAGCCTGTGGAGACCTCCATTAACAGGCCCAGCAGGGAATACGTTTAAAGAGTCTCCAGTATGCAGTCAATGAGTGGAGATGTGTAAAACTCCCACTGAATGCTCAAGGGAATACACCCGGTGCTTGAAGTCTGAAGTACCATCAAGAAAACAGGTGGGCTCCGACTAATTTCAGGAAATACAGAGACGCTCGCTATAGAAATAGTGGACAATCGGCCGTATCAAGGCCATCTCTCCATTTATTTCTCAAAATACACAAAAAAGTTCTGAACTCCTCCTTCTGCTATTCATTAATTCACCCTCGGCCCACACTATTTGAATTTTAAGCAGTTCAGATGAACAAGAATAAGAAGCACCTGAGATGAAATCCATCTCTCGAAGGGAATTCATCAAAGAAATTACTTCCCATATCAACAATAGAAATTACCTCACAATATGCAATTGTCCTATCCACATATTCATGGAACCCTTTGGTGTTTTTATGGGGTAAGAGGGACTATTTAGCAGGTAATACAGCATTAATGTGGAGGAGAGGGAGAGAGAAAAAAAACGGTTTTAATGGAAGTGGCTTCTTGCCGCTGAATTTCGATGATGTGCACAATGCCCTTAAATCCCTTTCTTATTTGAGGCTGCTTTGCAGGTACTCTTGAGCCTTAATAGGATAAGCAGAGGACACAATAGATTTCTATCTCTCAAGTCTCTTTCACTTCATTGAGAATCCCAATCTCTGGCAAAGTGCACTTCATGAATCATTCATTTTTAATAGATTATGCAAATTCCGGGACATAAAATCAACAAGATCAATAACTTCGGGCGTTTTAATTGGTGTTCGAAAACATTTTAAGGATGAACATAATCTCCAGTTCTTTCCCCCGTAAAGACACAATTAATTTTAAATTGGATCTCAGCCTAAATACTGCAGATAATTTACTACTTTTTTTTTTTTCCGCCTGGCTTAAAATTCCTCTGGTAGGCTTATCGCTGGCAAGTAAACTGTAATACTCAGCCATTAGAGAGACCACACACCTGAATATTACCCAGACAGGGAGGGAGGCACTGGGTGGGGGGGGGGGACAAGCAGAGGAGCCACTAACCAAATACTAATTACCAAGTGGAAGTCGGAGCGATGTTTGTTCCGTTAGTTTGACCTCTACATGCTTTATTTCTCTGCCTCTAGTGAGATCTAGCAACAGAGGAGGGGGCGCGGAATTTACGTATTTACTAATACAGGAGCAAGTCTTCTGCTATTCACACATACCCACACACACACACACAAGGCAACACACTGATATGCATACAATCCCATCTTTCTTCTTCTACACGTCTCTTTGCACCTGTAAAGCAGTAAGGAGACCCTCTCGGCGGAGACCCTCGAACATATCCCAGGTGCAAACAAAGCCCGGCCTGCCTTCTCTACGGGGTCACCGGTGCACAAAGGACAAACACACACCTTTCTTCTCAGGGAGGCCTGCCTTACAGGGGAAATCTACCTCCCACATATTAATGAGAGAAGGGCCTCTGTATTTGCTCGTAAGGCTGCTTGGCCATCGTCTGAGGAGGGGGGCTGCTGCAATTTTCAATCACGCCGTCCTCCCCCGTGCAGAACTCGTTGCCTTTGATGGCTGCTGCATAATTATATGAATTTTAATAAAAGCCCTGTATATTAATCTCGGGGGGCCTCCGACAGTCATCGTAAACTTTCAGTAAACTTAACCTTCTTCTTGGTAATACGGCAGCAGCGAAACAATATTTCAATTAGCCAGGCAGTCATTAACTGTGACAAGGAGAGGAGACGGAGGGAGGGAGGGGGGGGGGAGGGAGGGAGGGAGAGAGGAGGGTGAAATAAATGATCATGGTGTTAGAGTTAGGCGGCAGAAATGCCAGAGTGTATTTACCGAGGCACATTACTCGCGCTTTGAGACACACAAACTGTCTCGCGGCGAACAAATCACAGGAGCAACACAGCAGCAGCCAACGAGCAGTCAGTGCTGCATGGTGGCCTTTTTGTGCGTGTGTGTGTGTGTGAGAGTGTGTGTGTGTGTGTGTGTGTGCGTGTGTGAGTGTGAGACCTTGCTCTGATACACAGTCATAGTTCTGATGTGCTTACACCCAAAGGTCCTTGTCCAGCGGTGACTGAACAGCTCGCCCCCACCCCCCCCCCCCCCAATCTTTGTCATCGCCCTGCTTGCTCAGCAGAAACCAGCAGACGGACGACAGCTGCTAAGCTTTTATCGCAGCGTCGTTCCACCTTTTCAGCTCAGAGTGAAATGGTTTATTAAAAAAGTCCTCACACTTAACTTTTTGGGTTTGCCTTTATTTTGTCACACATTTTTCCTTCTTTTTTCTCGTTTTTTCGTCAATTGCACAAGCATGTTTTGTGCCTTTACATTATTCTTCAAAAATCCCCTCAGCTGAAGCTGTGGCCCGCGCAGCGTAAAGGCGTATACTGTGCGGCACTGGATCTTACCTACAGGGTAGCTTTGCGACACACTGGGGCCCAGGTCTGGGTTGGCGCTAGAGGATAAACTGGGCTTGACTTCGTCCAGGCTGGAATTCAGGGCAGGGAGCGAGTACTCATTAGCCTGGGAAAAGGACAGTTGAATCATTACACAACCAAACAATACCTAGATGGAAATCCTCCCTTCTCCTCCTCCATTAAGCGCTGCACACACAGGCCTGTGCGAGTATAAATTTGTATGAGGGCATTGTGCGTGTGTGTGTGTGTGTATGTGTGTGTGTGTGTGTGTGTGTGTGTGTGTGTGTTCAAGCTGCAGGGTGGCAGTTCAAGCATATCATGAATGTATTTTGGTATTGTCTGAGAGGAAGTGGGATTTTGAGATGAGTGAAAAGCCAAGGCGTCAGCTGGCCCTTTGTGCTTGACTGCAGTCCTACCCCTGATCAGCCAAGGGAGAAAGCAGTTGTGCTTTGTTACAGGCACACCATGTGGTCCTGTTAGAGAGACGCCATTCACCTTTCTCATTTTGGGATGTTTTTAAGTCTAAAACCACCTTTTTTTTAATTTCTTTATAAACTTCTTAGCACTCGTACAACTAGGGCTTTTTGTGAGTGTTGAACTCTTTGAGGTTTTGCTTCTTGTGTGCGTTCAGACGTCGTATTAAAGGACCAGTTCACCCTAATCACAAAAAGAAAACTCACAGAAAAGCTGTATCCAAGCAATGCAGATCATTTTGTGGGTTGTGAGCCAAAGCTCTCTGATATTTTCCTTTTGAAACATCAATCTTAACCCAACTTTAAATGGGGTTCGGTAACATTTATGGATGAGAGCTACTTTAATTAAATGGTAGCTTGCAGGTTGACTTGAAAACCCAAGTGACCAAATCCCATTTCAAGATTTGTTACTGTTTTTCTACAAAACCCTTCTTTTGTATAACTCAGTTGTAAATCTAAAACCTAAAACTTAATATGATTATGATTCAAATGTCTAAATATCTGTATCTGTGATTAAAAACTATGGATCTATCCAGATATTTGATGACACCAGTAAACATTTGTTTATTTGGTGCTTTATTAAAGCAAAGCTTGATGTGCAGTCAATTTAACAGCAGAAACAATTTCATACACTGAATAATCCAAATGCAGGCTACTGTTATCATATGGAATATTTCGTTTGACAGCAAAGCAGGTGGATTATCCTAACTAGCAGATTCTTAACAAAATCCCATTGTTTTACCTTTACTTAAAATTCCAATGGTTTGAGTTCCACAAAATAAAAACCCATCCAACTCCACTGCGTTGTGGTGGAGGCAGAAATCATCTCCGAAAGCCTCAGCAGATAAAAACCAAAACGTCTTTTTGTAACGTGGGTGAACCGATCATTGAATTAAAAACACAGAGATCCACTCATTTAAGAACTAATCCCTTCCCAGCTTCCCTTTCATCATCATGTTTCCCTTTGTGAATCCACTCAGAGACACTCACGGCAGATGTTAGCAGTTTTTTTTTTTAATGAGATGAGACTTCCGGAGTCTGAGTGTTGACAATGTTTGTCCAAAAGCCCAGAGTGAGCCTGAGTGGTTTCAGTGGGCCGAGCTCCCACCGGGGGGGGGGGCGCCCGTGACCCCGCTCTTGTCTGCCGCTATCGCCGATAAACTCTAATTGTCCGCTACAACTGTTCGCTGGCAGAATGTCGGATGTTTTCCTCTATTCTGGGAGGCTTCAGACGCCAAACAGACGTTTTATCATGCAGATAAAGGGCAGGGGGGTGTGTGTGGGGGGGGGGGGACTGAAAAGATAGGTCTGAATGGGATGACCAAATGGCTAGCAGAAGTGTGGGAGGGGTGACTCCATTGAGTTTTGCATCTCCAGAATGGGTTTTTAATGCCCCGCTACAGAACCCAGACACTGGCTAATAGGGCCACATTTTCCAGTGGAGGAAGGAAAAGAAGAAAAAAAAGAACGCGAGGCACCCATGACGGGGGGGAAAGTGCTCTGATTAATATTGCATTAAATTAAAGCTGATTTTTCTGGACTGTTCTTGGCCTCTTCCCCCCCAATCCCCCCCCCCCCTCCTTGCTGGCCCCCTTTTTTTTTTTTCTAGTCTCACCCTTTTCCCCATGCCTTTTAATACTCCCCCTGACGTTCTTTGTGATTGCAAGTCATTTCCAATTCGTTTTGGTATTGATCTTCCAGTAGAAATCAGTTTTGTAATTAGCTGCAAATTAGGCCCTCTTCTGGAGGTGAGGCCTGTCCCACTGATTTATCACCTGCGTAATTCGCCCCGATTGGAGAGAAATTAAAATGAACTCAATTAGGGCGACTGCTTTTTGCTTTATGGGTCCGACTCGTAGTTTGGTGGGAGAAATTAATAGTCTCTTGTTGTTTAATAGTATAATGAAAGTAAATAAAGGTTATCCATTGTAATAAGGCTGGAGTTTTTAACAAGCAGGGGTTTCTGGATGTCGTTTTGTGTGGGGGGGTTGGATGGCTGTTCCCCCAATGCTTCCAAATTTTTTTTTTAAATGAGGATGGATGGCGACTGTGCTTTTAATATCAAAGGGTGTTTGCAAATGTTGAATGCATCTATTTTCTTCCCAAAAATCGCCTTTCGACAGCCGTAGACTAAACAACAAAGAGAAGCAGCAGTTGAATAACACAGCAAGGATGAAGAAAAATCTAGGTATCGATTAATTTCGTGTTGCCTTACTGTTATTCTCAATTATAGGGGATACCAGGAATGTGTTTTTCATCACAAAATCAATACGGTGTGTGGGAGTTTTTCCCTTTTGATCCCGACAGCATTACACACACACGCCGGCGTCTAATCCAGAGCTCGGCCATCTCAGGCATTCGTTTAATTAGCTCTCGGTTTGGGAATATTTCTGACAAAGGTGTTTTTTTTTTTTAAATGCTCGATTTCAGCATCACATGCACAGTTTAACCTCTGTGAAGGAGGTTATGTTTTCATCTGCGTAGGTTTGTCTGTTTTGCAGGATTACGCAAAAACGACCCAATGGATGAACGTGAAACTTGGTGGCCGGATTCGTTATGAATCAGGGAAGAAGCCTTTCAAATATGGTACAGATCTGATTCTTTTTTCCCACTTTAACATTGCAAGATTTTTATTAATGGATTAATGGATCTTGATGCAAAGAATCAGGCATTTTTATGGGACTGATATTTGTCAGTGGGTGCGATTTGGTGCAGTCTAGTGAATTTCAATGTGGTTGCATTAGGGAACTGTTGGGCCTTGGCAGAGGTACGAGTCTTATTTTGATGTTTTTGTTCATGAGAATAAAAAAAAAAATGGCGAGCTTCAGAGTTACTAACCTGTTCCGGCTTGACGTGCTCCGGCGTGGGGAAGACGTCAGGGTACGGAGGACGCTCAAAGACCCGGTCCAACGCTTCCAGCTGCTGCTGGGTGAAGGCATCGGCCCTCAGGTGTTTCCGTAAACTCTCCACACTACCCTGAGAATCACTGTTTGGGCCAGAACCATCTGAACCATCTACAAGAAGAGAGAGCAACAGTCGAGACACTGACCCCGGGGAAGCTGGCCTTGACTTCAAGCTATGCACTTTATATTCTCCTCATGTTTTTTTTCTGTTACCACCTCTGCGGGGGACCCGAGGAGGACAGAAAAGAATGGAGTGCAGGTTTTTCTTTTTTTTTCACCTTTTAATGGCTGTCGTGAGCCACTGGCTACATCATACAGACTTTTACCTGCACCACCCCACAGTATTAACACCACCATGATCTGAAAGCCCTCTGGTAATTGATGGATTACGATCGCGTGCGGATATATTCATGTCGTGGCGTCCATGTATACTGATGAAAACAGCAGCTATTCCGTTTTAGGGCCTATTCTTTTTTTCTCCCTCTTCTCCTGGTGCTCGGTGAAATCAAGAGCAGGTTTTTTTTTTAAAGGCACAATTTCCCTTTTACAATTCAATACCGCTTTCATTCCCGGCGAGTGTGCGGTTCCATTTGGAAACAGCGGCGGAGGACAAGAGCCTGAATAAAACCGCACAGGCTAGTTCAATCATCCTGCTCTCCAAACACGGGAATTTCCTCCCGTCTCCTGACCTGATTACCCAACTGCTGGGAGAGAAGGATGCCTTAGCTTTACCCGGGTATCGCTCGTGTGCGACGCTTTGAAGCCCTCTTACAGACCGTCCTACCATACCTCCATCCATCCCTCCCTTTTTTTCTTTTTTTTTTATCCTCCCATCACCCCCCCTCAGCCTCTCCTTGGCTGCAGCGGCCGTGTCTGCTTGGTCTCCTCCCCAGATCCCACAAAGCTTCAGCTCCCTTACAAATCTGTCATTCTAAATTTGCTGCAGATTATGTTCTCCCCTCAGTGGGAGAGTGGTGATATATGATATGCAAGGCCCCTATTGATTGCCTGATCTGGTGGCAAGAGGGAGCTGAAATGAACTTGAAATGAACATCATGCCTCAACTCATTGTGCGTATAATACTCTACTTAATCCCACATTTTTCTCTGCCATGGAATTCAATTGATCAATCATGTCTGTGTGATAGTACCATTTGGAAGGGTTATTGCCATCCTATTCTGCTGCTTGACCTTTTTTCACAGGCTGAGGCCAGAGAATGAACCCGACTCTCTTTGGGAGAGCCGGAGGAGCTATAAAAGAGAGATTGTGTGTGTGTGTGTGTGAGAGTGTGTATGAGTGTGTATCGGAGCGCTTGCAGCCGTGTGTAACCTCAAATTGTGCTGATAGTTATAGTAATAAACAAGTTATGAGTTTGCCAACAATATCTTGTTAACATTTTTTTTCTGTACCCACTGCACGGACGACCGCGTCAGGACTTATTTACAAGCGATGCACGATCCGATAAACCGAATCGTTATCGGTGCCGATAATGATCCCATTAAGTGGATCGGGAATCGGTCACGAGTTCCTTTGTCTACGTCATAATGAAAAATCAAAGGTTTCTGTTTTTCCATTTGCATTCTTTCAGTAAGGGCCGGTCAATGAATCCATTTTTACTGGAGCAGTGAAACTTGTCCTTGTGTTACCTCATATAAAACTTATTCCAGTGTTTCACACGGTGTTGTGTATGGATTATAAGTTTTGGTTTTATGTTGAAAGAGATCACTGTCGCTTTACCCCCCCAAACGTTACATAATTTGTCCCAGTAAACTCTAGATTTACCTTTTAAGTTTCTTCCTCAACTTCCTTAAATCCAGTCTATACATTTTGTGACGTTTTGGTGGAGCCAGAAAAAATGATCCGACTTTCTACATGAACATAAAACCACTTCAACATTCACTGGATTAAAGCTTTAAAATCCAAGGATGTATTCATAGTTTATTGAAAGAAGATATTGTGGAGATACATGATTTTCAGTATCCGAGTCACAACCTTTCTATGAAGGTCCAGGATACTGAGTGATGTAATCAAACACAATGTGAAAGTAGCTGCACCTTTACATCAGGACGAACATATTCCAGATGTTTTGTGCCTCATTCTGTACAAATTTCCCCAAAATTTAGACAAATTCACTGGAAACTTGAAAATGTTCCACTGGTAGGAGCACAGGATTTAAAAAGGGGAATCTCCCTTTCTTGTCACATTTGTATCATAGACGTGTTCTTTTTGTTTTAAACTGTCTCACGTTAACATTGTGTCACTTTTTGACACCACGTGTTAAACTTCCAAATCACAGTTTCTGTTGCCTTCATTCATTTGAACTTTAAACAAACTAAGTGTATTTTCCCCCATATTTCTGCTGCACAGCTGTAAACTGACACCAGATCAGTTCCTCATGTTTACACCTCAGCTTGAATATTCAGCTTGTTTTATGGCCCTCACCTCCTTTAGCCGCCGCTTGTCACTTTATCAAACTCGATTGTTCTCTTTGCTACCAAAGCAAATAGAGCCATTAATTACTCTCCATCAGCCGGCCGGAGCCACAACATCTGATCAATACCCACCCTCGCCATATTTCTCTTTCACCAGTGAGGAATACACTTCCCACGCACAAGACAAACCGTCCCGGGTCAACCTACGCACTCGTCCTCCCACTCAGAGCGACGGCAGTCCCAGTTGCCCTCCCAGTCAATGAGTCCCACCTGACAAATCAGTGGATGTGGATGAAGATGATTCTGGAGACAATTATATATCCGTGCAGCCTAATTATGCAGAATCAAGGGGCGTGGATCAATTTAACGTATTTGTTTTGACCATTTTCTAGTTGTTGTTCCCAAGACATAAGTGACAACGTCCTCTAGCAGTTGTATAAATTATCACTGCTGTCCATCGGGTAACACAGGGGGTTGTGAATTAACTGTTTCCTGTCGACAGCTGGCGTTCTATTGTTCCTATCATGACTTCTGTCATTCCCTGACTTTAACCACCATAATAAGTCAAACCAGAATCTTTCTCTAAAGCCAACCAATAGATATGATCATTTGTGTCTGGAGGTAACAAAGATGGTTTGACACATGAAAAACATGAGGTTAGGTGTTTGAATGCACACCAGTTGATGCGCCCACAAACTTAGTTATTATTATTTAAATGTATTAATCCGATTTTGATAATGCTCACAAATATGTATTGTTAAAGAGAAACACTCGTCTTCATGTGCTTTTAAGTGTCTATTAGCGTCAATTCAAGTCAGATTCAATATTTGGACATTTCCAAACGTGCCCATTATGCAGCAGTGATACTAATCTTTGACCACAGTGGCTTTTGTTGGTGCGTTACATGCTTGTCCTGCTCTGTGGTTGTTTATCGATCATCAAGGGAGTCGAGCGTATTCATCCTGACATCGGTAGGTATTAACACTCCGGTAACGAGGGAGCAGCGTCTATCAGATCAGATAACCAGCTCTAAGAAGCCGACTCCTCTCTGCGGGTTCGGCACCCTGGGGTCACGACCCCCGGCGGGAGGCCTTTAGCCGACACAACTCCGGGGTCTGGGAGTCTGATCGACTACGCGCCAAACAGAAACAGAAGAATCGTCACAAACGAAGCGCAGACTGAAGAGGAGTAGTCGTTTTGCTCTCTGAGAAGTCTGAGGAGGAGGATTTCAAAGTAAAAGTCTAAACGCTTTCGAGCAAATTAAAACTGATTGTCTAAGTACTTGTTAGAAGCACGAGGAGCTCAGCTGGCGCCTTAAGGTCACAGAAAAGTCCCCCCCACTCCCCCGGCCTCCCTTCCCAAAAGTCTGCTCCTTGTTTAAATAACATGTCGACATACATACGCTCTCGTTCCCTCAACACATTGTTATGCATTTCACAATAATACACCTCCATCATTTCCCGCCTGGTTCAATTCCTGGCTAAATGAAATCAAATTAAAACTCATTTGCATCAAATTGGATGAACTCAGCTGCATTTTGCTTTTCTAATTGAATGTTTTGATTATGTAAACATAAATGAAATCAGCATCACAGAGGAGCCGTGATTAGCGCTGGAAGGGATTATAGGGTAAAGGGGAAAAAAGAGTCATTGATCAAAAAATGTGTAATCAATTAATGAATTAGAGGATTTGGAAACGTGAAGACGTCACCTTTGGTTTTGAGAAACTGTTTCTTTTTTAAAATAAACTTACACTTTATAAACGAAGCAATTAGGAGTCAGAGAGGGACAGTTTAGGCTGCGATGTCTCAAAGCTTTTAAAAGCTTTATTAATCTAATTTGGACGCTGCGATGAGGTGCTGACATTTCAATGCACCCCTCAGCTCCTCTGTTGATTCTCCCTCTCGCCCCCAAACAGATGCTGATACACAGAGCGGGGTGTGACGGCGGCTCGCTCCATCACTCATCTCCATCCGTGCGCGCGCTCAGCCCTCATGACGCTCAGAGACGAGAAATAATTAATTCAACAGCTACTGAAGCACAGAATCACATCCATTCTGACTGCCACCAGCTATTGTTGTTGGCTCGCGAAATATATGATGATCGTCTTAACACGAAATTTCTCTCTCGGTGTTTCGCCCATAAATCAAGAAGAAAGGTCGACACAAAGCGTTTCGGATTCAGAATCGCCAAAAATTAAGAGTCGGCTACCGGCCCCGATTGTGCGGTTTTGCGGGGCCACTCTGAAAAGACGTGGGACGTGACTTTGAAAAGGCCGGACACACTTCATGGACACTGCATAGTTCTCTACAGACCTCCAAGCAGGTCAATTCAGCTCTCTCGCACATTCTCCGATAACAAGGAGGTGAACAGAAACACCCTTGAAAGCAGATTTGTGCTTAAACACGAGACGCCTCAATGGAAGATGCTCGGCTCGCCCTCGGAGAAGAAGCTTGAGATTCTCCTTTGTCTTTTCCGGGAGCCCGCCGTGTCAGTGGTGGGTGTGTGGTGGGGGGGGCTGGGACGCAGAGGTGAGGCGGGTGTCGGGGCGCTTGGATGTTAATCTGTCAGGTAATAGCTTTTCTCTGCAGGATTGCAAATTCTAATATACTGTACGTCAGGTTGTAAAGCGCGCGGACAGCTGTGGTCACCGAAGACACCATCTCCAGGGGTCTCTCTCTCTCTCTCTCCCTCTCTGCCCCGCCGCAACAATGGCTGCCAAGTGTAACATGCTACTTTTAATTTGCAGTAACACGTGACAGTAGCAAATTAATGGCTCTTATGACACCTGTGTCCCCGCAGCCCCTCTCGCCGAGACCCAGTGTACATAACGTGTGTCACACCACATTATCTCTACATCCCTCCTGTAATGGGGGGGGGGGACCTTTCTTTTTAAGGGCACTGCTGACTTGGAAACTCAGGAGCTGTCGGCCCCGGCTTGGCAGCGAGCCACCGCCACTGCCTAAAAACAAATACTCCGGGCGACGCAGCCAATCCATTTCACCGGCGCAGCTTGTGTTGCACAGCGAGCTACCCCCCCCCCCCCCCACTCCCCTCCCTAACCCTTCCCCTCCATTCCTCTACCCTTGCCTTCGCTCATTTTTGTTCCTGTTTTTCGGGGCCTTGGTAATGACTGCTTGTGCCATAATCATCATGAGGCTTACCAAGTTAAGTAGGACTCAGGCGAGCCGCGGCGCTGGGAGGAAATTTAATCCGAGCATTAACTGACTGTAGACTTCTTCCTACTGAGTGACGCAAAACACGCAAACAAGGCTACAACAAAAAAAAGAAGACAAAGAGACCATGAAGCAGTGAGATAGCAGCGAAGACGTGCTTCTGACTGCTCGACGATTTAATTTGAGAATTTATATCTCTTTGTTTCGGTGAATGAAAAAGTCTTACCAGTAAGCTAATGATTATAACATACAAAAATATGTTAATGTTGACAAATTCATGAATAGAACCAAAGAAAGCCAGCCTCATTAAAACAATTGGTGACAAATACGTTATCTGTAATGATTTTCTGTCAGTAATACCCAATTACATCAACACATGGTTATTTGGGGCCATACTTGCCACAGGTTATGACATACTGAAGCAATGGCCTACATTTCAAAATAAAAGTATTAATTTCTGATGACACTTAATTTCCACCTAATAAGTCCCTACCTGTGTTTTAAATGCTACGGCCCCGGTTGATGCTTCCACACACATTCCTCAAACGTGGTTAAAGACTTCAATTTTGTACTCATGAATTAATTTGATTAAACAGTCCAATTATATGTGATTATTTTCCTTCAACGCTTCACCCACAAGAATAACCCTACATTGTAATATAGGCCCACATACAAAAAACTGTGGCGCTGAAACCTTTCAAAACAAGAGTACTCCATTTCCACCAAAACTAAATGGTTGCAAAGATTACAAACATCTCAACTGTCTCAAAACACTAAGATCATAGCACACAATGTTACGGTTCAGTTTCAGAGGACATTCTGCCCCAACAGTTACCAAATGTTGGAATCCGGGCGTTTTATTTTGGCGAGGTTCACTTGAGAAGACAGCAACAGGACAACAGTGTCCACAGGGTAACTTTGTTCATAATATACTATTCTTACAAACTGTGGCTAGAGGCGAGACATTGCTTTTGCAGCCGTGTGTGTGTGTGTGTGTGTGGATGTATATGTGTGCGTGTGCTTGTGTTTGTGTGTGTGTGTGTGTGTGTGGTCAATGCCTGCGGTTTATGTTTTGGAAAGATAAAGTATCCCCGACCCCGTGGTTCTGCAGGTAGGCACCAGCTGGCTGTTGAGAGAGTATATAAGAACCACCCCACCCCCTCCACCACGAGTACATGTCCTACCCTGACATAAACACACAGGTGAACACACACCTCCATCCGCACACACACACACACGCACACAGAGCTTTCTTCTCTTTCATCGTAATACCGGCCGAGCACCTAAATCACATAAATGGCAGCACATCAGGGGAATCATTTGAGACTGAATAGCCATAGAAACATGGCGCTGTCACCTGGAAGACCTCCACAAACTGGGCCAGCTCTCCTCCTCACACACACACACACACACACCTTAGTCCTCTCCATGCCCTTTAATACCTCTTTGCCCTTCACCAGCAATCTGCATAGAAATGTGTGCATTCTATCATTCGGTGACTAGACATTACACCCTGGCTAATATGAGAGGTCCTCCAACGACTGAAAATGAACCCTTGAAAATACCAGACGTTTGCATTATGCCGCCGCGACTGCATATCTTTCAGGGGGAAAGACTTGATTATGTCATTTGCCATGTCCACGTCATGCTGGTTTTTATATCTTTGCCAGGAAATCTACCTCTGACAGGCCATTAGTCATCCCCTCCCTCCCCGCACGCACATAAAACATCAATTCCACTCAATATCCCAGCAAACCCCTGCGCTTCTCAGCCGACGCCAGAACAAAGAGAACGCTATGCAAACTGCCGCCGTGCTCTGATTAGCTCTCATTCCCGAGCACTGCCGAAATAAGGCACTCGTTCCCCGGCCCTGTTTGAGATAACTGCCCCTTCTCCAGCAGCCCCATCATCCCTCCACACCCGCGCACGCCTCGTAACACGAGTGCATCTGTTTAGCTATTCTCATCAGCTGCTTATGTAGTGACATTAAGGAAGCCTATTGCTTACAGAACCAATAATCTACATCGCCTCAGGCCCCCTTATATCCACTAACCTGCTACTTCTGCAGCAGCACAAGTGGAACCACTTTTGTAGGGGAGGGGGGGGTGCGGGGAAGAAGAAGAGAAGCCCTCCACAGAGCTTGATAGCGGCTCTCTTGACTGACCTGGGTGGTTGGCTACATCATCTTGACATGTAATTATCTAAAGCCCTTTAATCACTTCCATAAAGATTAATTGCAGGAGACAACAGCGGAGGTCGTGTCTTCAAATCAAAAGACTCCTTGGCAGATTGACACAGCGGTGTAACAGAGTTCAGACGCAGGTGTTTTATAAGGGTCATCTTCTGGAACTGAAGCAGGTTCTTTAATGCTTGTTATTGCAAACTCAGCAAAGTGGGTTTTTGCAGCATAACGCTTCCTTTTGTTTTTTATTTTTTAGATTTATTCTGTCTGCTAGTCCTAAACTTAAGCAGTGTTTTTTATTTTTTTTTCTCTCTCTCACGCCTTATGACAAGAAACTTTCTTACCTTCATCTCTTTTCCTCTTTTCACCGTTGGATCGTGGGATACCCAGAATGCCATTGATGGAGTAGGATCCTGCAGGGTCATTGGAGACGCTGGTTACAGGCGGTGAGATTGTGTTTGGTACTGAGGAGAAAAAAATAAAAAAATAAGTACAGTGTCTCTGCCAAGGCCCAACAGTCCCCTTATCAAACCCCATTTAAATTCACTAAATCCAGATTTGTATTGGATCTGCACCAAATTGCATAAACTCATAAATAGTCCTCAAACATGACAGATTATTTCCCATCAAGATCCAGGAATTATTCTCTGAGAAATCCGGGAAAATGCTGAAAACGCCTAAAACGCTGTATCGCACAATGTTAAAGCAAGGGAAAAATAATTCCACCAACATTAAATTACTTTTCATGACTCATAGCACATCCTTCTGCCAAGTTTCCTAGGAATGCATCCTCTACTTTTTGCGTAATCCTTCAGACTAACAAAAAAACGCACAAAAACACAACCCTCCTTGCAACCTGCATGCTTGTATACATGCTCATATATATATTTACCTATAGTGTGGCCCGGCGCTGACAGGGACGAGCCGTCAGGAGATGGATGGAAAGGCTGCTGGACTTTTGTTCGGATGATCCTGCAGAGGAAACACAAAGAAAACACAACTGTCACTACTGCTTTGCTACGGCCCGTTTCTCATCCTGCAAACTGTTTCGGCCACTATGGAGATCCTGTGTGATGAAGATATCCGGCACAACTCATACGCGGAGGGAAAAGGGAATCTGGTCAGCGGCTCTACCTTAAAGGTGAGATGTGGAGAAAAGTCTTCATTGCACTTTTGGTCTGAGTGATCTCGCAAACAAAGCATGAAATCACATCAATTCACCTCAATGATCGGCTTCACTGCCTCTACCTGGCCCACACTAATCAGCCCCCTCCCCACACACCCACTCCTCGCCCTCCCTCTCTTCCCCTCTGTGGAAGGGGGTTTCACAGGGGGGGGGGGGGCGTTTGCAATAGCCCTTTTTGCTTCCCCCAGATCAAACATCTCTGTAGGAAACCAGCGGCCCCTGTGTGCCAGCGTGGATGAGGTTGTATTGATCGGGGCTCGGGGAGAAAAAGTTGGGGATTAGTCACACGGGCAAACAGATGCAAATAGAAAGCTATAAATTATATGTGACAGGAAAGCAATAGTTCCTTATTGCCTTGCACTAGCTTACGCCAGCATTAGATTCCTTTAATCTGAATGGCACTTGGGGAGAAAGGGAGCTGTCACAATAATTTGTAAACTTTAAAACTATTCATCATGTACGCCACAGGGGCTATTTTAGAGAGCATGGGGGGGAAGAGGCCGGGTGAGGACTATAGCACCTTTTAAAGCTGATTCAGATTCAGATCAGTTGTTCTAAATTTTCTGCTGATTTTACTTCAGCGGAATGGAAGGATTTTCTCGCTCAGGCAATATTTAGCAGCCAAATTACGATTTTTAAACCACAAAATACACCCATGATTTGGATATTGATGTTTCTGGTGCCAGGAGGCTGCAGAGGAATAAATCCAACACTGTCACAAATGGAAAAAAAGAGAGAACTCCCCTTGGAGGCAGAGCTACCTAACATCAAGCTCTTCCACAGAGCGCATATTGATGTTTTAATTTTTTTCACTTCTCCCCATAACAGTTATTCGACCCCTTGACTCGTGCGTGCTACATAAATCCAAAGACTTTATTTGGTATCCATGTTCGTGATATTGAATAAGCAATTTGGGAGAATGAATTAATGGCCTGGCTCTTGCTGAAAATCCCCTGAAGAAATATTAAAATTGCTTTACTTCTGAATCAATAATATCAAGCACCATTGAGGACCTTTTTTTTTTTTTTTCATCTCTGGCAGCAGGGTAGCGTTACTTGTTGGTTGTTGGTGGTGGCCCTGACATGTAGTACAACACTATCTCGGTAGCATTTAATAATGCATGCAGGGGGAAAGGTGTTTAAATGGAGCGTCCTCTTTTGTCAACAGACCCGAGGTCAGACCGTCTGCCACAGAAACCCATGGCTGGCCCCAGTCGCAGCCACCCAACTGGAAAAGACTGGCTCCAGTGGTTCTTTCTTTTCTTTTTTCTGAATTGTCTTAAGCTGGAAAGCCCCACTGAACCTTCTCGTTTATTTTTAGGACACAAACAAAACATGACTTTTTCTCTTTACTTCAGATCATGTGGAGCAAAATCTGCCACTGTGATGTTTTCATTGATTTTTCACCGACTGCTCCTTTAGGAATTCCATCATGCATTGAAATATTTAGCTGCAGCTAAATCAAAACAAACGCTTGTGTCGTCTCATTTGTGTGCATGTGTCACTGACTGTGTGTGTGTGTGTGTGTGTCACCAGACTGCACAGCACCACATTGAAGTATTAACATTTCCTCTGCTCAAAAAAAAATAGAAAAATAATTCAGCATTAAGCCATAATAGAAATTCAAAGTAGCTTTCATACGTGGCTGATAGAATTACAGCTCTTTGTGTTCACAATTTAATTTGCCACATAAACAAAGACACACAAGGCTTCTTATTCTCACCCCCCATGCCCTCCCTCCCTCCCTGCTCCAAAATAGAAAGCTTTAATTGGAATCGAAGAAAAAAAAAAAAATCTTAAGGCCCCTTTTAATGATATTAATGTACATTTTGAATTTATCACATACATGTGTCTGAGCCTCCTTAAATGGGGCTTTTTAAGCAGCCACGAAGCATGAAATGAATTTTCTTCAGCCTTTCTCTATTTAAAAGATGTCTTGTGCGGAGCTGTCCGCGCTCTCTCCCATCAGCTCATTAAAATGTAATGCTGATGCTGGCTCTATGGAACAGTGCCTCTTAACCAAAGTTCATCACCAGGGATCTCTGGTGGGGGGGGGGGGGGGGGGGTTGCTGGTGGGGTGGAGGGTGAGGTGGTGGTGAGGGTGAGCGAGGGGGTGTCCTGGGTCCTCCTGCAGCATCCACTCTCAAACCACAAGGACTTTCTTTAAGAAAGCTGAAAGATGTTAGTCTGAGATGATTTAGTTTCATTATTTTTTTACTGTTTTAATGGCACGCTTAATGCAAAATTGCAATCGCACCTCCATGCATCTTAATGATGTTGTATCAGTATTAATTAGGCTGCAGCACTTACAATTTTAATGCAAGGATTTCAAATTAGCATCTTGGAAAGAAAGTGATTTTTAAGGCTCAATTTTGGCCTCATTAGAAAATATACATTTTCTTCTTCGTGACCTTATTTTCACACGATGCAACATTTAACAAATGGCATCTCCCTCCAGTTATCCTCCTCACTCCATTTCTTCTAAATTACATCTTGCACAAAAGCCATGTATTTCTCTCTCCTCTCTATCTTTCTATGTGTGTGTGTGTGTGTGTGTGTGTGTGTGTGTGTGTTCAGCAGCCTTCTCCAACACATTAGATGTGCTAAAGAAAACTGGCCTGCTTTATAGCGCCACGGGATCTGGTCACCGAATATTGATCGGTTTTCATCTCGACAGATTCACTCAGTCCTGGATGTACTGCTGATTGTTGAGGGAGTTTGGTGTGAGAGATTGAATTGCACCTCAGAGACCAGCGGGGCTGAAGCCTCGACGTGCCGGGCAGCACAAAGTTGGTCAAACAACAATATTCTGCTGTGCGCATGGTGGGCGTGCGTGGTGCGCCCTGCACAGTGACACTGGGATGCACGGTTACCAGTGCGCGCTCCGTATTAGACCGTTAAAACCCTGCACCATTTGCAAATGAAACCGAAATCGGAATATCCACATTCTGCATAAATATTTTTCACGTTTTATTTCCTACCTGTTAATTGACGAGACGCTGGGAACGGTGTCGTTGTCGCAGACGCCCTCTGCCAGCAGCCGGTCTCTGATCTCCCAGGCGAACATGGTGGGATTCTGTCTCTTGTAGTCTGCGATTTTGTCCACCACCTTCGGCGTGGCCACTTTAGGTTTGGAGCCACCGATCACCCCTGGTTTGATGCTGCCAGTCTCATAGTATCTGCAATATCCAACCAGACTGCAATTGTTTGAAATATTTAACGCACAATGTTTTGGAGAGCTCCCCACAACACATGCCTTAAATATTTTTGCAAACTCAATATTACGCAAATGGGTGATAAGCTTGTGAGGTGTTTAAACAAAAGAGTCTACACAAGTCAAACTTTTCTTTAGCAAAACATGAATTATGGATGTTTTATAAGTAGAATCGTCACTTTAAACGTTAAAAACAAACACAAACATGCTTAAAGAGCAATTAAAATTCAAGGTAAACGCATCCATGCATCCGTTAAGACACATCTAACTCTAAAACCTGCTCTGCTTCTTTTTTTTCTTCCCAAAAGACAAATATCCACAATAAATCCGCTTGCACTAGACATATATTCTAAAAAGACTTTAATCTATTCGATAGATAAAAGCTGAGTTTTGGAGATTCAAGCTCCCCCTTTCCATCAGTCTCTACACCCTCATCTGTGCGTAATGCTTCGGCCGCAGAGTTTGCGCCATTACCTGCCCAGGATCTTGCTGACGCAGCCGTGGCTGACCCGCAGCTGCCGGGAGATGTCGCAGGGCCGAACCCCTTGGTGGGCCAGCTCCACTATCCGCTGTCGCACCACGTCCGGGAGGGGTCTGCCGTTCACAAACACCCCGCCGAGCTGGTTCACACCTCCATGCCCTACGTGGGACACAACAGCAGCACACGCGCGACCGTAACATTACATAAGGTCGTAACGGAGAAGGTGCAGGTGAGTGGAGGCTGTGTTTTTAATGTGGAGTATAGTATTTTATTATATCATATTAAACACAGGTCACTTTCCTACTTAGTCTAATGGAGCAGGTGGATTTATATTTATTTATTATTTTAAATGCACGAATGATGCTACATTGAAAATATTATTAAAAAAATTATGTTTTTTATTGAAATATTTAATTTCTTCTTGTTATTCTATGTGAATGTTTACTGTCATATTTGTGAGGTGTCACTTTTCTGTGTTTCACTGACCAAGTTATCATATTTGATCTGTCATTAGTACTTATTCTAAATAATTAATAGATACAGGAGGATGTCATTTAATTTACGAAAATGTAAACCACAGATGATAACATCACAGCAAAACTACTTTATTGATTAATATCTATTGCAAATATTTGTATTGTTATTTAAATAAATGCAATTGACACTCCAGCTTATAGTCAAAATATATATTTGCACATTTTTATCCATACATTTGTCCTGTTTTAAAAAAAACTACAATTGGCATTTATCTTCAACTTGAAATTTCCAAATAATTATTACAGTTGGAATATTTAAATAATTGTCAAGATATATTATTAAATGATATTAACACACATTACACTGAACACCTAAGCAGCATTTATATTTTCAAAATGTCCATTGTTATTTATTATGCATTTTTAACAATAAGCACCATAAATCCAGTGATGAACATGTGACACAAAACTCATATTTAATTGCTAAATAAATAAAAATGTTAACATGAATTTAATTCAGTCTTCAGTACTTGAAGGTTCCTCACAGTCAAAACCCAGACACTTCATATTTTCCCATGTTGCACCTCATGTTTGGTATTAAGTTACGAGCCCTCATTTTCCTCGCACGGTCATTTTAAATAATTGAACGAGCTTTGATTACTCATATTACGTATTATTTTGGTGAATGAAGAGGTCATGAATTATTCACGCACATCCAACGAATTACAAGTAAACCACACGAACACGTGGACCTGAAATGGACTTTTGGGGCTGGTTGTTATTTGGATAAGGTGAATAATAGATGTGTAACTAATGTGAGTCCTGACTTATTAGGCCTAAACACACAGAGTGCGCGGGAAGCTGCAGGCTGATGCACGTGTAAATGACTGAGCACCTGCCAACGCATGTTCTTTGTTTACTATCACAAGTTTAATTTCTGCACAGCTCTGCCCTGTGTTCAAGTGTTGTGGTATTTCTTAAAGACATTTACGCACCATTTTGGCTTCAATTCTCGCACAGAGGAAGAAGTGTGAAATGATCAGTGGACGATTATTCCAGCAGCAGCTTTATGTTTCCACGTTTCTCTCTGTTTTCCTCGTGTCAGTTTATTACAGCTCGTAACTTGTCGTTCTGTTAATGCGCAAAGACGCGTTTTGCGCACAGGAACCGCTGCGGCGGGCCTTTGTATTTTTTTTTATGAAGAAACGACACGTTTCTTCTGCTTATTCCTATTTTTCATCCGCGTGCATGTGAGAGCTGCAGTGGGAGACAAACTCAGGTTAGGCTACTTACAGTGCATCGCCGTGAAGGGGTCTGCTTTGCAGTGAATATCCATTGGATAGCAAAGGAAAGACCGATAATCAACTGAAGTCGCCGTTTCGCCTTCCTATCGAGGATGAAAAGGTGAAGAAGAAAAAGAGGCGATTCTGCTAGATGGAGGGACTCGGTTTGCCCCCCCAACGATTTGCGATGTGATGGCAACTTCTTCCCCCACAAAAGTTGCCTGTCTTCTTCAACAGTCCGGTCGAGGAGCGGAGGCTTGGCAGGTGCGCAGCATGACCGAAATTCGACCCGCAGTTCGTCGGTGTGTTCTGTGCAAAGCCCGGGGTGACCAGAGGTAATTCTCAGCAGCGAACAGAGGAGCACACCGCGGAAGGAAACGTGCAGGTCCAGTGTGCAGTGGGGGGGGCCCGGGTATCTCCTCAATCCTGGTGGCCTCGATTCACGCGTGCAAACCGGCGAAGAAAACTGCACGCACAGACACACACACACACACACACCTCTCGGGGGTTTCTCTCTCTTGCGCGCTGGATGCGTGATGCTGGGTCTTTAGGGTTGGGAATGAAGCCTCTTGCTCTGTGTCTGTGGTTTCTAAAAGCTGCAACCCTCCCCTCCTCTCTCTCCTCCTCTCTCTCTCTCACAACCCCCCCCCCCCCCTCCCCTCTGCAGACCCCCCTTTTTTGCTTATATGGATGACTTGTCAGACAAAGGCAATAGATGCCAACACTTTGTGATTCGCCAACGCCAAAAAAAGAGAGGAAAAAAAAGAAACGTGGGTCCAAATGAGGAGGTCTGTGGGTATCTGCCACAGCGGCAGGAAGGAAGAGGAGGGAGATAAATAAGGAAAGGAATCTGTGAATTTATTAGACATTATAACCGCTGTGAATTATATTCTCGTTTACTGGAAGTTTTGAATCAATGAGAGAGAGAGTATTTTTTAAATTTGTGTTCCTTTGATCCTCCTTTGATTACTCGGACCATCCTGTCCCTGGGAATATTCAGGACATCTCAGTGTGGTCAGGTCTGCACCTGGATTGAGCTCAATCCTTCTTTTTTACTCTTTTTTTCCTGCCTTTATATTCACACTGGATTACAAGTAGGCATATGAATATTTTGTATTCCTTTATTTATTCCTTTAACTTTAAGAATAAGGTGTTTGACTGGTTCCTCGTGTGTATATCACGTAGATGTATTGACCTTTTTTTTTACCTTCTCCTGATGGTGTGATGATTGCAGTGCATGGTCCATACCGGGAGTACAGTGGTGAAACTGCTTCTGCACGTAGCAGTGCCGCCGAGCTTCTGTAGATGGCGCTGTATAGTTTCTCAGATTTGAAGGTGCTGCTAAAGTCCCCCAAAAAAGTAAAAGTTGGGGTGCACTTGAGAGCCTGTGGTCAAACTGGGAAGTAATAATATTTGTCAGGAGCAAATTATGGACGAACTATAGATCCATGTGAAGTGTAAGAACCAAACAGCTGATGATCTACACCTGCAGTATAAAACAATTATATTATAGAATGAAGAAGATAGAGTCATATGTCTTGGATTCATCAGTATACTAATAAAATTTAAAAAAGAATTCAAAGAAAATCTAAAAATAACGATAGACCGGTATAAATGAATAAATAAGTATAAGTGATATATATGTTTGTAAAAATTACCTGTATTACATTTTTAAACATATATGTAAATATGGAAAACATGTATATTTTTTATTTTCTTATTTTTCTCATCCTTTTTTTCACACTAAATGTTGTCTTTCGATTATTTGTTTCTATAGCCTACTCATATATATGTATAACTAAGATGTGTATACATGTATATGTGTATTTGAGAAACAATACAAATTGAATAGAAATTATTTAAAAAAATACGTCTGGAGATTTCCCAATAAGTTGTTTATTTCCATATATCTGAAGTGACATAAAATGCAACAATATTGATACAATAAAAAATAAATACAAAAGGAATACACCAATCATAACAATAATAACACCAACAATAATAATAATTAAAAAAAACGCATTATAATAAAAATAATTTCAAAATAAAATACAAAGCATTTGGTGGCTTTCCTTGTGTTTTTTTTCCCTGCACGCTGTCAAACATTTGGTGAGTTGGGGGTTTGTCAGGTGGGCTGTGTGGGGGAGGCGGGGGCCACCTCTCGGGGGCAGAGGGCCACATCTCGCGGTGTGCCTCCTGGTCAGGTTAGGGGATGATTTCTCTTTCTCTTACTGTTTTTGGAGCGAGCTTCTGGTACAATATGTAGCACTATAGGCTGTAATTTCACAGCCGGCTGCACATTTCCCTTAAAGCTACATTTCTTTTTTTTCCCTTTCACCCTATAAGACCCCCACCACCATCACCAGCATCAACCCCTTCCCCAGTTCTCTCCCCCTCTCCCCTGTCTTCCTCTCCTGCTCCCCAATGCAGAAATTAAGCAGTATGTGGTTGGGGAGAGGGTGGGAGGATGCTTAAAATTGTTTGTTTTTTTATTCTGTTAAACACATATCCAAATGAATGCACCGTTTTCACTTTGTTTGAGCAGCACGTGCTGTGTGTGCTCACATTGGGCCTTAAGACCCCTCTCACCCTCTCCCTTTACAGGGGAGGGGCCCGCTCTATTCAGCTGCTACAACATGGGGTCAGACAGCTCCTAAAAGGCCATTCAGGACTAATCAAACGATGGGATGGATGAAGGATATATGACTTCTGACAATCATTAAAACCATGCATGTGATATTTGAGCCCATAATAAAAACAAAATGCATGAATTTAAATCAGGATTAGTGATTGTTCCTCCCCCCCCCCCCCCCCCTCCTGACGCGCACCTGCAGTGGTTAAGATGACGCGCAGCTGCATGTCAGGAGTTTGCAAAATGTTTTTGGAGCCTCCGTGCACCCATTAAGAGAGGTGTAATGTATTGACAGAGAGCAATTCATCTTTTGCCCCGCTTCCTAATGGCCTGTGCAGGGGAGAGAGGAGAGAGGTGGCATGGAGCAGGAGGAGCAGGAGGAGGAGGAGGTGGAGGAGGAGGAGGAGGAGGAGGAGGAGGAGGAGGAGGAGGAGGAGGAGGAGGGAGCACCGAGGGTCCAGCAGCTCCGTGCGCGCCCGAACATCAGCTCACACTTTTGGGGCAAGTGGGGAGGATAACCGGGGCGCTTGTGATGGTGGTGATGGTGGAGGAGATGTGTCATTTCCTCTCTGCTGCTTCGTCTCCTTGTTACTCCGACGTCACCAATCGATGTGAGAAGGAGGGAAGGAGGGAGGGAGGGGGGGCTGACACTACTGGTTGTAAGTTGAATATTAATCCTTTTTGATTTAAGGGAGGGGTCTGCATGTGTGGAGGTTTATAGGTGGATTTGGGGGTGGGATTTGGGGACTTTTTTGCTAACCTGAGAATAACTCAGGAGAATAAGAGTGTTAGATTGTGTGCATGGTTAATAATGAATAAATAATCTTAATTTTATGGCTCAAATGAATTTTAAACATGCAGTTTTGTCTTTTTGTTTGTTTGTATGTACCAGGAGGAGTTTTTCTCCGCTTTAAACAATGCTCGATCACAAACTAAAATACCTCCCAGACTCTGAAGCTCTGGTAAAATACTGTACATTGGATTTCCAGAGTGTCCCGCGTGCTCCTGCAGCGATCGAGGCCACCACGCACGCTCCCACTCCGGGCTACAAATCCTGCTGGCGTGAACAGATGGAGCATCAATTTGATTCCATCCTCGACACCGTGAAAGATTGATTTTGCACTTGCTTTTAATTTTGCCCATAATTAATTGGATCATTACAGCGGGTTTTGCATCGATCCCGTCGTTTAGATGTAAAACTAAAGTTGAATTAGGACGTGATCTACGCTTCCTCTCGTTTGCATTTATCCTTTATTTACGATTTGGAGCAACGATAATATGTTTTATAATCGAATATTGTTAAATAGACTTATTTGAACGTCTGCTTCCTGTTCGATGCTGTTAAAATACAACTGTATTGTTATATTGCAGAGTTTTAAGAGTCATTATAACAATCGGATTGTGGCCTTTTCATTTGAATACACACACTCATCCTCTTCATATTATCTTAACGAAAAATCCCCTTAAAATAAAATTGTATTTTGTCACATTGACATTGTGATTCTGAATATTTTGTAATCCTTTGATGTACTTTTGCATTTACAGTATCTGCATTTTATATTTCGAAATACATGACAGGCTTATTATAGGCTTTATTCTAATATTATTAATTTGTAAATAGTCAGCTGTAAGGCTCCTGTAAATGCACCCAAACAAAACGTAAAAAACAAACACTTTATGCCTGATATTCAATTAATAAATAAATCTATACAAAAACATGCACAACCCAAACTGTCAATGTTGCACAATATCAATAAGTTGATATAAATAAATAAATGCAAAAAAAGGGTCGTTTTACATTTAGTTAGGATATATCAGTGCATTTATATAAAATGTAGCTCCTCGTTAGATTTTTTTAGAATATATCTTTTTATATATATACATTTTTTAATATAAATTTTTTAATATATATTAATATTTATATCCACGTCAAAGTGAGCTGAGAAAAGTATGAACACGTCACTTTAACGCAGACAATTTAACCGTTTGCTGTCTTTGATGGGGAATCATCAAAAATTAAGAATAGGCGTAAAAGTCAATGCGAAAGTTTACTGCTGTCAGAGTCATATATCAGATGATAAAGCAGTCACACACACACACACACACACACACACACACACACACACACACACACACACTAACACAGGAAGGACACTGGTCTGCTGCATGTGAGTCTTTTTTACTGTGAAAAGAAAAAGATCTACACCACGAAAATAAAAGAAGCAGCTTCATCCAGTTTGGTGTAAACTCCAATTAAAGTCTGCTTATATGTGCAGTGTTTTCAGGTTGACTGTTCAGCTGGTGATGTGTCCCTTCATTAGCCCTCCACACACACATACACACACAAACACACAGACACACACACACACCAGCATCTCACCACACACACAGCCACTGAGTGGGTTCCAGTGGGTTTTTGTATTATATTAAAAGATCCAAAATGCAAGTGGGATCAGGTTACATTACTCTGATTAGAAAACACTTTGTTAAATTACTTTTCATACCCTGAGCACAAAAGCAGCCAAGACAGTTGAGTTGCTGAGCTTTTCCACGCCTCAGGTACAACAAATCATTAAGACAAATTAACATCTCATTTGCATAAAAACGTGAAGAGGAAATACCCTATATTACAAAAAAAGAACACAACGTTATTCTTATTAATATCTAAATGTAAAATGTTTCATATAAAAGCATTTCCATCTCCCAGATCTTTCCAACACGTTTTTCTCTCCCCTGCATTAACACACTGTTAAGTTTGGGGACCAAAGCACCAAAGTCTTAAAATAAACTCTCTCGCTCCTCATTCATTATGCAGATTTGCAAGTAATTGTTAAATATGCCCCGCAGTGCTCGATTAAAAATAGGACTGTATCTTGTCATTTTCACAAAAAAAAAGTATTCTCCATGTTGCATGTATTGTACTGGGAACGAGGGTTAAATCCCTTCTCTTCCCCATCAAACTTTCCACATGAATAGTTAAATGTGTGCCCCTCTGGTTGGAGCTCAACAAAGACTGGAGACAGTTTTTTTTTTTTAACAGAGCAGTGGAATTATGAGGGCACTGGAAAGTAAAGTCAAGGATACTGTGGGAGTATCTCTGCAGCTTTTCTGCAAATGTTCATCCTCATTGTCACTGATATCCAACTAATGACATTCCCCTAATTGATGTTTGGGACTATTTTATGCAAGTCAACAAACTACAAATGAAACAAACACCATCATCAACTCCACTTTCCCTTGCAACCACCACCAGATCTGCACAGAAGCTCCTCGTCCAGTGAAGTGAAGGCAGCAGGCACCAGGCACCAGCCAGTCCTCCCATAAGGCCCTGGGCTCATCACTGTGGGAGAAGCTGGGTGGGTGTTTGTGTGTGTGTTAGTGTGTGTGGATGTGTGTGTGTGTGTGTGTGCAGCAGAGATCAGCCTGAGGCGGCCCGGTGGTGTCCCGCCAGCTGCCTCTGTCCCAACCAGACAGCCAACAGCTTCCACTCACATGTCAGCAATATGGGAAACAGAGCTGCTGTCCGGTGGGCCGCTGACATGTGTTAGCCTCAGTGTGAATGCATAATGTAGCAGTCACCTCCTGGTGGCAGCCTTTCAACCCACAAATGTTAAGGTTTTTTGTTTCCCCAGATCAGCTGATTTCTTTTAATTTTCCCCCTTTGTCTTGTTGTTTTCTCTCATTTTTCCCTCTTTGTCTTTGTGAGTTCTCCTCACTGTAATGATGATGTGGGACGTCAGCTGCACAGTGTGATTTGCTGATTAGTTTGTGTGTCTGGGTGAGTCTGTGTGGGTGGGTGTGTATGTGTGTGTGTGTGTGTGAGGCTGTGTACACACGTATATTCCTCTCCCTGGAAATCTACGGATGAGCAGCTCCCACATAAGCTCCTGATCACTTCTGTAAATGCTCCCTGTCACCTTCAGTGGTGTAATGATCATGAAAATTGTGACCTTGATCTATGGAAAGCCATAATGTGACTGAATGGCCTCCTCCCACGCACTCTCCTCGCCGGCTCCCGGCTCCGAGGTGCGCTAAAGGACGGCTCTGAGGAAGATTGTTTAGTGGTCATAAAAAAAAAAAGCCACGAGTTTGGCTTGTAATGGTTCGGGCATGCCTCCTCTCCACAGCCATTTGGCTAAATCTTCAGTGATGGAGGCCTGTGTGAATATAGATGAGAGTCTGGGTGATGTTGACGCCTGTCCTCAGGCACCGGGGGGGAAGATTTTATCGTCTGGTGGTCCGACAAGATCAAGCACATAACTGTGTTCAGGGGAGAGAAGAGTGCAACACTGATGATATGTCCTGTGCTTATATCATTTAAGGGTAGAATTCAGAAATCCCTCTGCCATCACCACCTTATCACGTGTGCTCATATTGGTGTGTGAAACTCTCATCTATTGGTCTATTGTCATTGTTTACTTCTGGACTGAAGGAGGAGGGATGCTATATGTGACTATAAGACATATATACACAAACCAATAGTGTTATTCCAAACGTATGCCTCTTGTTTTTGAGGAATTTACCTATTTATATACATATTTACATACCATTTTTTTAATATAATTATACTACTGTATAGTAGTGTGAAATTACACACACATATATATATATATATAAAACAGACACTATTTTATTCTTGCATTACTTTGTATACCATACCTGCATATATACTCAAAACAGTTCTATGTATGCATATGTTTATTTTGAATATATAATTATAATTTAGAAATACAGTATACATCTTCATTTTGTCATAATTTTCCATCTGTAGGGAAAGGTGTATATAATATTCATAATCTCTGTATTTTATTTGATACTTTCACGTGTTCCCTTGCCGACCTCATTTGAAGTGAATCTCCGTGGTATCAGTTCATCTCATTTTCTCTCCTCTCCTCTCATCACCTCATCTTATCTTCTCGGAGACAAAAAGATGGGATTTCTCTCTTAACTACTGTTTTGTCTTTTAAATAAAGTATCTGTTTACATGAATTTCAATGTGTGTTGTGTTTGGCACCAGAGCAACTTTTTTCCACTGTTTGTTTTCCAGTTTTGTTTTTGCTGCAAGAGAAGATAGAGAGAGGGGATGGGGGGGGGGGGGGGGGGGGGGGGGAGATTCATCTCTGGCATGATGCTGCTTGAATTCTCATTTAGTCTGGAAAATCTGGTTTGCGCGACATTGTTTATGATCACACCCTTGCCAGCTTTTCATATTTAAACGAGCAAAGGTTTAATTACCAAATGATGACAGTGTCATATGGTGCCATGATGGCACGGGGCGTCTAATGAATGCAGGGGAGCGAGGGATGCGTGCGCGACACTGAGTGACAGTGGGATGCACGGATCAAAACAGGGGGGAAAAGAAGAGGGAGAGACAGTAAAACATCTGTAATTTGCAATTCACTAATGTTCAATGGTTGCTCATGGATTAAGAATTTTAAACTATTGTCTGGCAGATGGAAGAGAGCAGGGAGGGAGGGAGGGAAGGGAAGGGGAGTGGAGGCGGAGGGGGCATCTAAGCAGCATATTTACATCTGTATATGATCAACCCTAGATTTAGTAATCACACAGAGTGAAAATCCAAACACACTCTTGATGCATTGCATCTATTTCCTATTTTACAGAGGCGGAAAAACATTAGAGAGAGCGATTCTCCAATCTTTCTCCCGGGGAGCGTTTAAATTTGTCAGGACAGTTTGAGGAGTTTTTTGGTGCACGACTTGCTCGATCTATCTCGATATAATCACGAGACAGTTCGGAGAGCTGGACCCGGGAACCGCTCGCACATCACAGTTAATTTCACCGGGATGTTGATGCACTCTGAAATATTGCACCCAAGCAGGATCAGTTAGCGGGCCGCCGAAAGATGTACATGCTTAACCAGGCATAAAACCTCGCTGAATTACATCGTATTTATACTTATCTCAGATCAGCGCTTTTGTCATTAAAATTTAGTCTGGTTGCTTGTCTGTTTTATGGATCTGTTTAATGATGCACTGTGTTATAGTGCTGCAATGTATGGGCCTGCTATTGGCACGTTTCACTCAGTGGCGTCGATAAATAAACCGCCGTCGGCTTTCATCTCAGCCCCGAGGCTTCCTCTTCTCCCACAATCCTCTTGGTTTTGTCTGTTGGCCTCAAGCACGTGGCGACCCCGTGTTCGCGAGTTTCAGCTTCCCGCCAACAGATCGAGCGAAGTTTGAAACTCTCAGATTCAAGAACAGTTTCCTTGCATGGGCCACCAGAACTTTAAACTCTATAACTATTCATACATAGGAAATGTTTAAATTTCTTGTCAACGCAACATTAACAAATACATCCCCTCTATTTTAAAGTATTGATTAGACACGCATTTATCAAATTTTACAAAAATTAGAACCTCAGTTTCATCGTACTACTTTCTCTTGTACAATGACAATAGAGGCTTTCTTTGTATTGTATTCTATTGTATTCTATACAATACAGTCGTTTCTTCTTTCCTTTAAATGTTCCAAATTTAAAATGTGTGAAGATGCAGTCAGATTATAAGCAAAGCTGTATTAATATTATCAAAGGTTAAATTAGTCACACAGAATGGTCATATGCTTATATTATTATCAAAATGTTCACTTGTTGTTTATAAAATCTCTTAATTAAGAGATTTGTCCTGATCACAAAATGTAAACTTCCAAATGCTTTTTTTCCTTCTTCCTTTCAGATTAAATTTGATTTCCATTCATGTCCAAATGATATGAAACTCAATCAGCAGGTTTTTATTTGAACCCTTCAGTGCTTAATGTTTGATTTGACTTGGCAAAGGTTCAAACGTGTGATGATTTTCTCAACTCAAGCAAGAAATGACTGGAAACCAGCGGCTGCTGTGGTTCTCAACCTGAGGGTCAGGGCCCTACGAGGGGCCACCGCAAAACTAACAGGAAAACAGATAAGTTAACCTTGAGATGCTCAACAAAAATAAAATATATTAATTTAAATTGTTTATTTAAGACCTTTTAGCTGAAAAAACCTGAACTACACCAATTGTTGTACTTATCTCAGATCAGTGCTTTTATAATCTAGCACTTAAAAGAGCCCCAGTCTCTGCCAGTGACCTATATGTCATCTCATTTATGTCGAGTCCATCTTTACTTTCTTTTTAGATACATTGTCTAAAAAATGACAAATTCCGAAAAGGGGGAAAAAAGTGTGAAATATTACAGCTCCGTAATCAGCCGTGATTTAAACTGTAATTTGTAGAAGAATGGAAAAATAAACAGGTTTGGACCTTTAATCCTGGATTAATTGAACAACCAAAGTGGACTGTGGAGAGCTCCCCCCCCTCCCTGGTAATTAAGCGCTGTTGTCATGCTGTGACGTAATGAGTTGACTCCGACCATCCATCCTGTGACACCGAGAGCTCCGCCCACTGAACCACGCACCAGGAAACAGCACTTTATCTCCTTAATCACAGACAGGAAACATTTATATATATTACACGTGCGAGAATACTGTCCTCGTTACTGTCATAGTCGGAATAAGATTTTGTTGAGAAAACAAAAGCTTTTGTTTGTCTCCGATGGACCCAATCATGTAATTTCCATATCGTTTGAAAGCAAAGAGCTGACTCCTTGTTCTCCGTGGCACGCCATACGTATACGCTGCTGCAGACACATGTTGTAGCAGTTGTTGCCGGCGATATTTCCCGGGCCCTCTGACTGCCCGGCTCTCCCGTGGCTTCCTCCCCAGGACTGTGAAAACATCTGTCAGAGCGGCTGCCATTTTCCCTCTGTGGTCAGAGCGTCAGGTGAAGGTGCTGCCTGCTCGCCTCGTGACATGGCACACATGGGTACCTCCAACAACAGTGCTCATTAACAGGCAAATGGAGCAGGAGCCCCGGCAAATTGAGCAGCGTTTTTGCCAGGATGGGCCGTGCCAGCTCGCTCGGGCAGCCAAAGTGACATCACGGAGTGCCAGCCCCCTTTTCGCCCCCCTAGCCCCCTTCTCTAAGAAAAAAAAAATTAACATCCCCCTAATCATCTGCCAGGCTAAACATTATTCTTCATGATTCAGATCAGCCATGCTTGCCCTCCACACGCAGAGCATCCCTCCTCTCTCTGGGCCAGAGAGCAGCCAGCCTTGGACTGATTGCTCAGCCTTTTGTGGCCTTCGTTTGTGAGAATCGCAAATCGATTCAGAATCATCAGCCATGAGCGGCTCTCATGCAGAGCCGGGGCGCGTGAGTGTTGCAGATATGAAAATGGAAATCTGGAAAGCAGAGTCATGGCGCGCCCTGTTTCGGGACCGGGTGACAGTCACAAACAAGTGTCGGGCCAAAGAAACGAAAAGCTGAATTGGTCGCCACGGGGTCAAAGTTCATGACGCTGCCATTACTGTAAACCTTTAATCACTGATAGTTTGTATTGTACTATGTAATAGGTTATAGGTAATTATTGTTTACTGATGATTTTACACTTTACCTTATAAAAACGTATATCCTGATGCTGGTTTACTTTATTTATAGAAAATGTATTGTCTCTAAACTTTAATCATCTATTTTAAATATTAACATTTCAACCTTATCGTTTGATTTGAAATAATTCAATAATGTTAATTTCCACATTTCAGAACAATCTTCTCTTAATGCTTCAACATCTACATTATTTGAAGAAAACCAACAACTACAGCTTTTTTTGCAAATATTTTCCTAAAAATGACATGTGGTGGATTATTTTAATGAACATCATGTCAAAACTGTATTAGTTAAACTGGAAATTAAAACAGTGAGATCAAGCACACGTCCTGCCTCACCTGTCTGAGGATGACACGCTTTGGAGGTTCCCATCCCGACCAGAGATAAACGAAAAAAACAGCGAGCTACACAGGAAGAAGGATGCACAGGAGGAAGAGGACGGAACCTTGGCATATTGAATTAATTACCGCCATATTAGAATGTTTGTTTACAGAAATGAAGTGCTACAAGAGGTCTGATGTTAATTAATCTAAAGTGTACTTCCCCCCCCCCCTCACTCCCCACAATGTGTCGACGGCGGCTGCCGGGGCACTTTCATGGCAGGTAAACCTATGTCTCATTGGATTTCCATCAATGGCTCTGAGGTGTGTATGGAACAAAAAAGCTCGCCGCACCGATTAGAGAGAGTGTTAACATGATTGCTGATTAATAACGCCAATTAGAATTCACGGCGAGGCAACTGAGAGGAGCAGCGTGATTACGACGAGGGGGGAATCGCAGCGTCCGAAGGTTGAAACACCGAAGACGAGTTCAGTGCTTCATCGAGGACGGGTTATCTGTTCTCCAGTCGTATTTTTAGATTTTTTGCAGAGTGCAGAAAACGGGTGAGAAGTGCTTATCCATGTGTCCTGTTGACTGTTTTTGTCGCCACTTTATCAGCGTGTCTGGGAGTGAGGGAGGCGCGGGGCTGCACACACAGAACCACCACAGTCTCAGGAGGTCTCTCGCCCGGACAATGATGTATTTAAGCCCCTCCAGAGGTCAGATGGACTCTATCCAGGACATCACCTGCAATCAATAGTGTTGGTAAACCAGGCACAGCCGAGCAGACATGGAGGGTCCTCTTCTAAACACACTGTGAGGGGAACCGCATGGGCCATTGCACTGCTAAAACTGGGAGAAGAATGGCTTGACGTGCTGCTACTTAAGCACCGGTGACTGAGGGGAGGACTTATTTATGTTGGGCTCCACTGGCACACTCACACTGTGGTTTTGTTTTACTCCAACAAAAAAGCCCCACATGAGATAGATTCATCCCACTGGAAGAAAAATAATAAAAATGTAAAAGATGAATTCATTCCTCTTATAAGTGATTAGATGTGTTTATTTTTTTAATAAAGCAGAAAGGAAGAAAACATGATCTCATCAACAGTTTAGGAGTACATGGAGTATAAGTAATTATTTTTTTTAACAGTGTAGTTGTCCCTGGTATAGTCTTTCCCCCCATATCCCTTGTCTTTTCTGCACCTGGAGGTTTTGCACTTCCTCAAACGTGAATGAAAGAAGATTCGTTATGATGTTGTGTAATGGATGTGATCAGTCTTGAAGCAAAATTTTTGGATTGGTGCTGCAAATGTGGCAAGTAATTAAGCAGGGGATGGAGTTGAGACTCACTTGTAAACCTTCCAGACCACTTTTCCATTTGGGTTAGGGTTTCTTTTATTATGAGAGACCATTTTCAAACAAGGACACAACAGATTAAAACAAAATAAAACCTAGATTTCAGAAAATCACAATAAATGCAGTAAGCCTATCTTGATGGTTTTTCTTGGGTTTCTCTGGTTTTTCTCTGTGAAAAAAAAGCATTTACTAAAACAACATTTTATATATTTAAGTTCATTTTAGTGCATAGGACATAAACTCCAAATACATTCTCTATCAAATTAAATTGGAGACAACAGATCACATTTTGTAAGTGTTGGGATAACAACATTTAAAATATAAATAAAATGTCATCAGTGAAACAAAAACCTGGCTATTGAGGAGCATATCAACTCAGACACAGTTAAATATATTCTGTGGACTGTTCTTCACAGTGAGAACTTTTCAAATTGAAAGTTATTCACAACTGTCACTCTCCAGCTAAAACCATGCATCTCCAAATGTGGTGATATACATTTAATCATAAGAAATGAAGGAGGAACGTGTTCTTCTTCATTTCCCATTTGAGGAAACTCTCCCTGATGAACCCAGTGGAAAAACACATGCAAACCTCCTGCCTCCTATTCAAGTCTATATACTTGTTTGATTGTAGTTATTTCCTTTGTCTCATTCAACAAAAAAAAAAAGATTCTCTGAACTCCACTGATGCTGTCGTCTGCAGATTTTTAAAACAGCACAGATTCATTTCATTCTCTCCACTTCACCAAATCTTCCTTTTCTTACTCTGTTCAGGGTCTTTTATGGTTCACATTGCTGATCTTTAAAATATCGGGTCTCTGCTTGAGTAACAAATATGACTGCCGGGCCTCTAAATCTTTATCCCCAGCAAAACTGGGCCGGGCTCAATCATGTGTCTGTGAACTCGAGCCCCAAAAACAATGAGCGCCGAGGCACCGGGTGTCAGCTGCAAGTGTCTTTTTGAAGAATCGTCGTAGTCTTTTAGGCAGCACCTCACATCCTTCACAAACAAATGAAGCCCCCCCCGCGCTTCAAAGTGAGATTGATCTGCTTTTTCTGAGACTCGGCACAGAACACTGGGATTCTGAATATTGAGAAAGGTGCCTCTCGCCATGGAAACCCAGTGTACGAGCCCCCCCCCCCCCCCCCCCGCGTTCCATCCTCCACTGGAGTGATGTGGAGGAGATAAAAAAAAAGAAAAAGGGGACCCAGTGGAGTTTTTCAACTTCATCAATATTCACTCATTCATCGTGAATCCTGGCAGCAAATTCTCAACTGTATTACTGGATGGATGTTCCCCCTTTGTCACCGCGAGCAGCGTCTGAAATAGAATTTTAAATTAGTATAGAACAATTCCCAATTTTTATGGACTCCGGTCACAGCCATATATATCACTTAATGATGGAAAACTTTTCAATTTTCCCGTGTAGGTCTGTGGCACTATCCAGCCATTAAATAGGTCAGGGATGAATGTGCATAGTTTACTCTCAATTCTATGAAAGAGATGGGAAATCCTGTTATGTTGATAAAGCTGCTTATTTAGGCAACAGCATTATCAATAATAAAAAAAAAAAGAAGGATTTAGTCTCATGTGCTTGCCTGGTTCGTTGTAGCGTTTCTTTTTATTTAAAAACTTGACTCCGGATGCAAAGTTTGATCAATAACCCGGTGAAATACAAACAAGCTGCTGATAAAGACGTTTTCCCGCAGGTTTAAAAGTCAGTGAACCCGTTAAGTGAAAGGATCATAGCTGGTCAGCGTGGCTCTCACTGACCCATGTGAGCATGGGTCAAAACATCTGCAAAGGCCTGTGACTGAGAAACTCTTGTCGCGGCGCGCTGTCAATAAGTGCTGAGATTTGGTTATTGCATGATTAGCATGACAAACTGCCTGCAGTGTAATTAGATTAACGTTCCCACATGTCACAGTGATAGAAGACTTGCCTTTCTCTTAAGTTTGTTGTGCTGCCACTATACAAACACTATTTGTGCACGTGTAGAAAGAAAATCCAACTATTTAAAAAAATGTAATATAGCAAGATGTTTATATTGTTTATTTGGATATATTTATATAAATATATTTATAAAAGACAAACGAAATAATTCCATCATCAAAAGGTTAAAAGTGAGTATTTGTGGATTATTCCCCTGTGTAATCCAAACCTTTAAATCCAGATTAAATGCTCTTTTAATCGCTCTGCTCCAAAACTGAATTAATTACAAATCTGCCCCCTCAAAAAGGGGTATTTTGTCATAAAAATGTTAATTACCAGGGGGTAGTGACCTCCCTTTTGGCATTGTGTATCCCCAGCTGAGGACGGGGCGTTTGTCCACTGTCGCCACTTAATGACGGTAATATTAAACACTCACAGAATGTTGTCGCGCCTTTGTCTTCATTCATATCAAAATGAAGTTCTTGGAGGCCCGCGTTTATCAATCATGCCGAGGCTCCAGCTGTTCGCGAGTCTTTGGCCTGGCTTCAACAGCCGGGCTTACAAATTGTCTGTGAATAGCGTCGAGCAAGGCCCCTTCAACCCCCTTTTGTCACCGTCTCCTGACAAATGCTCCTCGGCTGCCTCTCCCAGACACATGCCTCCTTCCTACCTTCTGCTCCGTGCTATCAGATGGCCTGCTTTGCATTCTCGCATGGCCTCGCCACGAGCTGCTTTATCTCCGCGGCTGCTGGGAGCCCAGCACCACACAGGGTTATATCCCACTCACTGTTCTTATGGGATGATTCCAAACTTCTAAATGCCTTTTCTCCCTTTCTGGCTTTGAACTGGGATTGTTATACAAACCCTGTGCACTGTTTCCTCCATTAGAACAATAAAATACTTTCTACAAATGGCACCAATGGAGGATGCTTCTCTTTACGTTTGCAGTGAAGTCACCAAGCATATAAAATATTAAAGGAAGAGAAAATATACTGTAAAAATGTTTAATATCCATTGGCTTTGCCCCATGGTTTTTTAAATGCAAAGTGAATGTGGGTGGATGTGGGGAGGTTACTGTCAACTTTCTTATATAATTGTAAATTCAAGCTGATCTATCTTGAGACATTTAAAGTCAAACCAAAGAATTAAGCAAACTAATCCATTTGAGTTGTCTAGATTGGCAACTCTGAAAAAAGACAATGCATTAGCAATTAAAAAAACACAACAAACTATAAATTAAGTTCTTTCAAATTAAAGTTGGCTATTGTGTTATCATAACTTGTTAAACAAGGAAACCACACATTAAGTCAACTGATACTTAGAAAAAACTTTTTTTCTTTAAAGAAATGGTTTTGATTGTGTATCATCCCTGTTCCCCATTGGCTGAATTGTATTTCTATTTTTATAAATATATTGTGGAGGGCCGTTGTCTTTATCTGGATCGGAATCAAACCCGCGGTCGCTATACATATCAACACACCCTCCATACACGTGGAGCCCGTGCTACCAGGTGAGCTAGCTTTATTTCACCAATGTAGAAATATTTTTGAGTTGAGATAAACATGACTACGCATATATAACCACTAAAGAGTAAATTATATATACTCTTATAGTTATAAAATGCATATACAGATTAAAACAATCTTACAAACCTCTGACAAGTCAACACAGGGAGGAAGAGAATGTGATTACAACTTTCTCATCTTTCTCATAACTGAGAGAAAATCAGGGGATAAATAACAGGATGTGGGTGAACAGATGAAAGTAAACCAGTCGTCTTCTAAAAGCTTTGTTCTTTCTCTGACATCATTCGGGGCAGTCACACTCTGCCTCTGCACTCACTGACCGACAGCTTGTGCCGCACCCACATGTTGACTCATCTGTCCGACTCTCAAACAGTCTCTCCGACGGAGGCCGGGTGAGACCGACAGGCTGCGACTGCTTTCAACTGCTGCTCAGCACCAGCAGCTCTTTGTAGGCGACAGGAGACAGACTCAGTCCTGAGTGACTCAGTGCTGAAGGACGGGCGGAGTCACAGCCGTCATTGCCCCAGTTAACTCAAAGACGGACACTTCAGTTATCTAAAAATGATCAGCTTGAAAAATAAGTTAAAAAAAATAAAATCGTCCCTCCTCATTGTATTTGTGGCCCAAAATTTGCTGCAATCTCCATAAAACCGCAAAAATCTAATTAATTTAGCCATTAAATGCAGTCATTATAAGCTGCTGTCCTTATATATTGATGAATATAAATATTCTGCTCAGATGTTTGATGGAAGATAGCTGGATCGAAATGAATTATTTACTCAATGAAGATACATGTTTGTTAACAGAATGGATCTACTGAGAAGATTCTTGGTCTAAAATCCAGTCACAAAAAACAAGCAAAAAACTAGTATAATAGAAAATCTCAAGAGTTAACCATATGGGAGGAAGCAACAAGTCTGAGTGACTAAAAGTTACGTTAATATTGTTATAATTTTGTCAAGAATGGAGACTCAAGCTTCATCTTACCCCAATGCTGCAGACAGGATGAAAACATGAAGCATCTAATCTAATGCATTACACTTCTTTGAGGTTTCTTAAAGGATAAGTCACAAATTTATAATGTCTACATATAGATAATCATGTTATAGACTAGATTTTCGTTTAACATGTGGACAACTAGAGTTTGTTGATGCCTAAAATTGACCCAGGATTATTTAGTTGGACTATTTATTGCATAACATTTGGAAGGTAAGAAATAACTTCCATGAAATATTACAAAGGCATAAAATAGACAGGATTTTGGAATTGCATTTACATTAAAAGATATACATCTCCTATAAGACCATTTGCTCATTTACTATACAGATAAGTGTAAACTGAAACCTTTAAGGTGTTGAGATGCTGCACGTGTGCTTGTTGACCAGTCTCCACAAAGAAATGATGCATCATGTCAAGAAAAACTGAGGCTTCACCGACAGATAAAAAATGAAATTGTCTTCTGAGAGGAAAAAATGAAATGTTGTTTTCCTTTTGTATCCATTTCAGGAGGAAATAATTAAGACAGATGGGCAGAAGAATTAGCTGTCCTCCAAGGTCAAACGCTGATTGCCTTATTACTCTATTATTTCACCGGTGCTGTTACCACTGACGCTTTTTCATGATATTTGGTACATCCGCACCAGAGGAGAGAGCGAGAGAGATACAAATTGATTGTTTGGCGGCTAAATCAGTCATAGTCATGTTCGGCGGATGGATTAATGGGTTTGATGGCTGCTGCAGGTTGGAGCAGGGGGACCGGCTGCAGACGGGAGAGATTGGTTTGAACCCCTGGGAGCTGGATGGATGTGAGTCGCATGTAAGGTTGCTTGGTTTTTCCTTTCGGAAGGGGGGGGGGCTGCTGGTGAAAAATGTGTATTGGAGTTGGCCACATCGTCGGGAAGCTCTTTTGTCCCTTTGCCATTTCAGGTGATTGACTGCCATGTTCCCACTTTCCCCAACGTGTGTCAACCAGCCCCCCCATCGCACACTTAAGATGTCATCTCTGATGTCCTGCTTTTTAACTCCGTGGAGTCAGCGCTCATATTTACAACTTTACATCTGCTCGGAAACAAATGGCTTTAGTTCTACACCTTATAACCTGAAGCATGCATATGAAGATTATAATGGGAAAATATCATAGTGGTTCGATCCCAGCCGAAGACAAATGTCATATACTCATATCTCTCCCCTTGTTTCACTTCTACATCTTTACTGTCCTAACTTTGAGTAAAATTGACAAAATAAATCATCTATCTATCTATCTATTTATCTATCTATCTATCTATCTATCTATCTATCTATCTATCTATCTATCTATCTATCTATCTATCTATCTATGATCCGCACATTAATCTTGATCCAAACCAAAGTTGAATGAACCCATAGGGGTGAATTCATAACTCCCTTGATTGAGGTAACTATATTAATTCATTTCCTGTTTTCCGAAGTTCAACCCTTGAGAGCTCAAGTGAAACAGTGGAGATAATGGCTGTTGTCCACTTGTATAGTTCCTTAAGAGCCTCTATTTTAGCTGTGCCACATAAACAGCAATAGTTAATAATTTGTTTCACTGCAGTAAAGTTTATGCTACTAGGCTCCCAAAGCCCGAACTGCAATTTATAAACACACCTCAATTGGGTTATAGGGAATCTTGTAAAACTGATATTTTCACCGGTTTGTAAAATCATCTTTTGTAAACGCAAGTTGAAGTCCAGAGAGACGTTGTGCCATTCAACTTCATACCTGTGATGAATGTGCTCATCTATTTGTTTTTATACTTTCCATACCCTCCAAAAGAAGAGGCATTTCTAACTGATCTCCTCAAAGAATCTGGTGAAAATGAATCAGCTCCACTCTGTAATTCCAAATATTTGTAGCAGGCACTTGATCGGGGTCAGTGCCTCGGTACTGTATCAGGGGAACAAGGAGTCCCGTAATGATTTATTACCAGCCCAGCTGCACATATTATTATGAAATGAGTTTATTAGTTTTAAAGCTCGCAGTAATGTGCTTTTGCTTTAGGGGAGCAGGCATGGGTGACGAGAGCCTGCATTAGCCACTTGACGTGAGGGCTCCATTGTACGACATGTATCCCTAATTTGGTTCAGCACCGTGACATCATGCACGATGCAAAACAGTTCAGCTGTGGTGCACGACTGTATGAGCTGAAGTCGTGAATAATTACCAGTTTTGTTCCCAATAAGCGCTTTGAATTCTTTCAATTCTTTCAATGCAATTCTATAATGTCTTCTGTCGTGGATAGTAATATAATATAATGCACGTGGTTATTATACAAAGTTTGTTTTTTTGTGGCAGCGTGTGTCTCCTCACTTCTTGTTTTCATACTCACAGGAGAATAATAACTAAACAAGAATGTTGTTACTCTGTAATGGGAGCGAGACAAAATGGTTTCCCTCACCATTATCAACTCCATTTCTTCCTTCCATTGCTTCTGATGATCAATTAGATGTTAATGGGTAGCCTGCTGTGCGCTGAGATGATGACCAACATGTTTTTTTGTGTTGAACTTGTTAAATGACAGGACCACACGCAGCAGCCGGCAGCAGCAGAACTCAACCTCCCATTCGGATCCGTCCTCATGCGTTTCAGTCATTGATTACAACATTTTAAACGTATTGTTATTGGATTAGATTTGTTTACTTCAAATGATTTATTTCTACTATAACGATGCTGCAGCTATTGTGCCTAATTTTCTATATTTCAAATATTAGTCTTTGGATTTTTTTAGGAAACTCAAGATCTTTGGATTCCCATGGATAACCAGTTTTTGGAGGCATGTTGCTAAGAGACGTCCCTTGGTGTCTGTTTTCCATTGCAACAGTTAACTGGCATTCAGCTATCGTACTTACTGCTTCCATATCGCACACAGCCGAGGATTTTTTTATTTTTTTTATTCCGATTAGCCTTGTTATCTAAATTTTAAGAGATTTGTCTAATTTTTAAATCTGTGTATTCTGCCCATATCCGTAAAAGGAGCCAAAACCGCCATGATACAAATTCTGTCATCTTGTGTATCTGGATCCAGTCTTCACAGTAACGATTCTTCACATTAGCAATAGCCATCGGAGTTGTTGAGGCGAACGTTTAGCAGCGCTCCCATTGGGTGCTTCTCTGCCAGTCATCACAACAAACCCACCCCCTTTTTAGATAAACAGCTGCGATTGGCTCAAACTATTTCCAGATGGATGGACATTTGTTGTGAATCGGAGCAGGGCCCGACCAATCAGGAGAGCCAATAACAAATAAGTATGATGTCGCGGATTCATCTAGTTTCCCGGATCTTGTCTTGGCACAAATTAATTTAGCATTTTCTAGCTTAATACTGCATTTAAAATCACAGCTAAAATAATCCTGGCATTTGCCATTTGTTTACTTCATGTACAATATTCAATCTGAAATGTTTCCCATTAAACTCTGAGAAAGTGTGAATGAAAGAATTGCACAGATCCCCTACAACATAATGTTCCTTATCAAACCAAAGCAGACACATAACTGGATGTTTACATCTGTCTTTATAACCGAGAGTAACAGTGTAACGTGTTGTTTGAGTCCTCGTTTCATCACGAATGGCAACTCCCTATTTCAAATGACAGCAGCATTAGTAGGATAAATACTGTGAGTGCTGAGAGCGGCGGCGTTCACCTGCTAACCCAGCGCACGTTAACAGTCCTTCTCCTCTCGTAACGCTAACTCCTGGCACACAAAAGCCCGATCAACACCCAGCGCGGCCGCTTGTCAGCCGAGGAATATATAAAGATAAATGATATTATGTTAAATCCCACTTAATGACAAATTTTTAATTTTCTGAACATGGTCATTTTCTGGCTAGTGAATCAAGTGTAAGGAGCTAATTATGTGAGGATCTGAGCAAAAATAACTCCTCATTTTCAGGGATAATGAAAGAGAAATGTTGTAGATTAATGGCACTATTTATCTTTTTTAAATTTCTATCTTTTCTCTGCTGATGGCTGTCCTCCCCAAGGAAAATATTCATAAAATGAAATTGAAGTCATAACTTAATAGGTTATTAAAATGTTTGAGTGCATATCACTTCTCTTTTCGCAGCGCTGTAAATTTAAATTGAAGTTTGCGGTGTTCGGAGTCGCCACTGGAGTCTTTCTTTTTTATAATGCATCGATAGAGAGGGAACATGCATCTTTGTCAGGAGGTATTTGCGATTCTAATTTCATGGCAGGCCAGATTATCAGAAGGGAACGTCCCAGTGTGAGCGGCTGACGACACCTCAGCCGTCAGCCATGTGTTTCCATTAGAGGCCCCGGGCCATCCAGGGGTTTGTTCCTCATATTATTTTCCATTTCAGTCTTTTATCTTGACTTAAAGTGAGGCTTGCTGAATATTCTCCCTCCTGCCACTCGATTCCCCCTTTTAGGAGGCTGAGAAATGCTCTGCTGTATAAGGTTTCACAAGAGGGACTCGTGCTCGTACTCTCTGGGGAGGTGATGTAGATCGGTTCAAGGTGGAATAACTATCTTTAGCCATGCAGCGTGTTTGGAAATGCAGAGAGAGGAGGGACAGAGAATACCTGGAAGGAGCAGAGAGAGGCAGCAGAGACGTTCTCTCAAGGTCGTAGGGCAAAGCCAGCCTCTGCTCAACCAAGTTTATGATACATATTTCACAGAACAGCTTCTATGTATTTGTCAGGACGCAGGTCATAGATTTGTTGACTCAGTTATTGTTGAAACAACATTTCATGGCTACAGATATGGCAAATTTGGGAAACCCTTGTGTTGCAGTTGGTATCGGCTTTACCTGCTGTTGTAAGTTTAAAAATACAAATAACTGCAAAATCGAATTACCTTCACCAAGGTTATGTTATCTCCCCTGTCTGTTTGTTGGTTTGTTTGTTTGTAAGATTAGGCAAAAATTATAGGACGGATTATCATGAAAGTTGGTAGAAGGATGCATCTTTATCTTCCACATTAAGAGAACTGATATCAATGAGTGTCTGAAATTTGGTGGAGCCTGGTTCAATGTAAGAGGACTGTTGGGCCTTGGTTGAGGAATGTTCTATACTGAGTGCTATTCTAGTTTTTTCATTTCTTTTATTTTTACTTATTAAAACACAATATGTATATGTATCCATATCCATCAAATGTATACTCAATACCACTTTGTATCAAAAAGACATTCGTGGATATTATGCTATCTGACTAAAGGGAAAATATGATTTCTCTGAGACGCAAAGTCCTGTATATAGTTTTTATACATTTGGGGATTAAAGCTCCAGACAACATTTAAAAAAGATAATAATACATTTTCATGAATCTCTATAGTTCAAATATTTTTTAGCAACAGATGAGCAGCCGGACAATGATTCCCCGAAGTTGTTGCATAATCAATTCATTTAATAACAACTGTGCTGAATATCGACATCAAACCAGCTTTCAATTCCAATATGTCGGGTTGGTTTCCCCAGGCCTTCCAATGACATCCTTCATTTCTTCGAATGCAGAGCTCCTCAGCCTGGATGGAGCCTCTTAATTGTGCATCTCTGGTCAGATAAGGAGCTCTAATAGTTCCTGTGGCCCTTCAGAGGACAAGAACCGAGGCTTATTATATCGTTTGACTGCTTCAAGACAAACTGGAGTGCAGGGATGCTCCAGAACACTCAGCCCGCACAAAGAGCCGAGCTGGAGCGGCTGTCAGTCAATCATCCTCTCCAGGAGAGTCCTATATTACTTACAGTCTGAGAAACTGTGATATGAAGGGTCTCCAGTTGGTTTGAAATTAATAACATTTTGTTCCCCCGGTTCAAAAACGGACGTGGTGCAAATTGATCATTTCTTGGCTAAGGGGCTCTGTAGCATCCCCTCAAGGATCCTTTTTTTTCTATTTCTATTTAGGAATTCTGCGAGCTCCAAACCTTAAAGTACAACACATAAGAACACTCACACAGTCCTGACCTGTTTATGCAGTATAAAGTTGATAGGCTGTCAGGCCCCCAGCGAAGAGGCCCAGAATGGAGCGAGCTATCCTCTAAATTGCCGGGGTGATATTTGCAGATAATAAAAGAAATAAATCAGACATTGGGGCTGAATATTTCATTTGTTCCTTATGGGCAACAAAATAAAAAAAATGATATAGAAATGTAAAAACAGCAATTCCACTTTGCCCCCTCTGGAATCGTAACACTTGAGATGCTGTTTTCATGTGAGAAGACAAAGTGCATGTTTTTCCCCTCAGCCTGCAACAGATAAATCTAATAGGCAGCACGAATTACTGGTTGTAATGTTGTGTAGTCTTAACCTAGTCGGCTCTTTCACTATTTCTGTCCGTCTCTCAAACTAATAGACGCTCTGCAGGAATAGAAGGGGGCAAAATATCTATTTATAGATTTATATAATGTAGTGTAAGACTAAAAGCAGGTTGTACGGACGTTTTTTTTAACAGTGTAAAAATACACTGTACCTCATCAATGTGAATACAAAATGTTACTTTTTTCTAAATTAAGTTTAAAGTGCTTACATTTTCTAAAACTGACTAAAGGTTCTCGTCTTTTTCCATTTTCAGTGCAAAACAATCATTTCTTACCTTTTATATAAAAAAAAAAGTAATTTTATCACTTAAAAGTAGAATTTCCTTCCACATCCATCTGCTGAGTCTGTGTCTCCCTCGTGAACCCAATCTAATTTAACCCCATCATTACATTAATAAGATGTTTTTCACCCTGTGAGCCCCACACTGAGAGACGCGGGGTCCTGCTGCTACTGTATGATGAGTCTTTTGCGACGCGAGGCCCAGAGCATATCGCTCATCACCGCAGCCGTTATACATTATGTGTCTGAGATGACACCTCGGACCTCCCACAACCCCTGGGTGAGATTTCCTCCCCTCTGCAGCGGCGATTTAATCTTTATTTCGTCATGTCCGTCCTCCCCGGACCTCTAATATACTGTCTCATTTCTTCTTTGCCCATTTTCTGCTAATTCACCGCCATCTGCCTTGGCATCTGTTTGAGAGGAGAGACAGGGGGGGAAATCTTCCCACTGAGGGGAAATAGTCTGCTCTTCTTCTTCTTCTTCTTCTTCTTCTTCTTCTTCTTCTTCTTCTTCTTCTTCTTCTTCTTCTTCCTCCTCCTCCTCTTCTTCGTCTAACTTCTCTCTCGCTCATTCTGCCTTCCGCCGCCTTTGTCCGAGCCAAAGGCCTCCGCCCCCTCTCTGTCTCTCCTTTTCGCATAAGCCTCCCCAAACCCCTTTTTAAGTCTAATGCTACATGTAAACCTCGGACCTGCTTCCTCTCTTGTTCACGGAGGCCCCCCAAAAGAAGCAAAAAAAAAACACAGGAGGAGGCTGGTAGGGATGGAGGAAGGGTAAGGGTGGGGGGTCATATCCTTTCCATGTCCAACTGCTTAGTCAATAACCACTGTCAACAGGAGTGCACAAAGGATCAGAAAAGTGCAATTGTAATTTTCGGACAATGGCGGTGGAGCTCTCATAAGGCCTGGCTGAGAAAAGGACAGCACTCCCCCCCAGCACCAGCGCCCCCGCCACCGCTGCCTCCCCCACCCTGGCCCTCTCCCCGGCCTCCTCCCTCTCCTCTTTGAGCGCCGCTGACAATAGGGAAGCCTGCTGCACTGCCGGGGAGAGCCACGGGATCACCCTCAGTCAGCCCGCGGATTACAGACATTCTTTGGCAGGGCCAGTGTTGCTGCGGAGAGCCCGGGTCCTTTGCGGGCCCTCAAGCCTCGGGCAGCAGGCCCCCTCCAGCCCCTCCAGCCCCTCACCCGCCCACCCCCTTTCCCTTTTTTGTATTGTGTTCACATGTTTGACAGACACAGAGCCCATAATAATCTCTTTCCCGCAGGGACCTGCACCATTTGTTTGGCAGACCCTACAAACAGTTTCAATCCTTTCTCCCTCTCCCCGGCCTTGTCTCCGCCGCTGTAGCCCGTCGTCGTCATCTAATTAATGCAGCCTCCCTTTTCATCTCCACTTCCTGTTTATTGTTTGATCCCCCCCCCCCTCCCCTCCCCTCCTCTCCTCTCTTAAGTCCCAGATTTAAAAGTCAATGCCCCCGCCGGTTATGATACCATAGCATTTGAGTGGCTGAGGATTAAAAAGGTGTCTTGTCTGTGGATTATGACTTTCTTACATATTCATTGTTTTACCATTACTTCCATTAATATCGCCAGAAATGCAGCTAAAGAGGCCGGGACTCGTTTTAAACAGAGCTGGAAAAGGATTAACCAGTTCAGTCTGTTATTTGAAGCGGCTTCGTGTGATTTAATTTGCAGCTAATTTTGTGTTTTCACATTGTTCATGACATTAGCATTTTAATTAGGAAGTCCCAAGAGACGCAGTTATATTCTGAGACGTTGTGCCTGAAACAGAGTAGATATCTGTTACATAATGACACATTCAGACAGATCACCAAAAGAATAAGCAAATAAAAAGAGACACATTAAAAGAAGAGTGTTTCTAAGAGGGAAGGGGCTGCAGCAAGGATTTGGGGTCATGAGTCTTGAGATTGCAACTTTAGTTTTTCTCAATTTTCAACATTTCTATGGTCATTTATTGTATTGAATATATATTTCTACTTCTATTATTTATGTTTTAGGGCCTACAAGACAGTCCAACTCAGTTAGCTTCATGTGCCGTAAACCCAGGTATCGATATGGTTCTTCTTAGGATGAAAAATAAAAAGTTGTGAGGCAAGTAAATAACATGAGGAGGAAGAAATCATCTATGAAAAGCCTTTACGCACTGTGGCATATAAATGGTTTATGAAACAGTCCTGTGTTAACTTAGCAAGGTTCACATTGAAAAAAACAGCAATTTAACACAAATAAATAATTACTTCCTTGTTTTTCTAAATAGTTACAAGAACGATGAGTTTTGTTTGTTAGTTTTTTCTTCAAATCCAGTTCAATTAGAAGCAGACTAATTACAGTGATGCAGGGCAAATGAATCCGAGTACTGCATCTCACTTTACTTTTCTGCCACAAAACACATCCTGTCCATTACATTTAAGAGGTGATGTACTTTTTAACTTGAGTTACTAGTTACTCTGTAGATTCAGATAATATTACAAACTGTAATCAAGATGTAACTTCGATCTGAACTATGATTTGTTCGTATAGGTTAAGAAAAAACCTTTTTATCTCTTAAGGTGGTTCACACACTGTCAATCACTATATAAACTACATGAAATCCGTCTTTACCAACTATTCTACATTCAAGCAATGTACATACTAAGGAAATAATAATGACAATTCTATCATATGTATTCTTCTAAAATGGGCCAATCTCCATGATGAGTACTTTTACTTTCTCTACCTTTCCCACACGTATGCAGGCTATTTATAAACCATATTATTGCTTAAATACATTCAAGTTAGTTTAAACATCCGCATCCTGAGCTTTACTCCACTTCTCATAATTATTTCAGGATATCTCTTCATCACACATGACACAGATATACTTTTCAAACGCATCCATGGGAACGTTTTTTCCATCGCATCGCCCCCCCCCCTGTTCGGAACTCTGATGGTTTTTCTCTTGCTCGTAGTGTTTTACTGTTCTCTCCTGCGGTACAGCATGTGTGCTCTGTGCAAGGATCGCTGCTACCTATAATGATACAGACCCACAAATCCCCATATGGAGTGATATACAGTCAGCGTACACAACTATAGCAACCTATTTATGACCTCTCCCTCTGTGAAAGAGAGATTTGAGGAGCCATAATTGGTTCTCCTCACATGTAGTCTCCCCAGTGTGCGCCCTGCTCGCTCCACGGGGAGCACTTTGATGATAACTTGCTGCATTACACGCTAACTTTTCGACAATGGCTACACGCTCTGTCTTTATTGCCCCACGACTCCTAATGGCTATCTTGAAGTGCTGCCTCTGGCAATCCGGTCGCAAATAAATAGAAGCTGACACAGTAATTTACTCAAATCTTCTCTACAGTTTTGCCCCGTTCCCCCTCCAGAGATTTCCCCTGTAACAACAATTATTTCAAATGTCATTGATTCCTGCCTGCGGGGCAAAGACAAATGAACATAAAATCTTTTCACTATGGTCAAAATTAAAATATTTAGGGCCTTTTCAAGAGCGAGATGGGTCTCATGAGGTGGACGACAAATGTTGCCATTACTTGGTTGTGTTTGTGTGCCGGATCCGACATAAAAATCTGCTGTTTTCTCCACCAAATGACTATTAACCTTTATCTAATAGGGGCAATGGCTCTCATTTAGAGAGAAGACCCAGTGGAGGACATATAATTCCCCTTTCAGCGGCGTCTTGTCAGCTCTGTGCACTAAACAAGATGAGCACATGGCTGTGGAGCTGCTGCCTCGTTGAACAACTCTGCAGAAGACATGGCATCATATTCTTACCTAGTATCCAAATGACTTTATATTGAGACTTTTAGAATACAAACAATTCATATTTACAGTTATTTCATGTTCCCATTTGTGTGTTTGCATGGTGGCTGTGCATGTGTACGTGTGTGTGTGCATGTGTTTGAGCGGCTGGAGTGGAGGGGAGCGGAGAGGAGGGGTCAGGAAAATGTTTGTGGTTCATTTCCTTGTTTCATGTTGTTGTGCACGGCACAGCTCAGTGGAGGGGATCTTAACATGTCACAGTGTCATGCCAGTGTCTCTGTCTGGTTCTACTTGACCTCTCTCACCCTGCGCTCTCCCCTCCACGGACTCGGCTCGGCCAGACGCACCGGGAAAATGTAATAAAGATATTTCTGCTCCAATAGGAAATAAAAGAAGGTGTCCTTGTGTGACCGGCCGGTATTGAACTGTGCTCTTATGTGGACCTGCAAGGAAGCTGTGGTTCACGCTACAGGCTACAGCACGACTGGTTAGTTAGGTACAGTATGATGTGCAAACATTGAAATCTCCTTTAAAGTCAATATTACAGATACAAGGAAAGATTTGTGAATGTTATTTGATTTTCTGGTACAAGAGTTAATGAGCAAGAGTCATTAAAAGTCAATGACAATCTGTAAGCTGTTTAAATGGAAATGGTAACAAAAATATGGAAAAGTAAAAGAGAAAATCTTAGTTTTTTCATTCTTCAGACTTGTTCCTCTTCTCCTCACAAATTGGAAATAGGTAAATCACGTATATTGTGTGTTTTTTCACCCTGTTGTACAATTTAAAGACTAACAATTGGTAGATACCACGTAAATGTGATTTTATGTCAAAATTTTGATAATTTTTTATTTATGTCAATGTGGAAAAGCTGACCTGGAGATATTAAAGTATTTTCTTTCTGGGTCAATATGTATGAATGAATGTATGAAATTTAATGAGGATTGACATAAATCAGTGGGAAAATTCAACCTCAGTTTCCAGTGAAGGATATATTTGCCTCTCCTCCCACGTTTCAGGCATCATGAACAAAAAAAGAGAAGAAAATAAAACCAACATTTGTGGTTTTTGAGACATTCTGCCAAAAAACAGGAAAAGGAACCAAATGGGGCCTAAAACATAACGTCATTGTATCAGTAACATCCAACAAGAGGGAATAACAAACCTCATTTTGAATCATAAATAGAGCGAGGAGTGTTTAAAACACGTCATGAATGCATAAAATAAAAATTTGCTCCATTATCATGAACCCCTCTGGAAGTTCTTTTATTCCACAGTCTTCATGTAGTGTGAAAGTCCCACATTACGTGATGGTCAGATTTGGACGAAACAGCCAAACAACATCTCTATGACCATTGTGCTTTATAGCTATTGTCCGTCAACATCCCAGGATTTTGGCCGTGATGAGCCTGAAAGCGAATACAACCACGACTGCTCAATATTCAGCTTCTGGCCCGGTTTAGTTAGCCTCTTTCGCATAAACTCTCACTCACACAGACAGACACACAAATGAGAATTGCACCCGCGGGACCCAATGATTCTATCATACTTTAGCTAAACATAGACTGGGAATTAGTTGACTGGATAATCAATTTGACGGAGTGCCTAGGCAATAAGTGAGTGAAATGCACAGACAGCGGATAAGCATTGTGTGTGAGGCTAACATTTGTCACTGGGATCACACATGTAATCTGCGTGGAGGAAGAGCCTGGAAAGTTGTGATTTCCATTCGTCGCAGCGATTGTTCATCTCGGAAATGAAACTAAATGCGGAGAGAAGATCCCACTGTTGTTCCTCCGATTAAATTACACTTAAACATCCAAATAAAGTGGATCAATTTGACTTCTCTGTGCTGTACGCTTCAGGGCCAAAACTATATTTTGGGGGGAATAAGAACACACCTCACAGTCTTTGGGCTTTATGTCAGCGTTTTAACTGCGAGGCATTTAAGTACTAAACACCTCTAAAAGTAAATGACTTCTGAATAATTACCACCTAGAACCTCTGCTCTCCAGGGAGCAATTCCAGGAGCCCAGATGGCCACCAAAATAGGATTTAGGTGCCAAATTGACAACATTACTCACTCAGGGATTATCAATTACCCAAATATCAATTGCAATGTAATGGTGCTGAATAGGAAGAAGGTGTCTTGGAGGAGGTGTCACTGACGGTGATGTAGTGATTGTAAGCCACGGGTACAACGTGAAGATAATGAGCTGTCTCTGTGTCACTCTCACCTTTCTGATGTTAAAACATTTGGAAGATTTACATTCCTCCGGGTTCGTCCCCAAATGATTCATCATGGATTGTAGAATCAGAGGTGGATGTATGATGTGTATATATCAGGACAATCGTGTAATGAAGATCATTCAATTTATATTATCAATATTAAATGAGTATATACAGATCTGTTGTGGATTTAGGCTGGTGAGCACCATCACAGTACATCCCATATTATGTTATATATACATATATATATATATTTGTGTATTTGCGTATAAATTCTAACCTGGAATTTATTTGTTTATTTCATCATTTTATCTACTTATATTCTATCTTTCTTTCTGTCAATCTTTCACTCTTTCGTTTTTCTTTTCTATTACTTGAGTAATGACTGCTCGACATTTCAACTGCTTTAAATTGCTTTAATCATTTCATCTTTAGCTTTCTTTTTAAAAGTGCTTTAAAATATAAATCATTATTAAGATTATTATTATTAACATTATTGTTATTATGATCATTTACTATTTTTGTTGGTCTCCCACAACTCACCACTCACCAACATCTATACGTCACAGCAGAAGTATAACATATCGATAGACTGTTATTACTAGTTAATGTAAGACAAGATAAGGTTAGCATAAATTTGCTATGCTATAGGCTGCTTTATAAGTATAACAATGGTGCAAACCGATAGAAGTAGTATTAGTCTCCAATATGACAAAATGCTTAATGTTTGTATTATTGTGCTGTTAGCAAGTCAGACATGTTATTGTTACTACTCTGCTCTAGTTAACAGTCTTGGATTCAAATGTTTACTGAAGGAAAAGTAGTCACATCAAGTAGTAAGAACACAATTATGAATACAAATTGAAATACAATAAAGTAGAATAATATAATATTTCAAAATGTGCAATATGAAGATTGGGATTATGCTTTTGTCATTGTGTACTTATCCATTTTTGTGATTTACATTGTACAAAATGTGCAGGATACATAGATTATGTATAAACTACAATAAGTAAAAGTACTCATTTCAGAATGATGCATGTTGCATTACTGGATTTTAATTGTTACCATGAAATTACTGATTCATTAGTGAATCTAATGTTACAGCTTATGAAGGTGAGAAGAATCATAATTGCTTTATATACTGCTGGGTATTTAATGACTCTCCCAGGGATCAATACAGTCTTGACCTGCAATACTACATCACAGTTTATTTCTCATTGCATTATATTGTGTATTATTAATCAGAGTCTGTAGATCAGCTAGTGGCTGCTGGTATTGGGCTGAATTAATGTACTGGGGTAAAAAGTACAGTATTTGCTTTTGCAGTGAAGTAAAAGAAGGAGCAGAAAATAGTATGCAAACTAACAATACTTGAAAAGTGTTAATGTACTTTACTTTTAATCATCAGGTATGAACTAAAGGACCAGAAGAAGTTTAAAGACAGCAACAAACTAGATATATGACGGATGAGGATGATATCAGAACTTGTTTGTCAGACAAGGACCTTTTTCCAGCGGCCCTGCTATAAACCTTACCTCTGTGTTGCTTATTAAAATATTCAGTTTTAGAGTGTGGCAGAGGTGGAGGGAGGCCATCAGTTTGTAATGGTGTTAAATTATGAATACAATCTATCTACCCTACGCCCGCTGTCACGTTTACCTGCTTTGCAAACACTTTCCCTGCATGAGGTGAAAACTATTTCACAGACATTAATATTAACACATCCCAACATTAACTGGAGGCCTTATTTATTCATCCGCAGAATGCAGATGTGTAAATATTCAGAGCGGTTGACTTACCTGAGAGATGAGGTGGACATTTTTCGATAAATAATACCTTTAATGGCTTTACCGTTTTGTTGGGATCCTTTAATTACTCCAACATCTTGATTATTCGTAGATGGCAAGTTTCCCACCAAACCTTTCACCTTACACGTTATTAATTCTCCATCAAATGTGCAAAGTTTGGATGCATCTAATTAGTGAGTCGGGCAATGTAAATGAAACGTTTCAGTAAGTTTGGTGACAGTGATGTATACTGCATAGATCATCTTCACTTCTTTTGACTCGCTAATTAATCAACATTATTTATTCCGAAAAAGGAGCAAACTTTGTCATTAGCAAATGTCTTGATTTGTTGCAGCACACTCAGCGAGAATTAGGAGCCCGAAAAATGTGATCTGGGGAATCTGAATAACTCATTAGCATTATGATACAGTAGGACTTACATAAAGTCAGGCAGGACGGGAGCACGTGGAGGATTATATGAGCCACTAAATGAACAGACAAACTAATAATTCTATGGTGTGGTATGTCGGAACACTGCTTTTTCAGATGCAGATTTTTTAGATCTTTATTTAGATGCAGCCGTTACTGCAGCACAAGTAAACTGCACCCCTGTGGTCCAGTTTGGTGACATTACACTCAATGCAAAAGAAACTTGTACTTTATTTCTGTGTTTTCTGTGTTTTTGCATCACTAAGTACGCAAATCCATGTATCGATCTGATTCCACATCTTTAAAGTAGTTTACCCCGGATAAAACTGCAGTTTTCTTTTCTCGGAAATCACTTCTTCTTCTTCAGTGCACAGAGAAGTACTATTTTTTTATATTGGCATTGAAGAAGTGATTTCTGGTGGGGTTGGCATTGGCCAGAGCAAGTTTAAATGTCAGTAGTTTGGATATATTTCCCTCTGGAAAGTTCTATGCAAAGACTTTCCTATTTAAAAGGCAATCATTGTTGTGCATTCCCAGATTTACATTACATTACATTTCATTTAGCTGACGTTTTTATCCAAAGTGACTTACAATAAGTGCATTCAACCATGAGGGTACAAACCCAGAACAGCAAGAATCAAGAAAGTATAATTTCTTCAAGAAAGCCAAACTACAAAGTGCTATAAGTAAGTGCCATTTAAGTGCTACTAGATTGTTAGTGGCAAAGGAGGGTAGTAGATTTATTTGCTTGTGTCCTTTAAGTTATGACTGTCATAGGACATTCTTTCTCTGTATGTATTTGCTTTTCAAAGGGTTTAACCTGAGCCAGGCCCTACAACAATAATAGCAAGCATCACTTACATACAAGGTTTGTTTCATATTATTGTTAATATTATATAAGTTGAAATTTCTTTTGCAAAATGTACTGATATCACATCGATTCTCGATATCTGCCAATAAGTCGAAGTCCAGGTATCGGAAAAGGAAAAGCATTATCGCAATATCTTTAATAAACACACACAATCCATGTTTCCTTTGTGGATGATCGGAGATACAAACTTGGTCTAGTTTTCTGAGCTGGACCGGGGCTCGGTAGCAGGCAGTGAGTGAGCACATTAATCTAATGCATCAGCAGGTCCACATTTGTTTTAATGCAAACTGAAGAGGAGAAACGCACTGCATCTCAAGGGAGAAGAAGCTTAAAATTTTCCGTCTAATGAAAATAGATGACAATGTTAATGAGTTGTCCAAACATAACAAATGGAATGAATTACTGCCTTAGTACCAAGTCTGTTTCATTAAAATACAATAAAAGGGAAAGATTAGGTTTATGTGGGAAATAACTTTTCCTCTTTTGCGTTATTGATGAAAGCGAGTGTGGGGGAGGGGGGCTGGGGGGGGGGCATATCAAGGTTGGCTTGAGCCTCTGGTCAATATCGATAAAATATGGCTACTGTATGTTGTAGCCGTTTTTCTTGGACGCTCATGTGACATTAAGCTTAATTGTATTATTTTCCCGACGGCTGACCCCTCGACAGGCGACACGAGTCGACACCGGTTCAAAGTGCGACGCCGGGTTTCAGCGACAATCAACACGATTATCTAAAGTGAAAACATTTGAACGCAGGAGGTGGCTGAACAAAACTGTAGATCATTGCTCGGGCCCAAACCAACTTCAATCTGTCTTGATGATCTTATTCCCCAAGTAATGTTCTTCCAGCTTAATCAATTTTGTGGTCGACCTGTGTTCGTAGCAGTCAGGAACACTGGGATTATGTGCTGAGGCTACTCTCTCTCTCTCCGAGACGACCTTGTCTGTGTAACAGTACTGTTAGCCCCCGGCCTCGGGCAGTCAAACACACACTCAATCACCCCTGTAACCCTTGCAGTCAACAGCGGACCGCCGCCGCCCCGTCGCTGCAATCTCAATTTGTATTTCGTCTCAGACTGTGATGACTTGACAGAGAGAAATAAGAGGATTTGTCTTGATCTTCGACTCTCCCTTGAGGAAGTAAGTCCTCACCTTGAAGTTTAGCAACTGCACGGCCGCCCGCTGTCGACCAGACATGGGCCCTCATCTGTCATGGTCCCTGTTATTTCACAAACAAAATGCATTCGGCCTGAACTATCGCAGTTATCCACAACTATTTATATCTGTTTTCCAGTAAAATCATCAGGAATACAGTGGGATGATTGCACTCTGTATAATTCAAACTTTTCCATCTATAATTTACACAGTATTTCCTTTGATTATACAGATTTTCGTAAAAATTTAAGCTTAATAATTTGCCTATCTTACAGTACAATTTTTGTAATGTATACATTATTCAAAATGCATTATTTATACATGTCTTCACTACAGCCTCCCCAGAACGTTTTATAAGGAAATTCATGTATACATAGCTAGAAATAAATAAGTTTTGATTTGAAATCTAACTTATCACAGTGTATTTTATAATATGGCAGAGCAAGACACAATATTTGACATTTTGCATGAAAAGATTATTCGATTAGCTAAATATTTGCAGATATTTTCTCAATAATTCTCCTGAAACTGGTTATTTCCATATCAGTTAAACCAGTGTTGACTTTTCAAGTTGAATGCACTTTGCTTTCCAGCGTATCCAAATCATATCAGCAGCCCTAAATGAGAGCAACCCTCTGCCAAGCCCACATCAGTAAACACTGCAAGCCTCTAACGGTGATGCACTGTAATGGCCTGGTCTTGAGTCCGGCCAGAACATCGCATGAGGTGCTAAACAGCGACCGGCTATAAATATAAGTGGCGACCACTGCCAGTTGCACTCTTGCGGCTGAAATGAGCCTGATGATGGGAGCTTGAGAAGAAAAGGGGATATCAGTGGTCACTAAATCATTCTGTAATCAGCTCTCTATGCAGGATCATCCATGCATGTTCAACGCCCCATTCTGGAGAGCTCCGGCGACAGAACGCTCCAGCTGACCCCATCTGTACCCCATCTCGTTTTGCATTATCCCGAACCCATAAAAGTCCCATGCAGCACAAAAGAGTTAATGATTCCCTTTGTTTTGTCGCGGGGAACAGAACCAAAGCAAATGACAACAACAAATCCATCAAACTTAGCAGCAGTGAGCACATCAGCAGTTTTTGCCAGCCCACTAGAGGCCTAAAATGCACATATTGCATGCTGGCCCCCCAAGCAGCAGGCGGCCCTGGGACTCGCCAGCCCCTCGGTGGCCAGAGAGGACTTGATAAATGACTGGAGCCAACTTCTCTGTCACCAGTGAGGGAGGAGTCCCCCACAGTAAGCTACATCATCCTAACAGCATTATTCTTTTCATGCCCGTTGTCGATACGGCGTCCTGTGATTGGCGTCACGCTTTGCACAGGTTAATTGGAATCCTGAACTGGAAAACAGCGGGGGGGGAAAAGTGCAAATATCGTCGCCCAGAGACTCGCCGTAACAGCCAGATGAATATGTGTGTGTGTCGATTCCAATCCTCGACAAAGACATGAAATGTTAACTGTATTGACGTGCGGTTTGTAGAAAGGTTGATCATGTTTTTATGAATTTCTTAATATTTGAGCTTTTTTAATTTGGCTTTTAATTATTATCACATAATACCAGACACACTGAATGTCACTGAACTCCAAGAAATTCTCTGACTTTTTAAATACATGGGGGAAAAAAGCTCTTTCTTCATATGAAAACAACAATAGGTATAGTAGTGGTGGTAAAAACACCAAAGCGCCATGAGATCGATAGAGATCTTGTCCCTTTAACCATAATTTGTGTGAACGCCTTTTCTCTTACTTAATGTCAAAGACCATTTATCAAGTTTATCTTTTAATCCTGCAGGACTTGATGCTTTAGCCACATGTCAAGGTGTTGGACAAACACAGGGTCACTGCACTGGAATGGCCGACGCTCCTCATCAGAGCGAATAGAAGACAATGTCAGATGGCCTTATTGATAAGTTAATGATGCAGTAGAGTAGACCCATTCACCACCCACCCCACAAACATCTCCTCAAACCGTTGATCTGCAGTGGTCACTTGTTGTTTTGCAGAAATACTCCGGGTAATTAAACAACATCCACGTGAGCAGGTAACCATTTCCTTTACCGTTGATCCACACTTTTCCCAACATGGTCTTGTAGACATATGTTTGTTGCATTCTGACGTTTTGCTTTGTCAATGGAGCTAATGAGACCCCGGAATACTTGTTTCATTGTTCGAGCAGTAATAGAAATTATGCTTCCTTTTGGAACCGGCACACGAGAACCGCAAAAGAATCACAGAGACAGCAGATCAAGAGTAAAATGAAGTATGCAAATGTAATCATATTTATCAGAGAATGCTTATGGCAGAAAGCTATTAATTTCCCCTCTGCTTCTTGACACTTTAACATATGCATCACCTGCTTCTTGCAAATGATTATTTTTGTGTTTTCCATCTCCGTTGACAGAGCATTATTTTCTTTTCGGTTGCGTCTTGTTATTTTTTCCAAACTTTCTCTGTCTGAAGAGTGTAATGGCCTCTGATTGAAATTTCATTCAGAAAAACGAAGGGGAAATACATGTTGTGTATTTAATGAGAAAAATAATTGCACGTCAGATGAAACAAAGCATGACGCATAGTAACCAGGAGGACTGACTGAAAACACAAGTCAGCAAAGAGGTCAGGCTGTTCACTCTCTCATTTGCCGCAATCACCCGCTGCACTCGCTCATTTGCTCGTTCCATCACTCTCTCACCTGACTGATCAGCTGCTCGCTCGCTCACTCAGTGGTTTTGATTTCCATTAGACAATTTGACGAATCCCCCATAAAAGAGTTAAATAGTTCACATCAAACAACTGCTGTCACTCCTTTTCAGTGGATGGAGTTAGAACATTTCCACTAAGAAAGGTTATATCTGTTTAAGTTTATATCCGTTTACCATACATCTTATTTTTTTAGCTACTTCTTTTTCCAATTTTTGTCTGGACCCAATCAAACTTCACTTTTCTTCAGTCATCATTAAAACTAATTAACTTCATACATGACTATTGCCTGCTAAAGAAAAATAGTTGATGGTTGCTCTAAACCTTCCAGATCAAACCACTTAACATCATCTTTGCAGAAATATTGTCACGTTTAGCCAGTTTCCTTTTTCCCAATATATAAATATATGATAAACAAATCTCAAATTTGCCTAAAGATATAAATTAAACAATCTGTACATATGACAAAAGTTATCCAAAAAGTCTTTTAGCTTTAATTGAAAAAAACAGAAGAACACCAGGAAGAGCATCAGAGGATATTACAAATATGTTAGAATTATATCCCAGTACATAAAATTAAGTTGTGCCAGTTTGCTGATAAATATCTGGGAATTCAACACACATATCCATGTTACAGTATTTGTTACTAGTCGGTGAGTTACAGTAAGCTCCATCACTCACCAGGACAAGTGCATCATTGAATGGAAGGGAGTCACTCTATCTAACACCTGCACAGTGCTTTCAATGAACCTTAATGTCGACCGGGGGTTTATATTCTTCAGCCGCGTGTTGGACTCCTGCAGGACGGTGAAACCCGGCGACCTACAGAGAGCTCTCCTCTCTGGAGGAGCCCGGCCGCTGCGTGCGGGTGAATAAAAAGCAACACTTCCTGTAACGACTGTCTGCGAGACGACTACTCGGGAGTGCTATTTCAATTCATCCCCCCCCAGCAGCCCACAGGAATTGAGCCCATATTGAGCTCACTCCCGGGCTCTGAGAGTGGTCAGGAAGATTGATTCACGGGCTGGATCACCACTCACCGAAGACTGAGGTGCACTGTGGTTCGAGCCTGTGCATCACGTGACCTTGTAGGTTGGGTGAGGAAACAGAACCAGAAATATCATCTTGAAAATCACGTTAAAAATAGAAAAATGTAAAATGGCCTTCTCTGGTCATTTGTTATTGTTGTGTTTCATTACGGCCGGCCATCATGTCGTCACCATGCATAGTGTAACGACCTGTGGGTGATTGCACGGACAGTATGGCGGTGATCAGAGTGCATGTGCCAAAGTGCCTCTAACCTTTCGAGTATCACTTATAATTAGCCGGGATAAGACGTGCAAAAAAATACCAGATGGTAACATTATTTGATCGTCTCCCAAAATGACGACCACGGTCCTTTAATTCTTGTGTGATAGTTTTAATTAAAGCCGCTTGTCAAAACGGCGATTTACGCTAAATTGATGCAATGCGTGATGCTATTAATACAATGTCACTGACATTCCTATTAATTACTCTGACTAGTTGATACCGCACACATCTTCATTGTTGACATGAAGATTAAGAGTGTTAGTTACTGTTAGAGGAATGCAGAAACCTGCAGTACATAATGCATTCATCTAATATCCATTAAACGTGAATATTAACTCAGTGTAAGTCATAGATTATTTACTTTACCTGTCAGATCACATATATAGTATATACATGCAAGAATATAGACCTGAAGAGCTTAAATGTGGACACAACAATCCACTCTCTGGTTAATCGTCCAACAAATAATGTCTGATGATGTTGTTTGTTTGCTTCATGCGAATGTATAAAGATTAAGTTGAGCAAATAATTGGGACCAACCGTAAATGCTCCACACAGATTTGGTCAGTATAACAGTACATTCAGTTTTTCTACAGTTTTCTCACATGGGCTTGACTTGTAAAAAGATGCAGGTGTCAATAGCATCAACAGAGCCATTGTTCCCATTAAGCCATTACAGAGTCACAGTACGCCACCATGTTCAATGCAAGGACCCTGAAACCAAAGCAGATAAATGGAATTAAACCATATATTCTGTTATTTACACATGTTTGTCCTTATGTTTCATTTCAAAATACTTTCTGTGAAAAGGGCCTGTATGAGGGATTCATCATAACCAAGCACGATCTCCAAATTGTCTTAAATGAGTAAAAAAAGAACCCATATACAAGAGAAGAATTCAACACTATGTCAACAACCTGGAAAAAAAACAAAAGACTGACAATCTATTTTATAAACAGAGATACGGTTTGGTGGAACATGCTCCACCAGAACGGCCATTGATCAAAAAATAAATCTAAAAACATGTACGTTGGGTTGTGCGAGGCCCAGGCTGCGGTTAGTGAACAGTTCAGTCAGGTCTGTCTGGTTCATCTGTTTCTCCCTGTGACGGGATAGTCATCTTCATTCCCTTTGTCCTTACTTTGGAGCAGGAGGTAATATATAAAGGGCTGTGCTCACACGAGGTGTCTCCCTCGCCTCCACTTGTCCTCCTGGACTGAATAATGTCTGCCGCGTCACTCTTGACTTGATACGATGAGTTATGTCCCGATTTCAGAGGAGTGGACATTTCATTTATTTGTAATGTAGACATTTTATGATGCGGTCATGTACGATTCCATCCCATTGGCTTTAAGGTTTTATTGTCGGATAAGAACAGTGTCCTATTCACATTATTAGCTTTGGCATAGAAAACCCTCTCTGCTGAATATCCTTTATTCTGTCCTCTATTATTCTTAAGTTAAGGATTTTAAGAGTTTTTCTTTATATGTTCTACTAAAAAAATCCAGATACCTCTGTCCTACAACCGCTCATAGGATCAATGTCAGTCTTGACCAGATGTTGTCGTCGGTTAGTTCGTTATCCGACAGTGACATCACAGCAAGTGAAGTAAAAAATACATTGGGTGGTTAGGTCCAGGGTTGGGGTCTTAAGAACCGCTGATCCAAAACCCCTCACAGTCCACATTGCACTTCCTGTGGTCCTTAGCAATGCATCCACCAAGTTTGAAGTTGATTGGACGAGCAGCTGTCGAGAAAAAATCGAAGGACGAGAAGACGGACAAAGGCAGAAAGGATTTATTAGTCGGATAACAAGGTAAACTAAATACTTCATTTGATAGTAGTGTTAATTGTCCCTAGTTTACGACTGTTTGTCCACACTGTTATCCTTTGTTTTATGGCGCCCACCGCAGCGCGCTCAAAGTCAAACTCAATATGATGAGGTATTAGCCTCCGCCACCATTTCACTCAGACATGTCAAGGTCAGGTCACTGTGGGATTGTCTCCAACCCCCAGCGGCTGCAGCCACCCATCTTCCCTCTGTAGGGGACGCGTGCTATTTGTGTTCACCTCATCACCGCTCAGATGGGCTGTGCCGAGATGATAATACCCCCTTTAACCCTCTAAATGATTACAATTGTAAA